>NW_024081154.1:82511-419441 GCF_003009895.1 Hyaena hyaena
CGGGGGGGGGGGGACCGGGCCGGCGTCTCCTGCCACCCTTTTCTCTGGGGCCTCCTGCCGGGGGTCAGGCGGCCGCGCAGGCTGAGCAGCACCCCCTGCAGGCGGGCCCCCACAGGAAGGGCGCGTGGAGAAGGGGCTTTCGGAGCGGAGGGCGGGACTCACCGGGGCAGGGAGCTGTACTGGCGCTGGGCCTGCTGGAAGCCCTCGCGCTCTTCCTGCCTCTGGCGCTGCATCTGCACCTCCACCGACACCGAGTGCCTGCCGCTCTGCGCCGCAGCTCTGGGGTTGGGCTGAGGGGCGAGAAGGCGACAGTTAGCGAGGGGGCCGTTCTGGCTGCCGCGTGGCCGGTGGGCCTCATTCGGATTTCTTCTTCTTCTCCTTCTTTTTTTTTTTTTTTTTTGTTATTTTATTTTATTTTTTACAAATAGTTTATTGTCAAGTTGGTTTCCACATAACACCCAGTGCTCATCCCCACAAGTGCCCTCCTCCATCCATGTAGCTACACATGGCCAGATTTCATTGTTTCTCATTGCCATGTAGTATTCCATGGTATAGATAAACCACATCTTCTTCATCCATTCGTCTGTTGATGGACACTTAGGCTCTTTCCATGTTTTGGCTATTGTTGAGAGTAGCACTCGATTCTTAAGGATTGACCTAGAAACTGGTTATACGTGCGGTGAGTTTTTAAAAAGCCACCTACAGTTTTCCCAAGGGTGAGAAGAGAGGTGGTTTATTTGCTCTTATGAGCCCCCAATAGTCAAGCATCTTAAATTTTGATTTTGGCCTTAGAATGGTCTGAAATTGAGAGGTTAACTTTTCTTTCTCTCTTTTTAAAAATGTTTATTTATTTTTGAGAGAGAGAGACAGAGAGCAGGGGAGGGGCAGAGAGAGAAGGAGACAGAGGATCAGAAGCAGCCTCTATGCCGAGAGCAGTGAGCCCAGTGTGGGGGCTCAAACTCACAGGGAGATCATGACCTGAGCTGAAGTCAGGTACTTAACCAGCTGAGCCACCTAGGTGCTCTGAGAGGTCAACTTTTCGAGTCTTCCTGATAAGGTTTGGTAAATACCAACATTAGGTACCAGTTTGCATCCCCTGTGTATCCAGTAAGCACAGGGGAGCGAGAATCCTCAGAAGACCAGAAGAGGCCAATACCCAAAATAAATAAGTAAATAGAAATTTGCTATAATAATTCAAAAAAGTGGGAAAGTCCATGGGTGCACACTTGAAATTTGGCTGTGCTGGGGAATTTTCTCAGAGGTTACGTATTTTAGGCTAGTAGTAGGGCTACAATAGAGTTCATTTCTCTTTCCTGAAGAGTGATGGTCAAATTCTGAATGCAGATTAGTTGAAACGAGGCACTGTTAGCCATGTGCAGGTCTCCTCCAACCCACGGATAGCAGCCAAATGGAAATGGAAACACTCATCAAAAGAATAGCCCCGAAAGCTAACAACTACTTGAACTGGTTACAAGAGAATACATTTTTCCTTACTTATTAGGAAATGGCATTTTTTACCTAGGTTAATTATATCCTATAGAGAAACTTCTACTCCTTCTAGCCAAATACTTTGGTCAGCAGGTCATCTACTGATTGCTGGCTCTCAGCAAAATCAGATATTGGCTGTGTATACTGTGGCGTGCAGGTCAAGCCCCTGTGGATGCTTCAGCTTCTCACTGACAATTTTTAGCTTACCTTCTAGATCTGCCCTTTTAAAATGAAAGTTGGTCTGCTCAAAATAGACAACGATGCCTCTAACTCTACAAAACACCCAACAATGGTGTACTGTAGCATCAGTGACATTCACTAAGTAATCCTTTTTGGCACTTGCTAACCTCTGCTCCCTTCTGTGTTATGCAACATTGTGCAATAGATGTCTTCTGAGTGAAGAATGCCTCTTAAAAACCAGCTATCGATTTTCTCTTAGAGACCAATGGCAGACTTTGACTTGATAATAATTTCCTAAAATAACAGTCTTTGCATTCATTTGGAGAGTTGTAAGATAGCATGTGGGCTTATTACTTAAGGAGTGGCTCCTGTGGTTGGCTTTTGTGTGAACAGAAAGGAAGCATTATCTATTGTTCTCTTTCTGCCTGGCCAGCCTTATCTTATTTGTTGGTAAGCAATAATAAGGCAATATATGGGACAAAAATTTCAAAGCATATGGGCATAGTCAGTGAGCATATTAAAAATATCCCGATACAAAAATAATGTGCAAGAGATTAGGCTTTACAATACCCCAGTCTCTACTAGTGGATGTTTATAACCACACTCACTGGAACAAATGTGTGTTCTGAGACCCGCTCCACAACACCGTTCAAATAACACATCAGTGGTGCCTTGAGCAAGGAAAACACTTTGCCGAGTGAGTTCTGCTTATGTAAACAAAGCATCAACCAATTGTTCATCAACTACATTAAAGAAGACAGACATTTTCTTCCATTACACTTGATGAGGCTGGCCAAAAAGAAAACTGAGCAGTTCTGTTGTTCATGGTGAGGCTTGGGAAGCTTGAGACAAGCCACTGGACAGAGGGAAAGCAAAGCAAGAAAATACTACACAATCGCCTTTCCACCCTCAAAAACAACCACATTTCCCTTTCCTTTTCATTCAGTGTGAGCTATATACATGTGTCAAGCAGTCTTGAAAGATCTGGCATTCTGCAGCAGGATTTAGTAACAGGCTTCTTAAGCTCATGCTGTTCTGTGACACACTGCTTGTGGAGATGTAAAAAGAAAATGCAAGGTCTTGTAGAAATTTCAGGTGTATTTTTAAGTTGTTTCTCCCAGAGGCCTGAAAATTTGATTCCAACAGAAAAAAATGAAAAAAAAAAATTGAAAGGCTTTTGTTTCCTCAACTCAATTTTCTGACACTGTGCACCTCAAACCTTATCCATGGCAAGGACCCAGCTGGATCTTGATGAACTCCAGTAATAAAATTATCATCACACAGGATCTGAAAACTTAACATGAGTGAATGAGTTTGGAATCAGCAAACTGACATATTTCATACTAGTCTGCCCACTATGATGACTTTTATTCCATTTCTCTTTTCAAAGCATGCAGAAAGGTAGGTTCTTAAGAAGAATCACCCTTATTTTTAAGATGAAATGTTACTGAGCCACAGATTTCAAGGAAGATTGTATACATGACTAGTCGAGAGCAAGGATGTAAGTTTATCCTGGCAAGTTTTACACTTGGCCCAAATAAAAAAATAACTTGATTAATGATTTCAATGATGATTTCATAAAAATGTAAATTGTGGGAGCAGTATTATAATCGACAATCCCAACTTTAAAATACGGTAGTTTCCACCTCTATGGCAGGAATAGAATAGTATATCTGGAGTCCAAAATAATAAAAATAAAGAAATGAAGAAAGGTAATTTGTAACCCCAGAGAAAAGTGCATGTTTTCAAATAAAACAGCATTGTGAGCTACAACAACAAAGTAACATGTATACAGGGAGACACACAGGTAAATTATAATTGTAATAATTCTGGAGATGAAGGGGCGCCTGGGTGGCTCAGTCTGTTAAGTGTCCAACTTTGGCTAAGGTCATGATCTCATGGTTGGTGGGTTCGAGCCCCACATTGGGCTCTGTGCTGACAACTCAGAGCCTGGAGCCTGCTTTGGATGCTGTGTCTCCCTCTCTCTCTGTCTCTTTCTGCCTCTCTCTCACTCAAAAATAAATAAATATTAACAAAATTAAAAAAATATGAATTCTGGGTATCTGCCAGACAATAAAGCAATAGCTCTGTTTTAAGAGTACAAATCACAAATGACCCGGCCTTGTTTATGATGAAATTTGTGACAAGCAATGACCTTTTAAGTAAAAAAATAGCCAAGGCTGCCAGGGCCGTAATGATGTAGAGGTTGTAAATAGAAATAAATACATGGTTATCTATTACACAGTACATCGGAGGGCCATGATATGTAAATTTCTTCATTGCTTATGTTTAAAACCACAGGTGAAAACTATGCATGTTGCTTTTGTAAATGAACTGCAAAGTTTTGGTCTTTATCATGATTATAGAGAGACAGTATTTATACAATAAAAAAACATATAAAGTTTGGGAAAGCTACACAATTTGGCTATTACTTACTAGTGTGAAAGAAATTATTAAAAATATCATCTACATAGTGTTTTCACTAAATTTCATTAACTAAGCATTTTTCTAAGTTAAATAAAATCATTCTTATTTTTCCAAAATAAAAATATAAAACCAAAACTGTTAATAGACTAAAGAAAGAACAAAAATAAATATATAGCATACAAAGTTTTAGTACCAGAGTTAGGCAATATTGTAAGACTTTTAGAGCTTAATACATGAGTGCATATGTCACTTATGAAGTAAAATTAATTACTGTTTTATTAGCATTTGTAGAAAATAATTTTTAAATACTCTAATTTTTCTTCATATAAATAAAGTAGTGTGTAAGCAATGTGTGTGTGCACCTGTATGTCTTCACATATACACACATATATCTACTATTCTTACAAATGATACTTTTGAGGGAGTTTTCTACTCAAAAATGAATAATAAAATTTTCAAATTTTCACATATGTTCAAGGTCACGAATGGAAAACAAAAATAAGATATAAGTTCAACTACATCAAAGGAAAAGTGATGATGAAGATGATGATTGCAACAATAACTAAAAGGACACACATCCACCTGAGATTTGGAATTCCTATGTTAGCAATTCAAACTTGCTGTAACCCTAATATAAATTCCACATTCTGATAAAATGGCAGTTTAAAGAGTTGGTAGAGGGTAGGAAGACTTTTATGCTATTGAATCATGTAAACAGTGTAAACTGTTCACTCTGTTTAAAAGTGGCAACTCCTAGGGCACCTGGGTGGCTCAGTCAGTTAAGCATCCAACTCGGTTTTGGCCCAGGTCATGATCTCAAAGTTCATGGATTGAGCCTCGAGTTGGGCTCTGCACTAACAGCACAGAGCCTGCTTGGGATTCTCTCTCTTCCTCAAATAAACTTAAAAAAAGTGGCAACTGCTAATCTTGGTAATTATTTTCTACAGTAGACTCATTTACAGCTTTCAATCAAAAGTTAGCTTTTATCTATAGATCCTGTCTTTAGAGCCCTCCACCTCTACCCCATCACACAAGATACTTTTACAACTATTGATCGAACTCTTGTGGGTTCTGAATGTTGAAAAGCCTAATTGCTACTAATGATGTGAGTAATGCTTGAAAAATGTGCAGAGCAAACCAGTTTCCCTCATAAAGTTTTCATAAATACATGTTTGGTTTTTACACACCATTTGTCTCTCTCTCATCTTTCTCAACCAATGTCTGGATCTATTTCTCCCCCTCCCTAAACAGCAGGTACACTGAAAATTATAGTTTTAAAGACAAGCTAGCCCTCTGGTGTCATGTGCTAATGATGACCAAAGGCAGCTTCATTGATTTCTGGTACCTGAGGTCTCTGGCAGTAGCATGGCCCATGGGTCAAGGAGCCTTCGGCTGGGGGATGGGTCCCTGGAGCTAGAAGAAAGGGGTCTACTTTGCAGCAGTGCAGACACTTTTGCCATGAGTGAAGGTTCCCTGTTTGCTTGTAGGAATGGTTTTCTCCAGGTTGGTTTCCAAGGGAGGTGATTTCCACCCAATTGAACTGCAAAGCTATTAGCCAAGAAGGCATTTTTCGAGTCAAGGCATGGAGACTTACTATAAGGAAATGACAGAAGAAAAGGAAAGATGAAAAACAAAAAGATATGGATCATATTCTCAAACTCTCTATGTACAGGGAAGGCAATCTGTACTGTATATTGGCTCTCTAATTAAAGCAGACAAAACCCTAAAAAGGGAAGAGGAGCCATTAAAAGTCCCAGACAGAAAAGTGGAAAAAAGGACAGATCTTTTGTTGTTGTTGTTGTTTCGAGACAGACAGCTAGGAAGAAAGCTTGGGGAAGAAGAGGGTATTCACATCGCAGAGGATCAATTTTCCATCTGAAGGACTAAACTACTTTGAGTCACTACCAACTCGGGATGGAAAGGATTTAGCAATATAGCTATTAAAGGCTCCATTATCCCATCTATCAACCGCCTTAGCCAGCAAGTCTCCTTGTGGGCAACACTCAGGTATCTGCAAAGTTTTAACAGCATATGGTACTTATGTCTGCAGCGTGCAATTTAATTCTTTTAAAAGCAACACTAAGTTCTGTCCATATCTGAGCTCTGTGATAATAATCCTAACCTCAGCTATTGTTCCATTATCTTAAGAAAGATTTAAAGCAACTTGCTGCTTTATTTATGCTGCACCTGGCACTACATGGTGAAGAAGTTGCTTTTTCTCCCCTTCCTCCTCTTCCTCCTCCTTCTCTTCAGCAACTTGGGAGAGAATGCCTTCAGTTATGGAGCTAAGAAAATTTCCTGGGCCTCTGCTCATCTAAAGACCCTTTGTGCCACAGACCAGCTCCCTCAGGCCCAAACATTATTTTGTAAAAGGCGAAAGATATATTCGATCTGAAGAGAAACCAGAGTCCAAACATTATTTTGAACAAAAGCCCAGGAACAGGTGCATTCCACACTGCTAGCATTTAGGGAAGACATTTTGAAAATGGATGAATTGAAAAGAGCTACTTGGATGAATTTGCTGCAGCACCCCCTGTTTGTAAAGTGTTTGGCTCAGATCTTCTCTATGATACATCTGGTCACACTTTGTGTGTGGCATTTCCAACAAGCGGGACAATTTCACCTAATATGGATTAAGGTGGACACATAGCTTGAAGATGAATTTGTGGTTCTTTAAAACTAAAATGATGACAAACCATTCCAATGGGTGAGATCACAGTCTCTCCTTTTCAAACACACTGTGACCTTTTAAGGTCAGAATACACACAGAAAAAGAAAAAAAAATCTAACATACTCAAAACTCATTTTGTAAAACAGATAACAAAAACCACAGACCCAGCTATGTTTTGAGGGTCTTATTAAGGCAGACAAAACCCGATTAAGGCAACAGGGAGAATTGGTATGAAAATTAATACACTTAGTAGAATTATAGTCACTTTAAGCTCATTTATATGATCAGTAGAAAGGAGAAAAAACAGCAAGATCCCAATTGTTTGAAAATTTAAAAAAAAAGAAAGAAAGAAAAAGAAAAGGTCAACTTCTGACCCACAATTTAGGAAATTATTCCATTCCTAAAGTAATCAGCCTGTCATCCAAATAATTCCCTGCTCACTCATTACAGGAAATGATAATACAAGCCAAGTGTTGGGTCTAAAGTTGCTATGGCATTTTGATATACAATAATTTGGCCTATGACCTTCAGTAGGTGAGTTTCTGGATGTATAGGATTTTCTCAAACATTTTTCCTAACATGATTGTTCATATTAAGTAGATAGCACGGGAATGTATGCCAACATAGTCACCACCCCCATTAGGAAAAAAAGAATCCTATAAAGGGACCAAAATGGATTTCAAATCATTTCTGCATCTCCCAATGAACAACATCTACAGCTAAGAAATAG
Source organism: Hyaena hyaena (assembly GCF_003009895.1). Taxonomy (NCBI): domain Eukaryota; kingdom Metazoa; phylum Chordata; class Mammalia; order Carnivora; family Hyaenidae; genus Hyaena; species Hyaena hyaena. The sequence continues at coordinate 90,008 of NW_024081154.1, forward strand.
GAAATACTCACTTAGCTTCAAATGTGGACATTGCACATGTAGATAAAATGTCACCAATAAGAAAAAATCTGATAAACCTTAGTTCCCAAATATATGTTTCTCTCTTTCTCAAAGTTATATGTTTAAAATATATTCCAACTTCAATGAGGTGTTCTTTTATATTATATATAAAATTTATATATTAAAATTATATATATAATATATACATATATTTTATATATATAATTTATATATATAAAATAAAATATATAATTTATATATAAAATAAAATATAAAAAAATATATAAATATATACATATTTATATATAATTTATATATAAAATTATATATAAAATTTATATATAAATTATATATAAAATTATATATAAAATTTATATATAAATTATATATAAAATTTATATTATATATAAAATTTATAAATATATATAAATATATAAATATATAAATATATATATTATATATAAATAATATATATTATATATAAAATATATATAAATAAATATATATAAATATATATAAATTTATATATATATATAAAATGCTTACGAATTTACATGCCATCCTTGTGCAGGCACTATGCTAATCTTCTCTGTATCCCTCCAATTTTAGGATATGTGCTGCTGAAGCAAGCACTGAGGCCTTCTTTCATGCCTTTCCTAACCACCCACAACTGATTTGGGCATAGTTCCTCTGTGTTTAATATTCCATGCATACGTGTATCATATGTACAAAATATTCTTTTCTGTTGTATCAGCTTGACTTAGGGTTCTAAGGGTATTTTTTCTTCCTCATCTTTGTTCTCCAGCAACAGACACACTGACTGAACATAGTAAGCACCCAATATACCTGATCAATTAAACAATTAATTAACAGTAATGTTGCAAATATGTTGGCTTGAAATCCACATTCCCAGGTAAAGTCAGGTGGCATTCCACTGCTCCTCATGGTATGGTATGGAGACTGAGAAAACCCCTGGAGGGCCTTGCAGGTTAGAACTCCGCGTTCTAAAGGAATCCTGCTTCAAGTAAATCAAATGATATATCATACCAATAAGAGAAAGGATAAAAAACATACCATCATTTCAGTATATGCAGAAAAAGTGTCTGATGAAGTATAACATCCATTCATGATAAAAACCCAAGTGCGTTTAGAGGGAACATACCCTAATATAATAAAGGCATTCTATGAAAAACCCACAGCAAACATCATGTTCAATTAGGGAAACTGAGACCTTTCACTCTAAGGTCAGGAATAAGACAAGGATGGCCACTGTCACCATTTTTATTCAGCATAGTACTGGAAGTCCTAGCTACAACAATCAGACAACAAAAAGAAATAAAAGCATCCCAATTGGTAAGTTAGAAATATAACTTTCACTATTTTCAGATGACATGATACTATATATAGACAACCCAAAAGGGGCACCTAGGTGGCTCAGTCATTTAAGCATCAGACTCAGGTCATGATTGCATTGTTGCCAGATCAAGCTCTATGTCAGGCTCCACACTGGGGGTGGCTCCTGCTTCAAATTCTCTCCCTCTGTCCCTCCCCACTCACGCTCTCATGCACACTCTCTCAAGGAAAAACAATGGGAAGAAAGAAAAAAAGAGAAAAAAAAGAATACCCAAAAGACCCCTCCCAAAAGCTATGAGAACTCGTAAGCGAATTCAGTAAAATCACAGGATACAAAAGAAATATGCTGCATTTCTATACACTAATAATGAAGCCACAGAAAGAAAAATTAAGAAGACAATCCCATTTGCAATTGCACCAAAAACAGTAAAATACATAGGAATAAACTTAACCAAAGAGGTAAAAGACCTATACTCCAAACTATAAAACACTGATGAAAGAAATTGAAGATAACACAAAGAAATAGACATTCCATGCTCATGGATTGGAAGAACAAATATTGTTAAAATATCTATACTACTCAAAGCAATCTACATATTTAATGCAAACCCTATCAAAATAGCAATAGCAGTTTTCATAGAACTAGAACAAAGAATCCTTAAATTTGTATGGAACCACAAAAGATCTCAAATAGCCAAAACAACCTTGAAAAAGAAAAGCAAAACTGGAGGTATCACAATTCCAAACAGCAACTTATATTATAAAACTGTAGTAATCAAAGCTGTATGGTATTGGCACAAAAACAGACATACAGAAAATGTAACAGAATAAAAAACCTGGACATAAGCCCACAATTATGTGGGCAATTAATCTTTAACAAAGCAGGAAAGAATATCCAATGGGAAAAAGACAGTCTCCTCAACAAATGGTGTTGTGTAAACTGGACAGCAACATGCAAAAGAGTGAAACTAGACCATTTTATTTCATCATACACAAAAATAAACTCAAAAGGGATTAAAGACCTAAATGTGAAAACTGAAACTTTAAAAATCCTAGAAGAAAGCACAGGCAGTAATTTCTCTGACATTGGTCAAAGCAACATTTTTCTAGATATGTGTCCTGAGGCAAGGGAACTAAAAGCAAAAATGAACTATTGGGACTATAAAAATTATTTTATCAAAATAAAAAGTTTCTGCACATTAAAGGAATCAACAAAACTAAAAGGCAACCTACAGAATGGGAGAAGATATTTGCAAATGATGTATCTTATAAAGGATTAGAATCCAACATATGAAAAGAATTGATGTAATTCAACACCCCAAAACCAAATAAGCCATTTACAAAATGGGCAGAAGACATGAACAGACATTTGGCCAAAGAAGACATCCAGATGGCCAACAGGCACATGAAAAGATGTTCCACATCACTTATCATCAGGAAAATGCCAATCAAAACTCACATTTACTCATTCTGTCAGAATGACTAAAATCAACAACATAAGAAACAAGTGTTGGCAAGGATGTGGAGAAAAGGGAACCCTCATCACTGTTGGTGGGAATGCAAACTGGTGCAGCCACTGTGGAAAATAACATAGAGATGCCTCAAAAAGTTAAAAATAGAGCTACCTTACCGATCCAGTAATCATATTACTGGGTGTTTACCCAAAAATTAAAAAAAAAAAAACCCACTAGTTCAAAGAGACACATGCACCCTGATGTTTATTGCAGCATTATTTACAATAGCCATATTATGGAAGCAGCTCAAGTGTCTATCAACTGATGGATGGATAAAGAAGATGTGGTATATATACAATGGAATATTACTCAGCCATAAAAAGGAATGAAATCTTGCCACTGGCAACAACATGGATGGAGCTAGAGAGTACAATTCTAAGCAAAATAAGTCAGTCAGACAAAGGCAAGTGCCATATGATTTCACTCATATGTGGAATTTAAGAAACAAAACAAATGAGCAAAGGGGAAAAAAAAGAGAGAGATAAACAAAGAAACAGACTCTTAACTACAGAGAACAACCTAATGGTTACCAGAGGGGAAGTGGGTGAGGAGATGGGTGAAATAGGTGATGGGGGTTAAGGAGGGCACTTACTGTGATGAGCACTTGGTGTTCTATGAAAGTGTTGAATCGCTATCTTGTACACAAAACTTAATTTAAAAAAAAAGAATCCTACTTTAGGAAAGCTGGTAGGAAGAGATTAACTCAATTATGGCAAACAATATAAGTAGATTAACATACTTCTGTCATGTTGTTACATGGGAATGACTCAATTTACTTGATTATCTAAAAAATAACTGTTTTAGAAAAACAATACCTCTAATAATAATATTGATGTAGAAACACATTTAGAGATTTTCTTAGGTATTACATCTGCTGAAGTTGTTACATAACCTCTGAAAGTTAGGCTAGGATCGACCTCATGAAGAGTTTTTACTCTTGGATGGTGGTCTTGTATTACCAATTGCCTGCTCTAGGCTCCTCCTTCCTAACCTGAATGGAGGCAAAGTCCTTGAAACCAGCACTGCTTTTCCCATTTTTCCTTCTTCTCCTTTCTCAAAATTATCTTCCACAGACCCCAATTTGATCACTAAACTCCTTGATCAAACATTTATAGGTTTCTGGCCTTGTACAGAGTATATTGAGGGTGTTGGATTTTAGGAGTAAAAAGGACCTCAGAGATGATTTAACCCTAAGATCAGTGCTTTGGAAAGTAACATGCTTCAGAATGACCCCCTCTGTTAAAATACAGATTCCTGGGTCTCAGCCAGAGAGGTTCAGATCCCAGAGGTCTGAGGAAAGTTCCAGGTGACAGTGATGGTGCTGGTCTGTGGGCCACACTTTGAGAAGTTCTACTTGTATTGCCTTACCTGACACATTCAGCTGCCTCTTAAATTTTCATTATATCAAAGGGTTTGATAACTGACACTCAACCATCTACTCTAAGTCTTTTGGTTTACACTTATGAAAACAGGGCTGAAGAGCTAGGTCACCTGGCCAGTGAGTGGGCCAGTGTTCTGTCCTCATACCATCTTTCTTCAATCTTCCAATCTAGTGTTGAAGGCTCCAACTACATTTGGACCTTCATCTTCCCTTCCTTACAATATAACCTACCTCTGAGTTCTGTGGCAGTTGGGTCCATATCGTTTCCAAAATAAATCAGGATTTTTTTTTTTTTATCTCTAAGCCTTTTCTAACACTGTTCTTCCTTCTAGCCCTACCTTCCCATATAGCTAATGTAATTATAATCCCAACACTTTGAACTGAACTCATTAACTCTTTGGATTCTAATCTCTCTTCTACTTCAGGAACTCACATGGATGGCATAACTTTGACCTCAAATCATCAAGAACTGTTCCGCTTCCAAGATCCGGGACTCCAAAAATTATATTATTTTGACCACAGCCCCCTAGGCTTTCAAACCCCTAGACTGCTGACCCTTCTTGTATCCTCCCAGGCAATTTGGGTAATACATCCCTGAGCTGTACTCACCATCCTACCCAGACGGGGTGATGTTCCACCCACCTCTTCCCCAGGCCTCCAGAGTACTTTCCTTGACTTTCTGCCATGTCTGGCTTGCTAACCTCCATTGCAGAATTAATCAAAAAATTATCTTTCTATTCCCAGTCCTCTAAGGATTGTTGGTTATGGTCACATTACCATATTGATCACTAATACTCTCAGCTAGAATTTCCTGTTTCAAGTAGCCTGTATATTCATGTCTAATTGATTCTCTCTCAAGTTTCCAAAGAGATTCCTCAAAATTCCCATCATCTTGGGGCACCTGGGTGGCTCAGTCGGTTGTGTCTGACTTTGGCTCAGGTCCTGATCTTGTGGTTTGTGGATTCGAGCCCCATGTTGGGCTCTGTGCTGAAAGCTCAGATTCTAGGGATTCTGCATCTCCCTCTCTCTCTGCCCCTCCCATGTTCGTGCTCTGTCTCTCTCTCTCTCACACACAAAAGTAAATACATATTAGCAAAAAATTTTTTAAAAATTCCCATCATCGAGAACACCCCCAAATCTACCCCAATGCCTTTCATTCCCAGCACTGCCATCATCGCCAAGACAAAACACAAGTACAAGCACAAGTCTGGGGCTGGACTGGGAAGGATTAGTGTGCTAAACTGTGGAATTTGGACTCTTTCTCGTGGTCATTGAGAAGCCATTCAAAGTTTTGTTTTAGAAAAATCACCCAGGGACACCTGGGTGGCTCAGCTGGTTGAGTATCTGACTTGGCTCAGGTTACAATCTTACATTCTGTGAGTTCATTCGAACCCCACGTCGGGCTCTGTGCTGACAGCTCAGAGCCTGGAGCCTGCTTTGGATGCCGTGTCTCCCTCTCTGCCCCTCTCCTGCTCTCCTCTCTCTCTCTGTCTCTCTCTCAAAAATGAATAAACTTCAAAAAAAAAATCACTCTGATGGCTATAAGGAGGATAAACTAGAACGGGGATATGTGCAGATAAACAAGATGGATTCAACAAATATACAAAGGGAATGAGGGAGAATAAAGAATCAAGAATTGCTAAATACTATACTTTGTACACAGTAGATACACAATAGACATGTGTTGAACTACTTTATTCTGGCTCCAATTCTGAGAAAAATGTATATAGGAAAATATTTACTAAACTTTAAAAAAAAGTGCACAGATGAGAGCAAGTATCCTTTTGCGAATGAAACTGATTATGCAATGTACAGATGGTGCAACAAGATATAAAATGAAATTAGCAATGATGCAACCCAGATGGAAATGAGGAAAAGGTCAATATGTTAAAGGTCAAAGGAATCTGGCTCCATCTTGTCTTGTTTCATAAAGGGCTAAGGTCACAGCTTGGGGGCTCTTGCTGCAGGGAACTTGTCAGACTATTCCCTGTGCTGAAGAACCAAATACTCACCCAGGGTTGTTCAAAGCTATAGGTACGTCGCCGATCTTCTACATCTTCATCCTGCTTTGCTTGCTGAAATTCTTGCCGTAGACGCTGTATCCGATCATGGTTGCTAGGAGTTGATCTGTTGCTAAAAGATATAAGGGGCAAGAATGAACACCCTTCAGAAATACAATCTGTAAATGGCAGTTGCTAGGGAAAAAATGGCAGCTTCCTGTGAGAGGACATTGTTTAAGAGGAAGTGAATTTATAAAACAGTATCTGGGCATTTAAAAGAAATTTTCATTTTGTTCTTATGATTAAGACTTACTGAAGTTATTTCAAGCAGATAATCAAGAGGGCAGGCAGTATTTTTAGACATTCCTTTTTTATGCAGTATTTTAAAAGCCTCATTTCCTTTCTGTAATCTGACAAGGTGTTGGCAGCCAGTTTTTTTTGTAAAGGACATTGCATTAAAAATCAGAAATAACCAGGGTCCTGTCCTAGCTCCCCCACCTTTTTAGTTGAAGGCACCTAATGCCTCTGAGTTGTGGGATTTTTTTGTATATATGAAGTGGACATAATAATTTGCTCTGAATATCATACTTGCAACAATCAAATAAGCTAATACCATACACTGTAGTATGTGCACAAATCCATAGTATTATTTTCATAATGCCATGATACGAAGTTCCTATTTGGGAGTTATCAAAGTTCTATACACAAAATGCAGTTCTTACAGCATAAATGAGAAAGCATTTGAGAAATAACTTTTGATGGTAGTTGAATTTCATCAGTTAGTTAATAATAATGTTTCCTTTTTTTAAAGTAGGCTCGGCCCCCAGCGTGGAGCCCAATGTGGGGCTTGAACTCTTGACCCCGAGATCAAGAACTGAGCTGATATCAAGAGTCAGATGCTTAACTGACTGAGCCACCCAGGTTCCCCTGACTCTTTTTTTTTTTTTATAGTGTTAAATTTTGTTTTATCCTCACCAAAAGCTTTTAAGATAGGTACAGATGGTAGTATTTCTTTCTCTTCCACACACACGCGTATGCACACACATGTGTAGAAACTGACATCCGAAGAGGTAAGTGACTTGTTTGAAGTCTCCCCGCTGGCCAGTGGGGAGATTAGGCTGGAATCCAGATTAGTCTGGTGTCCAGTCCAGCCCTCATTTCACTATGCCATGTTGTATCACTTAGTAAAACATATATCAGACTCCAAAGTCCCTGCTTTATAAAATCATACAGATTTTAAAAAACAGTATTTTGTAAGTGTTGCAGAGGGCCAAAATCAATCTTAAATCTCATGGCACTTTTGGTCTACCTCATTCTGTGAGGACTAAGGTGCGTCCTATCAGGGGATCAATTCAAGTGCATTAAGCACATGCTGTCTCCCCAACAAAACATCAGATTCCTTGAGGACAAGAATCAAGCCTTATACTTATCATATATATCCTCCAAACTGCTAGCAGAATGGGGAGCTGTAAGTTATTAGAAGACTGAGTTTCTTCATAGAAAACATGCTGCCCTGCTTACTTGGTGTGAATCTGAATTTTTCTAGTGGCCCACCCTCCTGGGTAATGTAATTTGTGAGAGGTGGCTTGTAAAGAGAAAGCCTGTCATAGTAGAGTATATAAAAATCCCAAATTAATATATGTCTTGATATAATTCTATTTGTTTTGAAGAATTCCAAAGACTTAAAAATCTCACATTGAAAATATTTGCATACAGAACCACAATATTAATGTCTTCCAAGAATATGGGATAGTCTTTCATCATTTAAACTACGGGGTAGATCCCTATCACCTTTATGTTTCTATTAATTTCATTAGAGCTTCTGGAACATCCTGTCAATACTTTCAATTTGATTATTTTTCCAGTCAATAAAAGCTTGCCTTCCCTTTGTTCTTCCGACAAATATTTTGAACTTATCGCCCTGAGAACATTAAAGGTTAATGAGTCTATAAAATGAGCTATTTGGCATGATGCTTCAGTCTACATTTGGATACAGTTTAAAACTGCCCCTCCATACTCTTGAACAGGTTGTTACTGGGTTTTAATTTTTTTTAATTAAAAAAATTTTTTATGTTTATTTTTGAGACAGAGAGAAACAGAGCATGAGTGGGGGAGGGGCAGAGAGAGGGAGACACAGAATCCGAAGCAGGCTCCAGATTCTGAGCTGTCAGCACAGAGCCTGACACGGGGCTCAAACCCATGAACTGTGAGATCATGACCTGAGCCAAAGTCGGACACTTAACCAACTGAACCACGCAGGCACCCCAAGGTTGTTACTGGCTTTTAAAAAACACATATGGCATCTTATATTTTTGAACACAAAAATTTTCCATAAAGGCTTCCCAGTGTAACACCCAATCTCTGGAATTCCTTGCTCTCCATGTTAAACTGTGCTAGTGTAGGCATGAAGATAGTTCATAAGACAGGAAAGTGAGCAATCATTAATCTTAGTACATTTTTCCAACTGTGACTTTTTTGTTCCTGGAATATTCCTTCATAGCTTCTAATAGGGGGATTATAGGAGGCTTGACTGACAAAGTATTTTATAGGTCTAACTAGAAATATTTCCCTATTATTTTCATGTACCATTGTGAATTTTAATCCTATAATTATTAAATTCATGACATCCAAGCCATTGATGAAAATTGATGTCCTACTATTTATGGTTAATTGAAAGTGCAAATCTCCCAACAAGGGAAGTTGACCCAGTGTCCTTAATTTTAAATTCTGGTGACCTCGATGTTTTAAACAGTATAAGCCAAGTTCTGGAAGTCACTTCTGCCCTTATTTCAAATCTCAGTAGCTCGTGAGACACTGCTTCACTCTCTTTTCCTTTGCTTCCTTTCTTCCTCTGCTCTAGAGAATGGCAACCAACTTGTCGAAGACTAGCAAAGCGACTCTAAGGGCTGAACTTGAAAAGCAGGCTGCAATGGTTTTCCTGATTGATGATGACTTCCAAAGACTGGGGGACCATCAAGCATCCTTGGGGGACAACAGTTGGCAGTCTGAAGGTGAAATCCTGGCTTCAAGAATGAAACCATTGCAACTGTTCATTCTGTTTCTCAGGCCAGTCTACAACGGGCCAATAATTCACATTTGGACTTGTAAAGTTCTTGGTTAGCTCTTCTGCCAAGAAAGCCAAAGGAAATTTTAAATATTCATTAGCATTAGTGGTTAATCCCTACATATTCCAATCAACTTATATTTAGGTTCATTGCCAACTTTCAGTTGTTCATTATTTGTGTATGTGAGGGATATAATAAAGATACCACATGAGTTGATCCGATGGGTGAGAGAGACAATACAACTCTTTTTTTTTTAATGTTTTATTTATTTATTTTTCTTTTTTTTAATGAATATTTATTTATTTTTACAAATAGTTTATTGTCAAATTAGTTTCCACATAACACTCAGTGCTCATCCCCATAAGTGCCCTCCTCCATGCCCATCCCTCCTCCCCCCCACATCCATCAGTCCTCAGTTTTTGTCAGCATTCAAGAGTCTCTCATGGTTTGCCTCTCTCCCTTTCCCCCATCATTCCACCCCTTCTCCCCCTTGTTCCTCCATCAAATTCCTCCTAATCCTCCTATACGTGCAGAATGTTTTATTTATTTCTAGGAGAGAGAGAGACAGACAGTGTGAGCAGGGGAGGGTCAGAGAGAGAGGGAGACACAGACTCTGAAACAGGCTCCAGGCTCTGAGCTGGCAGTCGGCACAGAGTCCGACGCGGGGCTTAAACCCACGAACCGCGAGATCATGACCTAAGCGAAAGTCGGACGCTTAACTGACTAAGCCACCCAGGTGCCCCGAGACAATACAACTCTTAATGACAAGCCACCAAATCATAATTTCTACAGAAAGGAAGGATGAGGAGGGGGAATTATAGAGCTGATTTATTTTTTATAAAGAATCCACATAGACGGACATAAGACAATTTAAGTCTAACACTAATGCAGCCTTCCCTTGCACACTGTTTTTTAAGTTTTAGTCCAACTGGAACTTTCTTTTATGTGTGTGTGTGTGTGTGTGTGTGTGTGGTGTATTTTATATATAACTCTTGCACTAAGTGAAGTGGGTTTGTTTTGGTTCAGTGATATCAGGAGTCTTTCTGACAGCATTGGCTCACATACTACAGAGAGTCCTGATCTGGCATGCACAGTGCAGCCCTGAATTATATGAAACTCAAATCTTTCTCATCCATAATTACCAGGGACATTGTACCCTCTCCTGGTAGAGGTGGATCACACAGAGTGCTAGGCTCTACAGCCTTGAGAATGGACCACTTAAATGTGCTTTGCAAAAGCAGCTGGCATACCAGTTCTTGCTAACTGCAGCAACAATCCTCTATTTGCAGGTAAATGCTAAAGCCTGTCCTGCATCTGTGCGCCATAGGCATGTTATCCAACCTTCTCCTTAGGTACAGTGAATGAAAAGAGAAAAGTCACCAGTCATTCTCATGTATACATAGTGTGTGTATGAGACTCCTCCAGAATGCTTGTTTAAACTTGCTGATTGAGACTCACCTAGAGAGATTCTGATTCAGGCAGCCTTGTGCAAGTCTTGGGAATCAGTGCATTTAAAAGCACTGCAGGTGCTTAAATGGACAGTACTTTGAAAACAATTCATCCTGCAAACTTCATGGCTGGGAGAAATTCCAGTGCCCGTGGGGCAGTTGACTAAAGAGTGAAGGAAATCTGATGCTGTGGAAGCACCCATGTACAATCTGTGACAAATGGGAGTAATATGCTAGGTCTGGAAACGGAGGCCCTTAGTCCCAGTAGATTGTTGTCCTGAAGGGATGTGAGCCTCGTGTTACCTTCTAACGTTTTTTAAAAGAAAAAGAGAAGTCAGAACTACAGTTTTCTCCTCTGCTCCCTGAATTTTAAATGTTGGCTTACTTTCTTCTTTTGGTCCTAGGTGAGACAAAACAAAAACCAAATTCCAAACAGGTCTGTGGCCAGCTAGATTGCAACCTCTACTTTGTAGTCAGCAGATGCTGCCTGTTTTATATGTTGCCTTTCTAAGCTATTTACTTCCACTGCACCAAGATAAGGCCAGTGATCCCCTAGTAAAAGGCCCAAGAAACAAATATTTAAAAAAAAAAAGACAACTCGGCGTTGTCCATATAGTCCTGCCTTTTCTATTTGCTTCTATTATTTGCTCCTTCTGATCTAACCCTGGATATATACTGCCCTGCAGGCTTGAGTTCTGACCTATCTTTTCAGATGAGCATATGCTGAGAGAGGAGAGTTTGTGATGTGACTGATTAATTCTTTATGGACTAAAAATACCTTAACATTTGCATTTTTAATTATGCAAAAGGAATCTGGAAAACTGGAACAGAGGCCATAGCTTTAAGAACCAGAATTCAATAGAAGGGATAACAACCACTTTTTTTTAAAGCAGAAGTTACCATCTTGCTATACACTATCTTTCCTGCAGAAAGTAGACAAATATGAAAGGGAAGGAAGACGGTAGACAGAAGGGAGAGGTGATTAGGATCTCTAGTATAAGAAAAGAGAGGAAGGTAAATTCGTTCATATCTTTCCTTTCCATCTTCTGATTCTACCAGCAAACACCGTTTTACAGTGTTTAACTTACATGCACATGTGTTCCCCTTTCTTAAGCTCATGCCTTCATCACAATCATTGAACACATATATATTCTGTATGCCACGTCCCTGTGGCAGGGTAAGCTGATCTGCAAATATCTGTAATGGACAGACTTCAAAGTGGCCCCATGATCTCTGCCTCCAGGTATTCACATCTTTGTGCAATGCCTCCCCCGACCCGGCCCCCACCACTGAGTGTGGGCAGGGCCTGTGACTTGCTTCTATCCAATGAAATGTAGCAAAGGTCAAGGAATGGATATGATTACATTTGTGCGATTATATAAGAATGCAGTGTCCATCTTGCAAATCCTTCTCTCTCTTTTCTAGCTTTGAAGAAGAAAAGCTGCCCTGAATCCTACAGCTGCAAAGAACAGAATGCTGTCAACAACTCCAGGAGCAGGGAAGCAAATGCTTCCCTAGTGGAGCCCCCCATTGAGAACCCAGACTGGCTCACCCTTTGATTGCACCTGGATGAGACCCTGAGCAGAGGATTCAGCTGAGCTGTTGCTGGGTCATAGAAACTGATCTATACAAACTGATATAATAAGCTGTTAAGGCTGTGTTAACTTGTTATGCAGAGATTGAACTAATACCCATTGATGTTGGCCTTGGCCATGTGTCTTGATTTGGCCCACAGGATGTTAGCAGATGTGATGCAAATGGGGTTTGAAATGTGATTGCACAGTGGGTCTGCCTTCTTGTGTTCCACCGTAACAAAAAACAACAGAAATATACTCTAAGCCTCCTTCCCTTAACCATGCACATGTACACACACCCACCACCACCACCACTACCACATCACCTTAAACAATGGTGGGGGAGGGAAGTTGTACATACTTATTAAATGAAATAAAGTGACCTAGAAGCACAAAGACCTATGCCCTACCCATCGTTGCAAAAGTATATTGGCTAGAAGAGCAGAATATAAGAGAGGAATCGTATTTTATGAATGAGTTTTACTACTATCATTTATATGGTTAGTCACTCCAAAGTTCTAGTCTCTGAGAAAAATTTCAGAAAGTAAATACTATTGCAGAATATGTTTCTGAAAGATGGTTATTGCCAGATCTTAACACATGAAACCAATTACATATGCTTTCCACTGAGCACCCATATATAGCCAAGAATGCTCCAATAGAAATCTACCCAGTTGCTTTGGGTGACTCCTTTGGTCAACCTCCCCATCTCTTCACTCAAAATGTCCACTCTGCCTCTGTGATCTCCAAAGATTAGTCCTCATGAGACCAAAGCTGCAATGTGGGTATCTTCTTAGGGTCTGGTGAAAAACAGACTTGCTAGCCAGGTCATTTGGTAAAACTGAACTCAAGGGCTCAGTCCTTGTTTCTCTTGCTGGTAGAGATTGGTGACCTGCCACGATCTGACACAACTCTTGAGGAGATATTCCTGGTTCAAAGCTGGTTTTACTTAGTTTCTCGAGAGTTCAGGACTTAACACATGTCCCTCAAATCCCCCATTTACTACCAAGGCGCAGAGAGTAAAGACTTTGTTAATCATATCAGCTTATTTTTGCTACATACCTCTCAGCCCTAGCAATTTTCTTTTTGGCCTAAGCACAAAATTCTATCCCAAATGCTACTGAATTTCACACCTGCACTCGGCATCCAATTACTAGGAATGCAAAAGGACATTATTCTTTTCCCAATTAAAAAAATAGTCAATTTACAAATCCTATCTGAGATCTTGGATATCCTGCAACTCCACACTCAAAGCTTATTCCCGTTGAGGTATTTCCAGCACTCCCACAGATATCGCATGCGTACACCAGAGCAGGACCCTAGAGCTTCACTGACTGCCAACCTCCCTACTTCAGAAACTCTTTCTTCTCCACTGGCTAGCACTTCAGTGTCCTACTGTCTCCCAGAAGCTGAGATTTGCAATCAAGACATCTGAAACATCAGTATGGTCTGCATCCCAGCTCCCAGCACGCTTAGGAAGGTGAAGATAGTAAGTTAAAGCTTCCAGGACACCACTCATTACATGCAAAGACCCTGTTTTTCTGAACTCTGGCTTTTCTGAGCCTTTGATGATGTCTTTGGATAACTCAGCCTTCACAGGATGTCCCTGTGTTTTGGTCCACTTATTTCAGGGAAATGTATCTCTTTTTTGATTTCCTTGGTAGGTCCACAAATGAAAAGACTAAGATCTAGTACATTATGTAAACCACCCTTCAAGTTTAGCATTACTTTTCAAAATATTTTCACTACAGAAAAATTAAAGCACCTTTCCCTTCCTTGTCCAATTCCTCATTCTCCTTGCATCCTTAGAAAGGGGCAGACTTTCAGTCCCCTTATTCATACCAATGGCAAGTCTACAATTCAGCTATTTCATGGATGTCACCTAAAACAGACACTAGGGCTGAAGAAGGCAAAAAGTGACACTGGAGAAAACATATGTAGGGCAGAACTGTCACATAGCTTTAGAAACAGGCAGTCAGCAATGACCACAAGCGTCTCAGATCATTAAGCAATGTCTTACTGTGATGTCATGCACGGATGTACAGAGTTGTAATCCTTTCAAAACAGACAGATTGTCAGCATGATAAAGTGGATACAAACAAGTTCTTGAACAGTGATGACTACAGTGTTGGGGGGAGAAATGTCACTGAACAAGAAAGGGATGCCAGCACAACTATTAGGGGCTGGTGTCATTTAGAGACTATAGGTACGCCACATTCTTCTCACTTAGTTATTTCTCTCTACTCATTAGCAATTCCATAAACTATTCCTGATCTTCTAATCGCCAGACAAATAGTTATAATCTACAGATGTCAGAACTGAGTTCTTAATTGCTGTAAATTAGTGAGCAAACACAGGTTTCTCATTAAACCCATTACACCCCGTATGTTAAAATGGAGCACTTGTCATGTGTTTTCTTTCTTGGCACTCAAATCAGGAGCATTCTTCATAAAACCCTAGGTGCAGAGAAGCAGAGCAACATTGCTAGGGAGTGTGCGACAGGATCCTGTCCCTGAAGCTTTATTTATTCCTGGAGTAAAAACCTTCCAATGGCAGTGGCTTTGTTGCCTCAGTTTTAATGATGAGCTACACTGTACCTCCATGTTTGTTTTCTTAAGATGGAGTAAAGTGGTGTCACCTCTCTGTGAAGGCTCTTGCTTCTCTAGGAAGAACCTGGAGTGCTTCCTCCATGGCACTTGGGTTTGCCTTCTGTTACTTGTACAGGTGAGAAAGCATAACTTGATAGATTAAAAGGGAAGGGAGGAAGGCACAGACCAAAATACTGTGGAAAAGCATACCTGAATTTTTGTATTAGGTAAGCATTGGTCTTCTGACTAAGAAGACTAGGGCTTTCTACTTTCTCTCTCTCTCTCTCTTTCAAACTGGAAGATTTATGAGAAATGGGGGAAAGGCTGGGAGGGTTAAACCAAGAAATGTATCAATTACCAAACTACAAATAAAAATAGCTCCTCTGCACAAGCTTCATTAAGTTTTATCAGCAAGTATCTTGGGGTTTTACACTCAAACCACAGGTCATAAATTCACAGTAAATCCCCCATATGTTCACCAAACACCTGAATTCAATTTCTCTTCTGGTTGTGAAGCAGGAATATGGTGCTCCAATTAATTATGCATGCAAAGTTAGTTTCTAACAAGGGGAGCTTTTTTTCCCTAATGCTGATGGGTATTTATAACATCTGAAATTTTGGGATAGCGCTTTCTTCAATCTTAGCAATTTTATATTGGCACATAGATATAAATTCTCTTTTCTGGGTTGGAACAGTGAAGAAATGAAGTTGGTAAACACTTTGGTATAATGATTGCAGTTTTCTATAGATAATCTCAGACATTTGTGAGATGTGATGATGGTCTTAATATTTACTTAAGGTTTTTAGATAAATGTCGCTGTGGATATGTACAAATCACTATGAATTATAGAGAAAGTCTAAAGTGAGGCTAAATGTCTATATTTATATGAGTCTATATGTACACATGAAATTAGCTACTTAGGAAATATCATGTCATTTTCAGTTTATTTTCACAGTTTTGCTCATCATCTGTAATATGGAAAGAATTATGAGAAACTTATGCAAATCCCAAAGGCACTCACTTTCCTCAGCTGATAAAATTCATTTTCAGATTTTGACACCCATGATTTGTTGTCCATTTCACACCAATTTCAGTGTAATAAATCATAACAAATTAAAAACATACAGCTATGTTCTCTGGGTTAAAAAGGTAGTCACCAAAGCTGTTAATACAGCATTTGCTTCTGATGTGATGAGTCATAGGGAGGGTCACCTCTCTGCATCAGAGAGACTCAGGACTGGATCTCTCTTTGGGTCCCTGTGTGGTCATTTGGTAACAGGGCTATCATTTTATAAGCAGCAAAATCTCAGGAATGTACCCCTCGCCCCATTTTATTACTATCATCACTCTTCCTTA
This sequence comes from Hyaena hyaena, assembly GCF_003009895.1. Lineage (NCBI taxonomy): Eukaryota > Metazoa > Chordata > Mammalia > Carnivora > Hyaenidae > Hyaena > Hyaena hyaena. Next base: position 106,288 of record NW_024081154.1, read on the forward strand.
TTAGCCTGTCACTGGTCTCAGGCAGGAGTGAGAAAAATTTAGCTTTACTTTTTCGAGGGGAATTCCTTCAGCTACAAAGAACACACACGTGCACAGACATACATAATTTCGGGACCCAACAATAAATACACAGAAAAAGACATTCTATTGTGAGCCCGAGGTCACGTTTCCTGACTAGTAAATTTCACAGAAATAATCCAAGCTGTTTTCTACCCAAAAAGATTGCAAAATCTATTGCGGTCACACCTTCAATGAGGCATTTGCTTAAAACTTGGCACAAAGCAATACTATTTCACAGGCTTTAAAAGACTATCAAAGAAAAACTAATTATCAAAGTTTTCATTTCAGAAATCATGTTCTCATAAAACTTCTCAACAAATGAACATGATATCTCAACAAATATCATGAGACCAACTCCCCAGGGATGGTTGGAGAAGCCAGACTGAACCTCTTGAGGCCCCTGGAGGAGAGTAGGTGAAGGAAGTGGAGAGAAGTGGTGTGTCTCTTGAGTCTTCCTCAGTCCCTAGTAGGCTACTCTACGTGCCTTGAAAGGAATAAGTGTTTTCCAGGTAAACCTATGACTTTAAACGCATTCTTGAAAATCAAGTGTTATTGCCTGTAAGAAACCACATATGTCATTTCTCTTTGCACAGTGCAAGACACGGTTATAATTTGGGGTTAATGCCCCAAGTACCACTTATTTTTCATAGATCGTGTGATTTTAAAAAACTGTCTAATAAATGGCAAGGACATATATAAGGTATTCTAATAGGTTAGAGAGTTGAAGAAAGTTTATGGATTATGCTATTCATTCAATAAAACCACTGGGGATATAAAGGTTAGCCAGTGTGACCAACAGTTAAAGCCTGTGCTTCAAACTAAAGTATACATTTGCGTTTCTGAGTAAAGAGCAAAGGAATTCAGCACTGAAAGTGAAAATTCTGGGGAACAAAAAGAAGAGTGAAAATCAGGAGTACATTATGAAAATTTGAAATAAAAAAGCAGGGGAAATTAAATTACAAAACCTGATGGGTTTTGATGACAAAATAAAATGATTATCATGTTCCTTTTCATATTAGAGAGGTTTTATCATACAAGCATAGAAACTAATTATAGAACCATTATTTTAATTCTTTAATCATGAAATGATTACATAGAATTCAAGGCTAACATTCTTTTTGTTTTTGCATTCTCTGTCTTTAATGACAGCATAATTGCAAAATACTATACAAAACTATGTATTTTTTTTCTAAGATAAAAATTCCAATGCAATGCCATGCTTAATGCTCAAGTCAATTCTAAATTATGGATAAATTCTATATGGCTCTCCTAAAATTATTTAAAATGGAAAATAATGTAATAGGAGATATAGTGCCTGTGATTTCATGACTGGATAACTCCGAAAGGTTTTCAAAAACTAGAATAAAAGCAGAAACATATACTTACTAGTTTTCTAAAAAAAATAGAGCATTGGATGTGCCCAAATGAAGAGTTTATATGTATCATTGATTTTTAAACATTTTAAAGATCATTGGAATACTTTTATTGACTGATAGCTTTTTATGCCTACTTATGTTCTTAATTAACATCATAATTATTAGCTAATAATTTTATAGGCTTTTATTAAATTTAAAATTTAGCCATGTCCCAACTTATAAATAATTTATCTGGATAGAGGAAATAAGTGAAATGAAACGTCAATCAGTTTAACTTCTCATTTCATGTTTAGTTAAATTCTTATGAGAAACACAAACAGTGTAACCATACTGACTTGGAATTATTGATAGATTCTGAAAATTGCTTGCATCATTGTTTTCCAAATCACACTTTTTCAAAGTAAAACTTGCATATGCATAGCTGATGTTTTTAAACACTAACTAAAAGTCTTACAATAAAAGATTCTTCTGCTTCCTCACCACTTGTCCCTCTGTCTACCCAGTCCCAAGATAAACACTTTTAAAACTTTTCACTGTTTTCTATAATATTTCTTTTTAATTCAGCCTGAGATACTCAGACCAGATCAATCATAATTCCTGGTTTGTGATACAGTTTGCTGATGACTCTTGCATGGCTCACTTTATTCCATTAGGTTAGTGATTTTTAATACTATACTCAATATTATTAAAAGTAAATTATGAATACAATTTATTATAGAAAACAAAAGCTAGGGATTTAACAAACACCCATATCTAACTAAATACCTCTAATATTTGACTACATATATTTTAAAAAATTTTTAATGTTTATTTATTTATTTTGAGAGAGAGTGTGTGAGAGGAGGAGTGGGGCAGAGAGAGAGAGAGAGAAAGAGAGAGAGAGAAAATCCCAAGATGGCTTCATGCTGCCAGCACAGAGCCGTATACAGGGCTCAAACTCACAACCTGTGAGATCATGACCTGAGCTGAAATCAAAAGTTGGACAATTAACCAACTGAACCACCCAGGAGCCCCATTTTTTTTTAAATTTAAGTTCAAGTTGGTTACCATATAGCGTAATAATAGTTTTGGGAATAGCATTAATGATTCATCACTTACATATAGCACCCAGTGCTCATCACAACAACTGTCCTCCTTAATGGCTATCACCCACTTAGCCCATTCCCCCTCCCAACACCCCTCCAGCACCCTCAGTTTGTTCTCTGTATTTAAGAGTCCCTTATGGTTTGCTTCCCTCTCTCTTTTTTAATCTTATTTTTCCTTCCCTTCTCCTGTGTTCATCTGTTGTGTTTCTTAAATTCTACATATGAGTGAAATCATATATTTATCTTTCTCTGATTGGCTTATTTTGCTTAGCATAATACTCTCTAGATCCTTCCATGTTGTTGCAAATGGCAAGATTTCATTCTTTTTGACCACCGAACAATATTCCATTGTGTGTATGTGTCTGTGTGTGCATGACATGCACACAAACACACACCACATCTTCCTTATCCATTCATTAGTCAATGAACATTCACTACATATTTCTGAATAATTTTAAATATTATCTGTTGCTTCCTGTGAAGATAGAGGAAGCATTTGCTCACCCATGCAATGTAATCCCAATGTCCCCTCCTGATTCTCATCTCCCATGTCCTCCCAAGTTGTTGCACAGCTTTTAAATAAATGTTTTTATTTAATACTATTTATATATTGTTCATTACTAATCCAAATGGAGCGCTATGATTATATGTCCTTTCTTCTATGACATTCTTGGTTTTTCTTTTGCTTTGTTTTCTTAAAGCCTGTCTAATTTTTTCTACTCTTGACAGTCTTTTTGTTAGACAGTTTTAAGTTCACAGCAAAGTGGAGAGGAAGATACAGAGATTTCCCATAGATGACCTGCCCCCACACATGTGTAGCCTCTCCCATGACGTACATCCCCCACTAATGTGGTACACTGGTTACAACTCATGAACCCACACTGATACAACGTTATTACCAAAGTCCATAATTTACATTAGCATCTGATCTTGGTGCTATGTATTCTATGGGTTTGGACAAATGTCTAATGACATCTATCTGTCATTAGAGTAGCATCCAGAGTATTTTGTCCATCTTAAAATCCTCTGTGTTCTCCCACCTTCCCTGGAAACTACTGATCTTTTTACTGTCTCCATAGTTTTGCCTTTTCCAGAATATCATATAGTGGGAATCATATAGTAGTAACCTTTCCAGATTAGTTTCTTAGTAACATGTATCTAAGTTTCCTCCTGTCCTCCTGTCTTTTCATGGCTTGATGACTCATTTAGTTTTAGCTCTAAATACTATTCCATTGTCTGGATATAATACAGTTTATATCCATTTACCTACTCAAGGACATCTTGATTGCTTCCAAATTGAATAAAACTACTATAAGCGTATACAGGGTTTTGTGCAAACAAAAATTTTTAGCTCTTTGGAGGTAAATACAAAGGAACACAATTGCTGGATTTGGAAGGTATGTTTAGTTTTGTACAAAATTTATAAACTTATGTCTTCCAAAGTACCTGTACCATTTTTGCATTCCCACCAGCAATGATTGAGTTCCTGTTGCTCTACATTCTCACCAGCATTTGATGTTGTCAGATTTCAGTCATTCTCCTAGATACGTAGTAGAATCGCACTTGCGTTTTAATTTGCATTTCCCTGACATGTGATGTGAAGCATCTTTTCACATGCTTACCTGCCATCTGTGTATGTATTCTGGTGAGGTGACTTTTAAAGGCTTTGGTCCTTTTGTAAAATTGGGTTGTTGCTTTTCTTATTGTTGAGTTTTAAGAGGTCTTTGTAGTGGTATCTCAAACAAATCAGGAAACTATAGATGCTGGTGAGGATGTGGAGAAATGGGAACCCTCTTGCACTGTTGGTGGGAATGCAAACTGGTGCAGCCCCTCTGGAAAATAGCGTGGAGGGTCCTCAAAAAATTAAAAATAGAACTAATGGGAATTTACCCAAGGGATACAGGAGTGCTGATGCCTAGGGACACATGTACCCCAATGTTTACAGCAGCACTCTCAACAATAGCCGAATTATGGAAAGAGCCCAAGTGTCCATCAACTGACGAATGGATCAAGAAAATGTGGTTTATACATACAATGGATACTACATGGCAATGAGAAAGAATGAAATCATGCCATTTGTAGCAACATGGATGGAACTGGAGGGTAGTATTCTAAGTGAAATAAGTCAGTCAGAGAAGGACAGATATCACATGTTTTCACTCATATGTGGGTCTTGAAAAAATTAACAGAAGTCCACGGGGGAAGGGAAGGAGAAAAAATAGTTACAGACAGAGAGGGAGGGAGGCAAACTACAAGAAACTCTTAAATACAGAGAACAAACTGAGGGTGGATGGGAGGGTGGGGGAGAGGGGAAAATGGGTGATGGGCATTGAGGAGGGCACTTGTTGGTGAGCACTGGGTGTCGTATGTAAGCCAATTTGACAATAAACTATATTTTAAAAAAAGAAAAGAAAAAAAGGGTTCTTTGCATATTTTGGGATGAAAATTTTTATCAGATATGTCTTTTGCAAATATTTTCTCCCTCTTTATAGCCTCTTAATACAAATTTCCACATGAGCAAACCTATCATAGTTTATCACTTCCAATTTTTTCCTGGAGCCCTCCAACTCAAGTGTTTCTTACACATGCTCCAATCTGCACTGACTCTCTCGTTTTCTGCACGTGTAAGTCCTGGCACCTCTCTTCCTCATCATCCTGGGATTTGTTAAAGGATTTGTAGCTTCCTACAAGGGGTTATATTAGAAGCAAAAAACAAAACTAACAAAAACCCCAAACTTGCATTTTTACATGTTTAAACCATCACCACTTATTGACACTTTGGTAAGATACAGAACTGCAGGTTAGGAAACATTACTCTTCAATATTTGAAGGTGTGGCTCCTTGGTTCTTCTAGGTTCCAATATTGCTGTTGAGAAATCTAACATTCTGATTCCCAACTCTGTATTGCATATGTTTTAAATGGATCATCTCTTTATTTCTGTTATTCTGAAACTTCACTATGCTATTTCCTTTTAAAATGGATTTTTCAGGGCACTAGTTAATTCTTCAACTTAGAATCTTAAGTTCCCCTGTTCTGGAAAACTTTCTTGTGTTATTTTTAAAATAATCTCTCCATCATTATATCTATTTTCTCTTTCTAGAAAACATACTAGTTATATGCTAGACCTCCCAGAATGAACTTTTGATTTTTTTTTTCTCTCTCTCTCCCACTGTATTAGTCTTTTTCTTATGTTTCATGTTTCCCAATAAACTTTAGAATTATTTCTGTTATTCTTTTAGATTTTATGTATATGTCTTATACATATACGTTATTTTTTAGAATACTTATATATTAACACAACATATTTATATTTTTAGATACATTAAATATATGTAAATATATGCATATATATATACTTTAAAAACATTTCTATATATAGTAACTTGAAGACTAAAGTTTTATTTTATTTTATTTTTTTAAATATTTTTATTTTTATTTATTTCTAGGAGAGAGAGAGAGAGACAGCGTGAGCAGGGGAGGGTCAGAGAGAGAGGGAGATACAGACTCTGAAATAGGCTCCAGGCTCTGAGCTGTCAGCACAGAGCCCGATGCGGGGCTGGAACCCACGAACCGCGAGATCATGACCTGAGTGAAAGTCGGACACCCAATCGACTAAGCCACCCAAGGCGCCCCTGAAAACTAAATTTTTAAAGCATTGAATTTGTAATCTACAAAGCTCCAAATATAAGCAAATCTTATTTTTATGATTTAGCCACATCCTTCAAACTTTTGTTCCCCAAACACACATGCTGGCATTATACACCAAGTAGTTTTCTTTTCTTTGACATGTAATGAAATTCACAGTTTGGCCTTAGATGTTTACTACACAAGTTTACTCCCACTGCTCAAAGTGGTGATTATGACTGATAATTTTTAATCCTCTGTTACAATATTTGCTGGCCTCTACTCTTAATTCTCCCGCCAAATACTGACCAGCTCCCACTTTAATCTCCTAAAATTATCCCACTGGTGCTCATGGTAGAATGTTTCATGACTTTTCCCACAGTGCGGTCCTCACCATAGCTACCGAAGCATAACTTCAGAATACAGTCTGTGGCTCCAGCCATCCCCACCACACATGGGGTGGATGCTATTTTCTAAGACACATCATAGTTTTGTGGCTAATGCATGTGAATTAATATAAGCAAATTGAACTTAGTAAAAGATCCTGAATAATCACAATCTTAGAAAAACCAACTGATGCTCTGATTAACTCAGAGTTTACCAAAGGCCTTTTTGTGTGTTTGTTTTAATCCTTGAGTTTAAATATCCTTCTAGAAAGCACTAAAGTGTCTTCCATTTTGGAAAAAAGGAATAATGATTATCACTTAAAAATTTTAAAGAGTTTATAGATTCTCATCATCTTTAGTTCTCACTATTGAGTATTTGACTAGAAAAGGGAAAAGCTGAATCTTATTCCATCAACTCTCATTTTCTCACTTTTTTTTTTTTACTAACTCACAACAGCAGCACTTTGTAGGCATCTACCTCTTTCCCCCAAAAGTGTAACTTGCAAACACATTAGCTAAATGTGGATTTGCCTGGTTGACTTCTAGTTAATTGAGACTTTTCGTAACATATTGCTTACACATGATTTTAAAATTACACTGTAGTGGAAACAAATGAGATGTAGCCTAGGATTCACAGAAGAGGTTCCCTTCTCTAATTTGACTTTTTCTCTATTTGAGGCATTTTCACATAAAAACGTGAAAAAAAATCAATAACACTGACTTCCAGACACAAGTTGTTTAAAATGTGAATTATAAAATCCTTTGACCTTCATAAGTTGATTCATATAAATTTTCACTTCTCTCTAAAATGTTGTTCAAAGACTTTGACATTTCACTTTTTAAAATTTAATTTTTACTACACATGGCCAGATTTCATTCTTTCTCATTGCCATGTAGTATTCCATGGTATAGATAAACCACATCTTCTTGATCCATTCATCTGTTGATGGACACTTAGGCTCTTTCCATGTTTTAGCTATTGTGGAGAGTGCTGCTATGAACATTGGGGTACATGTGCTCCTATGCCTCAGCATTTCTGTATCCCTTGGGTAAATTCCTAGCAGTGCTATTGCTGGGTCATAAGGGAGTTCTATTGTTAGTTTCCTGAGGAACCTCCACACTGTTTTCCAGAGGGGCTGTACCAGTTTACATTCCCACCAACAGTGCAGGAGGGTGCCCGTTTCTCCACATCCTCGCCAGCATCTAGAGTTCTCTGAATAAATAATTTAAACAAAAAAAAAAAAAAAAAGATGGTATCTCAGTGTGGTTTTGATTTGTATTTCCCTGATGAGGAGGGATGCTGAGCATCGTTTCATGTGTCTGTTGGCCATCTGGGTGTCCTCTTTGGAGAAGTGTCTGTTCATGTCTTCTGCCCATTTCTTCACTGGGTTGTTTGTTTTTCGGGCGTGGAGTTTGGTGAGTTCCTTATAGATTCTGGATATTAACCCTTTATCTGATATGTCATTTGCAACTATCTTTTCCCATTCCGTTGGTTGCCTATTAATTTTCTGGGTTGTTTCCTTGGCTGTGCAGAAGCTTTTAATCTTGATGAGGTCCCAACAGTTTATTTTTGCTCTCGATGAGAAAGAATGAAATCTGGCCATGTGTAGCAACATGGATGGACCTTGAGGGTGTTATGCTGAGCGAAATAAGTCAGGCAGAGAAGGACAAATACCATATGTTTGCACGTATAGGAGGATTAGGAGGAACTTGACGGAGGACCAAGGGGGAGAAGAAGGGCGGAAATGGTGGGGGAAAGGGAGAGAGGCAAACCATGAGAGACTCTTGAATGCTGACAAAAACTGAGGACTGATGGATGTGGGGGGGAGGGGGGGATGGGCATGAAGGAGGGCACTTTGGGGATGAGCACTGAGTGTTATGTAGAAACTAATTTGACAATAAACTATTTGTAAAAAAAAAAAATAAATAAATAAAATTTAATTTTTATTCTTTCATTCAAGTATGTATTAACACATTATGTTATATTAGTTTCAGGTGTACAGTATAATAAGCTTCAATTTTTAAGGCTTTCTAATTTAATTTTTAAGGTATTGTGTTAACTCAAGGTAGGGAACAGTGTAATATTAATTTCAGGTGTACAATATAGTGATTCAGCACTTCCATACATCACCTGGTGCTCATCACAAGTGCCTCCTTAATCCCCATCACCTATTTCACCCATCTTCTACCCCCATCAGTCCTCAACAGTTAAGAGTCTGTTTTTTAGGTTGTGCCTCTCTCTCCCCACTTCCTTCTCCCTCTCCCTCATTTCCACAGTGGCTGGACCAGTTTGCATTCCCACCAATGTGCAAGAGGGTTCCCCTTTCTCCACATGCATGCCAGCATCTGTTGTTTTCTTGTATTGCTGGTTTTAGCCATTCTGATAGGTGTGAGGTGATATCTTATTGTAGTTTTGATTTCCGTTTTCTGATGATAAGTGATGATGAGCATATTTTCATGTGTCCTTTAGCTACCTGGATGTTTCCTTTAGAAAAATGTCTGTTCATATCTTGTGCCCATTTTTTAATTGTAATATTCATATTTTGGGTATTGAGTTTTATTACTTCTTTATATGTTTTTGACACTAATCAGATATGTCATTTGCAAATATCTTCTCCCATTCCATAGGTTCCCTTGTAGTTTTGTTCATTGTTTGCTGTGCAGAAGCTTTTCATGTTGATGTAGTCTCAATAGCTTATTTTTGCTTTCATTTCCCTTGCCTTAGAACACCTATTTATTTTATTTTTAAAAATATTTTAATATTTATTTTTGAGAAAGAGAGAGACAGAGCATGAGCTGGGGAGGGGCAGAGAGTGAGGGAGACACAGAATCTGAAGCAGACTCCAGGCTGTCAGCGCAGAGCCTGATGTGGAGCTTGAACTCACAAGATGTGAGATCATGACTTGAGCTGAAGTTGGACATGCAACTGACTGAGCCTCTCAGGTGTCCCTGTAAGGAAACCTATTTAGAAAAAAGTTGCTACAGCTGATGTCAGAGAAATTACTGACCATACTTTCTTCAAGGAATTTTATGGTTTCAGATCTCACATTTAGGTCTTTAATCTCTTTTGAGTTTATATCTGCGTATGGTGACAGAGAATGGTGGAGTTTCATTCTTTTGTATGCCACCCCACACCATTTATTGAAGAGACTATCTTTTTCCTGTAGGATATTCTTTCCTGCTTTGTTGAAGATTATTAATCAATCACATAATTGTGGATTCATGTCCAGGTTTTCTATTCTGTTTCATTGATCTATGTGTCTATTTTTGTGCCAGTACCATACTGTTTTGATCACTATAGCTTTGTAATATAATTTGAAGTCAAAACTTGTGATGCCTTCATGCTTGCTTTTCTTTTTCAAGATTACTTTGGGGGTGCCTAGGTGGCTCAGTTGGTTAAGCGTCTGATTTTGGCTCAACTCATGATCTCACGGTTCGTGGGTTCAAGCCCCTCGTAGGGCTCTGTGCTGACAGTTCAAAACCCTGAAGCCTGCTTCATATTCTGTGTCTCCCTCTCTCTCTCTCTGACCCTACTCTGCTTACACTGTCTCTCTCTCTCTCTCTCAGAAATAAATAAAAAACATTTAAAAAATTTAAAAAAACATTACTTTGGCTATTTGGGATCTTTTGTGGTTCCATACAGATTTTAGGATTGTTTGTTCTAGCTCTGTGAAAAATGCTGTTGGCATTTTGATAGTGATTACACTAAATGTGGTGACTGCTTTGGGTAATACAGACATTTTGATAATATTTGTTAGAACAACAAACAAAGCCTAAAACCAACCGAAGAAGAAAATAATAAATATTAGAACAGAAATAAATGATTTTATAGAAACCAAAAAAAAAAAAAAACCAAAAAAAGAATAAAAGAAAAACTCAGATCAATGAAACCAGGAGCTAGTTCTTTGAAAAAAATAATAAAATTGATAAACCGGTAGCAAGACTTATCAAAAACAAAAGGGAAAGGACCCAAATAAATAAAATCACAAATAAGAGAGAAGAAATAACAAACATCACAGAAATATGAACAACTGTAAGAGATTATCATGAAAAACTGTATGGTAACAAATTGGACAACCTGCAAGAAATAGATACATTCCTAGAAATATATAAACAGCCAAAATTGAAACAAGAAAAAATAGGAAACTTGAGCAGACCAATAATCACAAAGAAATTGAATCAGTAATGAAAAAACTCCCAGCAAACAAAAGTCCAGGGCCAGATGGCTTCACAGGTGAATTCTACCAAACATTTAAAGAACAGTTAACATCTATTCTTCTCAAACTCTTCCAAAAAACTGGAAGAGAAAGGAAAACTTCTAAATTCATTCTATGAGGTCAGCATTACTCTGATACCAAAACTGGATAGACACCACACACTAAAAAGAGAAATACAGGCCAACATCTGATGAATATAGAGACAAAAATCTTCAACAAAATGCAAGCAAACTGAATGCAACAATACATTTTAAAAAATCATTTACCATGATAGAGTGGGATTTATTCCTGTATTGCAAGGATGGTTCAATATTTGCAAATCAATCAACATGATAGATCACATTAACAAAAGAAAGGATAAAAACCACATGACCATTTCAATAGAAACAGAAAAACAATTTGAGAAAGTAATGTCCATTCATGATAAAAACCCTCAAGAAAGTAATTTTAGAAGGAACATACCTCAACACAATAAAGGCCATATATGAAAAACCCACAGCCAATATCATCCTTGATGGGGAAAAACTGAGAACAAGATGTAGATGTCCACCCTCACCACTATTATTCAGCATAGCACCGGGAGTCTCAGCCACAGCAATCGGACAACAAAAAGAAATAAAAGGCAGCCGTATTGGCAAGGAAAAAGTAAGACTTTCACTATTTGCAGATGAGATGATACTATTCATAGAAAGCCTGAAAGACTCCAAAAACTGCTTGAACTGGTAAATGAATTCAGTAAAGTCACAGGATACAAAACCAATGTATAGAAATTGATTGCATTTCTACACACCAATAACTAAGCAGCAGAAAATTAAAGAATCAATCCCATTTAGAATTGCACCAGAAATAATAAGATGCCTAGGAATAAACCTAACCAAAGAGGTGAAAGACCTGTACTCTGAACACTATAAAACAATGATGAAAGAAAATGAAGATGACCCAAGGAAATGCAAAGACAGTCCATGCTCATAGATTAGAAGAACACTTTACTAACTTAAATAATTTTGTTTTGGGGGAAAATAACTCAATTTAACATGATTATAGATTATAATAAAGATTTATTTTGTCTGCAATAAATATAGGATTTTTGATTTTTCAATTTCTTTCGAAGTGCTGGGAAATAGGTAGACTAAGTGCCTAGCCAGGATGCTACTGAATCATAAGCAGAAGGGGCAAAGTCACAGGAATTCAGGAGCACATACTGAAACCAGACTTGATGCCTGAATGCTCACCAAGGCAGGGGCCGTGCAAGCTTATACCTGAGGACAGAGGAGAAAGGAATGAAGCAAAGCATCTGTTAAAACTCAGTATGTTCCTTTACAAGCAGATTGCAACACTGCCTTGCCTGTATTTTTACGTTGAATTGATGTTCAAACACTAGTGTGCAGGGAAGCTAAGCCAAGACCAAATAGAACTAATTATGTGTGCAGTAGCAACAGAAGCCCAGAGGAATCTAGTCAGAGATAGACATGGACACTGATTTAGATCAAGACACAGGCAGAGACATAAATACAAATATAAGCAATAATATAGACATTTATACTATAGAATCAGTTTTGGATATTTTCTGGAGTTTTGCAAAAAAAAAAAAAAAGATTTAGAAAATATACACAGACATTCCCCAACTTATGATGGTTTCACTTTAATGATTTTTTTTTTTTTACTTTATGATGGTGTGAAAATGATAAGCATTCAGTAGAAACTGTATTTTGAATGTAGATCTTTTCTCAAGCTAACAATGTGCAGTGCGATACTCCCTTGAGACACTGGGCAGTGAGTGGCAAGTAATGTAGTTCCTAGCCAGCCACGTGATCACGAAGACAAACAATTGGGAACGGCCATCATGAACTGCTACCATTCTGTTTTTCACCTTCAGTAGAATATTCAATGAACTGCACAAGATATTCAGCACTTTACTATAAAATAGGCTCTGTGTTGGATGATTTTGTCCAACTGTATGCTAATGTAAATGTTCTGAGCACATTTAAGTTAGGCTGGGTGAAGTATGAGATTTGGTAAGTTAGGTGTATTAAATACATTTTTGACTTACAATACTTTGGATTTAAAATGGGTTTATCTGGACATAGTCCCATTGTAAGTAAAGGAAGATCTGGACTGAAATATTACCCAAGTTTGTCACAAGCCAATGATCTGACATGAAGGTATATTGAGACTCAGAAGTCACAGGCCTCAGTAGGTATCATTTTGTTTTGTCTTTTCTCATATTGTAATGTCTCTACAGACTGGCACAGATATTGTTTCATTTTGATATCATAATAGTGTCTCCATGGATTTTGGCTGACATTTTGTTTTGACATTATGGTACAATAGACCTCCACTGACATTTCATTTTGTCACTGCAACATTGTTTCTATAGGTTCCTGCTACATTATTTTGTTTTGACATAAAAAATGTCATCTCCACGGTCTTGGCATGACATTATCTAGAGAACTTCATGAAGTATGGGATCTATGGAATATATGGATAAAATGCAGAACATCTAATAACCTTGAAAGTGTTTTTGATTAACACAAATTTACATGAAACAATACAAATTTGCCAAATTTTTTCAATAAAGTTTGAATTGAACCTAAAATAAATTTAGGTTTCTTATAACATGGATTCAGTTAAGGTGTTGATTTTCCATTTTTCCAATAAAATGAAACCATATAATTTCTTTTTATGTCAAAACTTACAGAGAAGTAATACTCTACCCTTTTGTTGCCAGAATCAATATTTTTGGTTCTGTTTTTTTTTTTGTTTTGTTTAATTAATAGGGTCTGAGACTGTGTGTGTCATGTGTCTGTGTGTGTGTGTGTGTGTGTGTGTGTGTGTGTTGCAAAAGAAACTAGATTTTAAGAAATATGTATGAAGTATATTTCATTGAATTCAGTATTCACTGATGGTGACACATTTGACACATCTCTAAGAAAGGAAGAAAATGCTGCCAGTTAAACTGGTCTTGGTTGTAAGAAATATCTTGATATTAGAGATTTTAAATTGAAAAAAATCGTGAGTCTCACAATTGATAAAAATGGTAGTACCACAGAATTAGATAAATCAACTTACCAAAATGGCAATAAAAATAATTGATGCTAGTTTGAATATTATTATTATTAGTATTTTTAATATTTTTATTTATTTCTAGGAGAGAGAGAGACAGCGTGAGCAGGGGAGGGTCAGAGAGAGAGGGAGTCACAGACTGAAACAGGCTCCAGGCTCTGAGCGTCAGCACAGAGCCCGACGCGGGGCTCGAACCCACGAACCGCGAGATCATGACCTAAGCAAAAGTCGGACGCTTAACCGACTAAGCCACCCAGGCGCCCCGCTAGTTTGAATATTATTAAAAACCATGACCCTTGAACTTGTTTTACAGTTTTAGGTATAAATTGTTGATGACTTTCCCAAGAGAAATCTGAAAAAGAATTGCTCCTCTTTGTCTTCCCTTTCTTTTGGGCATTTACAAATTCTTTATGAACATTTTACCATTCATAATAAGGCCAAGAATATTGATCAGAAAGCTAAATACTTGTAGGCTATATTAAATTCCCAGCTAATTATTTTTATAACAAAAAGTTCAGAAGTCTGTATGACAAATGGTTAAAATGTGAACATTTCTGTTTTTGGCAACCCTATATTTGCAAACATTATGCAATTTGTCATGCAATTTCTATTTTAGAAAGAATATATGTAAGATACTACTCCTAACATATGATGCCTGAGAAGGTGTTTTTATAGACTGTCTCCTGTATTTCCATTTAGTACACACAACAATTGATCATAATAAGAACACTCATGAATCTTTCACAAACCTTCATTTGAAAATGGACATTTTGTTATACAATTTCCTTTTTGCAAGTATGTAAGTTAAAAATGACCTGGAAGTTAGTACTAAGTGAAAGCATCTCTCCAGATAAACATATATTTTCTTTAGGTACAGAGTAAGGACTTATGTTGTCCTTTTTGCCTTGGCTACCAGGAATCTCTGAGATAATGTTCAAGTATAATTACTCAAACCAATTTCCTAGTATATCTTTTATCTTTCTGTGTCCTTTTAAACTTTAATTTGACAGTTACTTTTACAAACTGCTTCAAATAATAGGAAATTAGATGGTTATAACTCCTACATGAAAAGCTTTATGTCCTAGAGAGTCCCAATGACCACTCTACTAAGTATGATATATAAAGCCTAGGACTCCCTCCCTCCCTTTTTTTTAGAAACAGGGAGAGAGGGAGAGAGAGAGAGAGAGAGAGAGAGAGAGAGAGAGAGAGAGAGAATCTTAAGCAGACTCGACACTTAGCAGGGAGCCCAAGGTTGGGCTCCATCTCATGACCTGAGGCAAAATCAAGAGTCAGACATTCAACTGAATGAGCCACCCAGGCACCACCATATTTCCCTATTTTGAGTAGTTACTTCTTTTGATTCTTCTAATAGAAATAATAATATTTGTGTCATGTGTACATAAATAGTATGAGGTGAGGTATAAGAGAGCCTCTAACCCAGTGCTGAGCACAGAATAGGCACTTCATCAACTCTGAGTGCAATGAATTAAAATGATACTTCTATAGAGATACAGAATAGTTTGTTAAAAATCCACACCTGCGGTTTAGGAAAAAAAGTGAAATTGAAGATATAGCTTCAGTGGTCATCAGCATACATACAGGGATAATTTAAGTTGGAGTGGATGAGATCACATGGAGCAAGCATACAGAAGGGGAGGGATGAGAATATGTGGTAAATCCAACCAATACCCTTACAAAAGAACTGTTCTTACTTTTCATGGCAGTTATACAATAGCAATAGAGAAGCAAAGAAGACTGGGCTGCTTATGATGTGGGAATCCCACGAGATATAAAAATGTGCTGTTTGAGAATGGGCTGTGCTTGTGCTGCTAAAGGCTCACTGCAGGGTATCCCTTCAAGGTCCCAACACAAACTTCTCTGCTCCCTCCAGGCTGGGCCTCGGGCTTGTGATCCCTGGGCTGCTGGCAGGCAGCATCTGCTTTGCTGGTGACAGAGTCTCTCCTCAGGGGCCATTGATCTGATTCCTTTCATGAGCTCTAAGATTTCACTAATTGAAAAAAAAAAAAAAACTTAAAAGAAAATTAAAATCTTAAATGAACTAAATATGACAGCTGTGATGGAACATTGTCATGATCATCCTAAATCTAACTCTCGAAGATTAACCTTCCCATTTTCCTGATGTTAGATTAATACTGTGACTGAATATATTCTTACTCCACTTAGAGTCTAGCTAACTGTTCTCATGAAAAGAAGAGACAGTACAGGGTGTGTCCCTCTCTGGACCAAGACTCCTGTTCACTTATAGTCTTTTTGTAGATGAGCTATTTCGTTTAGTAGTTTCTAAGTCCCAATGGATATTATTATGAAAGATTTTTTTAAAGCTGATTGGACATCTTCAATCAATTTAATACTAACAACAAAACCTTTGAGAAACTTTATTTTTTGTTCTTGTAACTTAAAACCATGATTCTCTGCAGGATCTTAGAAGTAATTAAAATACTAAGTTAAAGATTTTGCCAATAATGTAAGTCTGATTAATGACAAAAAGGAGCACCAAAGGACAACAAGCTTTTGAATTTTTAAGAGAAAAATCAGGATTTATTAGTAACTAGGACTGCAGCCTACATTTGGAATATTGAGATGCTTGGCCTTGCTTTGAAGAGGTATTTTTTGTTTTATAACATTTTAAATAAAATTCTCATTCCAAAAACACGAGTAGCAAAATTTCCAATTAAGGCTTAAGCCTGACTTACACATTTACTATCCTTTTTGTATGCACCCGGGGTGCTGGAGGGGCTCAAATCCTACTCAAATCCATGAACTAACTTCAGACTAAGACACGCTGTTCACATCTTGCCAAGTCATAACTGATGGTATAATGAATCGAAAAGCTTAAACTTTAAAAAATGCAGACATTCTCTACTTTTCACCACAATATGAAACCACAATATAAAGTGGATCACATTTTCCCATAGGAGCAATGTTATAATTGGAGGTTATGTTTCTGACCAAGGAGCTGCCTCCAGATAACTTCATGATAGAGCAACAATGGAGCACATAAACAAAGACATAATAACTCTAAATCTTTATAGTAATGTTGGTAGTAAAAGTAGACTGCCAGTACTATAAAATGAGTTTAAATACCGTCTATGTACAACTTATACAAGATTCTTCATGACATATATATATAGTACGAAGAAGTTTTTAGAAATTGCCATGAAATGAACATGCCAACTAAACATCATAATATTTTTGCTTTTTAATCTTTTAAACTTGAATGGCATTGTGGAGAACTAAGGCAAGATTTTTTTGCAGAGAAAGAGGGCCATCTTCTAGTTAAACCCTTTAATTTTACCCTGGACATCCAACATGCATTTTACTAGACTTTTCACAGGATGGTTCTTTTACTTTCAAAAAAATTTTCCCCGTAGCTAGCAGACTTTCAAAAAATTCATCCCATAAGCTTTAGAACTGTTCCAAAATGCTGGAGCTAGGACACCACAGATTGTTTAATTACATGTTTGAGGGTGTGTTGATCTCCATCATGGCATTTCATATTTTATTCAAATGCCATTAATAAAAAACCCTGGCTTAAGAAAAAGGAATATTTAATCATTTCCCAGATAACTGACAGAACTGGCATAGAACAATATCCCATCTGTACTTGGACTATTTGCCTTTCTGTCTTCTAGCTCAGACATGGCTGTGAAAAGCACTAAATGGAAGGTTAAAAGCAAAGAGAAGGAAAATTTAAGTGTTAATTACACAGCATGGAAGGAATGACTGACCACTCAAAATCTTATGCTATAGACAATATTCCGTGATCATAGGGGTCATTGTTTTTAGAGTTAAAGAACATTCAAATTATAAAGTAGCTTTGAAATCATTGAGACCAACTCCTTCACTTTATTGATGAGGAAACAGAGGCCCAGGGGGAGTAAATGACAGGTAACAAGCTGGAATGACAGACCTAGGAGAATGTACATATGTGGATACTTAGCCCTGAGCTGTTCCATGTTAGCTCATGCTTTAACCTTCTATTGCTCAAATCTTCCTGATGCAAAGAAATTGGGGGAAAAGCTTTCTAATCTGTACCACATTTGAATGAAGAGATCTCTTTATCCTTCTGTCTCTCTCTCTCACACACACACACATATACATATATATACTAAACTTTCAGTTCATAATATGAATATAAAGTAACACGATACTTTTTCACATTTATTCCACATGGCATCAGTCAATTGAAGTGTTTAATGTATACCATTTCTAAAAGAGTACCATATTTGCAGTATAATAAACACAGAAATAAAAAGAAAACTAGCATTTGGCCAATTTAATTCAAACCTTCTAAAAGTAAGTCAAATTTATAGAAATCCTTTGTCTAAGATGTATCTTTTATTGGTAATCAGTCCAGCTCAAAGTCTTGCAGGAAAGACAAATTAAATATTAATCAAAGTCCAGAGAATTTTAAGTGTCTATTCCATTATCTTAAATGCAACACCAGACAAACCACCAAAGCAAATCTCCTTTTCCCCCCTTATCTTTCAACATAAATAAGCTTTTTAGTCTTTTCCCTGATGGTATAACTCATAGCAAATGATGACACTATTTACAGTATCTGCTTTAAAAGGGCATAGCTTCTATTCCTATTTCAATTAAAGCCATTGTGCAATTATGCTTTCAAGAAACAATTAACAGAGGAAAAAACCATTTCCCTTGCTCTAGCCTTTTTAGAGTTGGGTGGTGAGTACCCTTTCTTACCACTAGTGGCTTTGAAGCAAGTATTTAATGTTAAGGTTCACTTCCTTGGATGTAAATTTTGGTTTTAGTTGACACTAAAAAGAAACATCAATTTATTAGGAGATAAAACTTGTTCTCTAGTAATGGAACAGCTGCATACATAAATTTATTGCAGTTTAATGTTCTCACATATAAAGCAATTAGAGTTTTCTGACAGACAGACTTGCCACAGAAATGACAGTGTAGAATGTGGTGGGGACGGTCTGCACGATGAGAAACCGTAACGGGAATCTGCGATGACAAACTCTCTATGGAAACGTAAGATCATAATAATATGTTTTGGGCAAATTCAAGTGAAAGTCTCTCTTCAGTGAGTTTGAATGAGAAGAGATACTGCAAATCTTATAGTCATGGTGAATCTTCTCAGCACCACATGCTGTGGCTTTCCTGACAAAGGGCTCATGGAACACAGCCCGGAATGGAGCCTGTGTGGATTCTGAGCAACGGACGGAACAGACAATCCCAGCTGGTATCACCTCATCAGGAAGGCACCGCCATGGACAGGTAAGCACTTAAGGCTACTTCCAAGTGCTGGGTGTCTGGGCCACACCTGTCTTGTAAGAAACGAAAGCACATTTGCTCAAGAGTCTGTTGTGCCTCAAACGGTGTCCCCATCTTTCATTTTTAAAGTGTAAGAGACAGGGTGGCAGAGCTGGTGGGGACATGTTCCCTGAATCCCAGCACATACACAACACACCCCACCTGCTAGCACAGCAGCTACCCTCGGGTGTTGGTCCTCACTGGTTCTGGTGGAGAATGAGTCTTCCCAGTTAATATGGGAAGATTAGTTAAGACTTAAAACCGCTGTAACATATTTCTGTAATTTGTAATTTATAGTGACAATTACCATGATTATTTATGAAGCACCTATTAAATGCCAGGTAATATGCAAAGTGATGAGAATATGTAGATGTGGAAAACAGTTCCTAAACTCAGCCAATGTAATAACAGATAGGTCTTAAGGGAAGGTAAATTTGTGTGTGTATGAATATGAGAAGGTAGGAACCTCCTCCTCTTAAGGGAAAGCAGAGGCCTAGGCCAGATGCATTTCCAGACTCCCTGCATTTGGGCTGGGCTTGGAGTGAGGAATCGGTATGGGTCAGGTTGAGAGATCAGACCACATGAAGGGGAAGCAGCAAGTGGTTTGGGGTCCCAGCTTGGATGGAGCTGCTGTGGTGCCCAATCAAACACAACAGACTGAACTCCTACATGAAGCCAGATCTCGTCTCAACCCCCTCTAAAATGACAATGAAGAAATAAAAGTCTTATAACCACAAGGCTAAAAGAAGCAACAGAAGAGACCACAGTAAGTAAGATTTTAGAAGCTGGAAGGCTAAGGAGACCACATGCTGCAAAGGACAGCCCAGGCCGTGGGAGGATGCTGAGTCAAAGGGCTAGATCTGCAGGTCCCAGAGAGACTTGGGAACTGAGGCACCAGGAACCTCTAAGACACTGATGAGGCAGGGCACATTATCCTTGAGGCATATTTTGCTTTACATGGTCTTCCCTTTTACCATTCTCAGAAACCACAAACCCTTTAAAAATGCGTGTGCATGGGGGGAGGGTGGGGCGTGCCTGGGTGACTCAGTCGGTTAAGGGTACGACTCTTGATTTTGGCTCAGGTCATGACCTCACAGTTCATGAGTTCAAGCCCCAGCTCGGGCTCTTCACTGACAGGGCAGAGGCTGCTTGAGATTCTCTCTCTCTCCCTCTCTCTCTGCCCCTGCCCTGCTCATGCTCTTTCTTTCCCCTCTCAAAATAAATAAGTTTTTAAAAAATGTATGTGCATATGCATATGCATCTATGTATTTATAGTTATGTTTCTGACTCCCATGACAGCAGAAAAGAGCCAACAGAAGGAGCCTGTGGAGTAACGGGGGCCACTGGTGGACAAACAGGCCCTCTGGGAATGGAGCGTCTACCTGCTGACCCAATCTGTGCTGACCATCCTACTGAGATGTAGGAAGCACATGCAATACTGCTCATCTACGGTGATCATTTTACTAAAGCAAGACAACAAAACATAGCTGTTGGGCATAGTCTAAAAGGGTTGTGGCTCACACCTCTGACCTGCTTCCTACTCTGATAACTGCCCATGACTGAGATGCAATAAACAGGCATGAAACTAAATAATAATTCCATTTCATGTTTTATAGAGCAGCCACAAGTCTTTAATTTTGCTGAACATCCACAGTTTCAAATATTCTATGTCCACAAACAGACTGCTCATGGTCAAGCTAGATGTCCTAGCTTGTAAGTGGGAACTAATGGTCAACGGAGGGTAAGGGGTTAAAAAGAAAGGGCTCCATTGTACATGCTCCCTCAAGAAAACTCAGACGTGATGGCTGAGAGTGGCAAGCTTCTGCGTGAGGAGGTCCCGCTCCTGGCTCCCACACAAGTCCCCAGCAGGAGCCAGGCCGCTGGAACCGGCAGCTTCCAGGCCTGTGAGGAGCAGCCTCCCGGAAGACCTACTAGGCTCCAGCTCACCCGGTTGCCATTTTCATGCTCTTCTCATTAGACCAATCCACCGCCCAGGCACTTACTAAATTCCCTGTATCTTGGGTTTACATGAATGGGAAGAACAGCTTCTGCACATTTAATCTTCTTACTATAAATACTTAAGTGAAGAAAAAAGGTGACAGTGAAGGCTCATCCCACTCAATTTATTCCTGCTAGCATTCTTTCAGTGAAAAAAAAGGAGGGAAAAAAAGCAGCCCTTGAGTATGAAATGTAACAAGAAAAAACCTGTGCTGAATCATGAACATGATTATTATATGAAACGACTCAAACTGAATTTTAAAATCTCATTTTATAGCTACTTATAAATCCTGTGAATGGCTATGCATTGATCTTAGTGAACTTTACACAAGAACATATCAAGGGCAGAGATTTTCAACTTGGTGGGGAAGATGAGGGTGACGTGGGGCAGAAAATTCTGGTTTGGATAAGGCAAGGTCCCAAAGATGAAAATACCCCTTTTCTGGTTAAGATGCATCTACACCCACCATCTCTCTGTGTTGTCTTATACTGGTGCTGTGTTGCAGGTGTCTTTGCACTGGACTGGTCTCTCTGGAATGACACAAGATTTTCAAGGGGAAGGACCTCATCATATTCATCTTTGTGTCCTTAGCCTTGATCCCAATGCCAGTCAAGTAAATAGTCCATGAATTTGTTGAACAAATGAGGGCCTCTGATCTATGTTTTCCAGATCTGAGCTCCTCCTTACCCCCATTTTCCTTAATTATCTTTTACAAGTAGTTATATTCTGTGTGTGCAACACAGAACATTATGAGCCCATATACAACATTTCCCCCTGTAAAACCAGCCAAAAAGGATTCCTTCCACTCAAATCTGCAAATTTCACAATAAAACTATTTCCATCATATATGTCCAAGATTTCCAAACTTGTGGCTCATACTTGTAGGATTTTTCATGGTTCTGATACCCATAAAAGGACGACATAAAACATATGATGAAGCAAGTATAATGCTATTATGGAAATAGGCATTGGAAAATTAGAAAAAGAATTCTATTTATTGTGCTAACTATAATTTTAACCCAGTATTATTCAGACTTTGAACGTAACCCACAGTATTTTACAAAACAAGTAAAATGCATATAAATATATATACATATATATAACTAAATTAGAGACTAAGAAAAAAAAACATCTCAGTATATAGTATACTCTGACATTATCTATTCTATTCTAACTCATTCTCTTTAAAAATGGTTGACGCCAACCTACTAAGATGATTTCATAACCTGACAATGGGAGGTGACTCACGGTTTAAACCTAAAAGTTGTCCATTTCTCATTTCCTTTCAAGAAAGAAGTTTTGGTATAATTCAAAGGCAAAATAGAATCATTAAGACCCAAAGGTAGACAATAACTTTCACGGGAGAAGCTAAAAACTCTAGAATCTTACAGATAGTCTCTTTGGGTTTCTTCTCTCTTTGGCCTCTCCACTCCTATAGTTCTCTTGGACAGCTTCCAATCTCTTCTATGTCACACTGCCCACATGGTTAAGAACAGGCAAGATTCAGGGGTGGGGTGGGGCAGGAGAAACAGAAAAATAGTCTCTGCTCAGGCCTGACTCTGGTCAGTCAAAGTTTTGTTCTGAGAGATAAAAGGAAGCCTAGAAGCTCTCTGAGGCCCCATCCTGTGTGCCACAGTGAACTTAAAGGGAAACCAGTCAAAACCCTTAGCTAATAATACGACATACGCACTATGTGTCCCTGTGAATATCCCTCTACAACACTGTCCAACAGAACTTTCTGTCATGATAGAAGTATTCTACATTGGTACTGTACAGTATGGTTACCACTAGCTACATGTGTCCTATTGAGCATTTGACTTGGCTAGTTCAACAGAGGAACTGAATTTTTATTTCACTTAGTTAATTGAAATTTAAAGAGCCAATTGCAGCTGGTGGCTTTTATATTGGACAGTGTAGCCCTTGAACTTATTAAAGATTGGTAGAGTTGTGAGGTTGAAAGACAGGTAAGAATTTGGAGATACTGATTCTGATCATATCATTCCATCTGATACTTCCAAAATTAAGGATGGAATTGTGGCATCTGGCATTCTCAAATCTTGAAACAGAAACAAGAGTATATGGAACCAAACAACCATAGAGTTTCAAGGGTGGGATTCTGTCACTGGTAATAAGCAATCCCTTCTAACTAGACCCATGGTAACAGATACTACACAAATAGCTGCATGATCTTTGAAGTGTAGGAGAGGCAAGAATCTAGTTCACTGCATGGTTTTAGAAAGACCCAAGTTTAGATTCTTTTCTGTCACTGGCTGGAGGACCTGGAGCAAGTTACAAATGTTCTTTTTAGTCTCCACAGCTCACGATGGGCTGTTCTGAGTAGTAAGGGAAGTACTCAGTACCATGATTTAGGGTAGGTGGTTGGCTATTCAGTGTATTCAATAGTGTAGGCACACAGGCAGATATGCAAATAACCCTCACTCTAGTTTGAGATAACTACCAATTAGATTATATAGGTAGAAAACGAGGCAGACTTTATTTATTCTACATCTGTGTAATGTGTAACTTCTAGAAAAGGGTAGGGTAATCTGAAAATTGTGAGAGATATGATAATAAATCTATACTATGAGTAAATCCTCAAACTTCCAATCTGGCTAGCCAAAATCCAAAGGTCTCTGAGGTACCTTATGGATTAGTTGCCCACAACAAAAACAGCAATACAGCTACTTAGCTCCTTCTATACACTAGACACTGTCCTATGCATCTAATCCTCAAAATTCTGGAACGTACTATCATGCCTGTTTAATAGATAAGTGAGAAGAGAAATGGAGAGATTAAGTAACTTGCCCAAGAACAACAGCTACTAGATAGCAGGGCTAGGATTAAAACAGAGTACACACTTGTAATCACTATACAATGCTGCCTTCACATGAGGAGTGGGTTCTATATGGACTATAGTCAGTCATCTTAACATACTCACCCTGGAACTATATTTAATATAAGATCGCATCTTACAGCATATTAATAGCATTAAGGATACAAGAATAGAAGTGAAAAATCTTATATGGCTACATGATATCTTATAAAAAGAAAGTAAAATAGTTTAACAATCTGAAGTTATTTGATAAAAGTACAATCAGTTCTTTATATCTTAATAACTCAATGAAATAATCACTGCAAATAGATGACCTAGACCTATCAAGTAAGGTTTAATTATCATTTGAATATACTGCTGAAGTTAGGGAATCATTAAATATACTTTAAAAGAATCCCCATTAGATACTAAAGATAGCACAGAAAAATATTTTGGTTCTTAAAAGTAGCAAGCTTTGGTTATTTGGAAGATTCACTATATTCAACACATGATATAGTTAGGCGAAATTAACAAGACTTCAATCAACAAAAACATTGGTCTCCATGTTCTCTGAGTGCTTATATTGAAAAAAGTGTGTACAGCTTGCTGCAATCAGTAGGCACCGACACAACAGTCTTCCAGAGAACTGCAGTTTCAACACTGCTGTTGGGTACATTTTTTAAAAAATGTGCTAAAATAATGGGCAATTGAGGCATTCTGAAATTAGATCTAACAAGGTAAGTAATTGCTGTGCAAGTCACACTACATTTTGCAGACTGTGTTCTCACACTGCACAAGATGCAGAGATTGCCTTTAAAAGGTATAATCTTTTGTAATCGTTTTGTGGTGTTCAAAGCAATTGCTTTCCAGTGGTAAAAGAACACAAGAGAACAATGGTGCATACCCCCAGACTTCTTGCCAACATGTAAACTCTGACCATTCACACCATGCCATTATTGACCAGCTGGACTAAAGGACGATATAACCATTAACTTACTGCAAAACTCATCAGAAAATGAGTAAAGTGCCTTTGGGACCTGTTTCTAGTACAGAGGCCCAAGTGAAGAAGCATGTGAAGGAGGACTTAATCATCCCATGTGAGGTTCCTTTTTTGGGCCAGTGTAAACTAGGGAGAAGCATCATAACAGAGAGAATTGAGTGAGCATGAATTGAGGGGTGATAGATACTCCATTCAAATTCAATGCCAAGAGGGTAAGGAATGGATTCATTCAAACATTTCTACAGTGTACAGTAAGTGAAAGGCACTATATCACCCTGTAGAGGATAAAACGATGAATATGAATAAGACATGATCCCTAGAGAAAGAAAGATATGAGATTTTATATATATAAAAATATGTGCTGATGATAAACTTTAACTAGCATTGTATTATGGGCTAGGAAGAAGAATGAGGTGTATGTACCTGGATTAAGTTAAGCTTGCAACACTCACCTGAATTCTGACTTTGTGAAATAAGTTGAAGTGATTAGTAAGGAAATTCCACTAAAAGTTGACCTGAAGGACCCAACAAATAACAGAAGTGCCCTCTGATGGGTGTTGAAAGCCAGCCAGTCACATACTGCTGACAGGACTGTGAGAATTCAGACTCTTCCCCCCAAATTTGGGGTGAGCTGCTCAGCTAAGGGCCATGACCATGACCAGATGGGGAATCTGAAACCCTATCATTTCAGAGCTGGGAACACTTCCCCAGACCAGCAGGTAGAGTTCTAAGGAAATGAGGGGCACAGAAAAATAAGAACTATCTAAGACTCAATGAGCGTAAATTAATTTAAATGCTTTTGTGATTATGGGTAATTTCATGTGACTTTAATAACATGTGATTTGTCACACACTAGACTCAAGATGGTGGGAGTTTAAGCCCAACAGCCCATGCTGGGTGGGATTCAGAGCAGGTGCACCTGGATGGCCAAGCCCTTCTTTTGGAGGTTAAGTCTGGGGAGAAGCCTGTGTTCGTGGACATTCCATGGACTGGGATAGGAAATACCCACAAAATGCAGGATTGCCAATTAGATTAAAAAATAGAGTAATCCACACTGGTGAATCAGGTAAGACTTTTTGGGTAAGAAAGCATGTGTGTAGGATCTTAAAAGAGAAGACTTTGAAAAGGTCAGAAAGGGCAAGAAACCAAAATATAACACAGGCAAGATGCTGTGGATAGATTTTTTTTTTTCAAAGGATGGTCACTTTGGCTGGGACACAGGAAGCCCAACTGAAGAAGCGTGTAACAAGAGTGGGAGTCAAAACTAGAAAGACCCAGGGCCCAAATAATTTACAGTGGGATGGAGAACTGCTAGCAAACTTTTTCTATAAATGGCCAAATAGCAAATATTTTCAGCTTTCTGGGTCAAACAGTCTGTTTCTACTATTCAACTATATTTCTGTAGTACGAGAGCAGCCAGACAAACCCTAAACAGATAGCAGGGAAGTGCTTGGGGGACACGTTTTGCAGATCTTTGTGTTAGAGGACTTCAGAGAGCTGTGATCTGCACATCCACTGCTTGGAGCTGCCAACCACACATGTGCTACAGTGAGCCACCCCCCCACCCCCCAACCCCAACCTGGCCACGTGGACCAGGGTCCAGTGGGTAACGCTAACACTCTGTAATGGCTTCTCGTTACTCTCATACCAAATGGTTCCCAAAACAATACCAGATGGAAAGCAATAATAACCGAAGTAATTAAACTGGAGTATTATTCTATTTGTTACTTTAAGTATTTTTTTAAAATCCTTAAACAGTGAACATGGATCAAGAATTGATTAATTAAAACACCACAGACCTTGGTCAACTTGTGGAAGGCAATGAAGAGCAAATCACTCATATAGCCTCTGCCTAAAGCGGAGACATAAACAGCTTGGCTCTCAAATAAAGAGCAACCAAAAACTGAAGAAAAGGATGGGATGGCTGTAAAAAACATCCTTCTGTTTCTGACTAAATGGTGAGAGATTAGAGAAAAAGTTTCTGTTTGTCTCAAATGTGGACTTTTTTCACTGAATTGTTAACAGCATTAAGCACATGGAAGCATGATCAGTTTACTCTTACAAGGAGCAAGTGCACACAGCCTCTGCCTGCGAGTACCAGGATTCCTGTGATCTCCAGGAATGAATACAACATGGGCAATTCTAGGTCATTCAATACCACTGGAATACATTTCTAACAATCTGTACTCTATCTGGATATTCTAGAAAGGAATATTCTAAAGCTTTCAATGAAGAATAGCCCTGGTTGAATTATTCTCACCAGAATATAATACAATGAAAGACAACAGAATCAAGGTCAGGAGTAGAGGTCTGAATGAACTACAGACCTTTTTTTTTTTTTAATTTTGGAAAACATTTAAGCAAACTCCAATGACAACTTCTGCAGACGTGTTTTACATCTGCTGCTGAAGATGACTTGTGCTTTTATTCTATGCAAACAATATAAAACTAACCCGTAAAAGTACTTGTTCTTTTTTCAAAATTCATAAAGTACTACTTTTATGTCCCTCCTGGTTGGACAGAGATGTTACAGATACACACACAGTACTTTATTTTCATAGCGTTTTGGTATGGATTTAAAAAAAAAAAACACGCAAGTGGTAGCATTTCTATGACAAACTGATTGAATTCACCCATTGTGAAGCTATCAAGTCATGAACTGGAAAGTTTTCAAGAAGCTGCTGACCCTTGACTTCAGCCAACTGGATGTACGTTATTTAAAACAGATAACTTTTTTTTTTTGCTAAAAAAAGATTCGCCACAGCTCATTGGTATCCCATCCTAACAGTTCTTAAAGTTCTTTCTAAGCACAGACAAAACAATCACCTTTAATTTAAACTCATTTCCCCTTATTTTGGCCACCATAAGAGTAGGAGAAAACTGGTCAGACGCATCCTCATAACTCTCTTGTGTTTCTGAGAAATAAGAATGAGGTCTCCACCCAGTTTTCTCTTTTATAAGCTGAGTAAATGTCTGTTCTGTCACTTTTACATGGAGCCTCTCTCCCATCTCTCTGGTCCATCCCATTAAGTTTGCCAGCTCTTCCAATCCCCCTTTGAGATGCAGACACCAGATTTTACTTTGGCCTTCCTTCATAGCTCCAGCAAGCCAGAACATTTGTACATTAAAATCAGCAAAATTAGAAATTTTACAAGCCAGACTCATGTGTTCACCAAAATCTTACTGGACAGCTCACATTTTATAAGATGCTGTGTGGGGTCAAACTTTATCATGGCCCAAGAGGAAGAACTGTTCTGGTCGGCAACCCTGTCTTTGTGTCTGTGATTTCACAGTCCCTTCCTCCCCTCTGCCTGCACACCTCCCTCTCTACCTTTGCTCATTCTGGATGAGTAATTAGGACTTCACTGCCTGAATTACTTTCCTCTTGTATCATCAATGCCTCCTTCGTTGCTGGTTGATTTATCTCAGCTTAATGACCTTTCCTTGACCTTCCTATTCAATTGAGTCATAAATACCAAGTTCCATTTCAACTCCTCTATACCCAACATCACACGAGGGTCACTGACATTCCACTCTCACTTATCCCGTCTTCTTAACATCCAGTAATTTGGCTTCAGTGGCTCCCACTACAATCTCAGATGATTTTCTAAAAGCTTAATGCCGTGAGTGGCTTCTTTTTGGTCTTCATATTTCTTGCAGACGTTGACCCTGCCAACTCTCTTTCTCTGGGCTAAAATGTGAATTCTCTATATTTTGGGGCAAGAACCCCAAGTTGTGACTCATCTGTCATCTCTGCAGCATCCATAAACTGGTCCATCCTGTGACATCAACAATAACTTATGTAGGAGAATCTACCTCTCCAGCTCTGAATGCTCTTAAAAATCACATCCATTAACCTAACTGCCTGCTGGGTATCTCACCTGGATATGCTGACAACAATTTGAACCTGAATCTTCCTCCCTAAGCCTTCCCTACTTCTATTATCCCTAGACTGGTAAATGCTCTCACTTTGTCTTTAAAAATCAGGCACTTTTCTCTTTCTTTCCCTAATCCCCCCCTTAAATTCAATGAGCTGGACTCAAAGATATGAAAGAAGGACTAAGGGATTTTACTTTATTGCTGATAAAATACTAGCTTTGAAAACAATTGTTCTATTGGATAACATTAATTGGAAAACAAAATTAAATTTAGTAATAAAGCTTAAAGTGTGTCAAAGCATGGACTCTGCTCTTTCTTAAGAAGTACTGATGAATGTTAATTCTTTCCCTGAGTCTCAAGATAAAATTCCATTTTGAACCTGGCAGATGGAAACATCAGACATTTGACTTGCATTAAAAAGAGCTCAGAATGTCTTAAGGACTCTAAGCCCATGGCTGGAACAGAAGAGAGGCCACTTAACCAAACACTATGCAAACCCTCCCCGACCCTCACAACACCCAATCTCTAATTCTCCCCAAACACTTCTCTTTTAAAAACACAAAGTAAAAGTAAATCTTAAAGATCTTCGTAACATGTGTTTTTTTCCATCTCTAGTTAAGAAAGTGTGGCTGGTATAATGCAATAGCAACATTCTGCATATTCCATCTGAAATGATACACTCTGTCAGGGTCACTATTTGCAAAACAATACTATCAAGATAATTAAGAGAGTGATTTGTGAGTGTAAAAAAGCATGACCAATTTGTCTGGGCAGTAATGATGTAAACCTTGTGTACCACTAAAGATTTATACCTACTGCAGTATTGGTTCAATTTCTCCACTGTCTTTAAATCTGTTGCCAGCAGGCCTGTGTCTGTGTGTCTGTCTGAGAAGATAACCTGTAGGGGGACAGATAAACTTGGCTGTGGTAATCTCCCACTTATCCATAATGGCCAGTTATATATTGTTCACTAATAATTATTCATATATCTTACTTCCAAAATGGCCATCATAAAGTATCCTTAGCTCAAAATCATACCCAACAACTCAGGGTCATTATGAGCATCAACCCTCATTGCTCAAGTCCACCAGCATGCATATTTTGATGTGTGATGGGTTACAATGCTGGGTTGCGTGCTGTGTCACACACAATTAGGCTCTCAGAGATGCCTTTTCATTATAACAGTCTTCGTGAGGAACACTACTGAGTGGTTTTCATGAAAAGGTGCTCCATAAGTGACAAGAATTTTTCATTCTCTAAAGAAATGCTAAAAACAAAACAAAACAAGACAATAAGCCTCAAGAAATTACCCCTATGGATTGTAGAAAATGGAAAAAAGTAAGATTCAGGTAAATAGAAAGAAGTACATCTTCCGAAATGAAAAAAATTAGAAAGCACATAGCAAGCAGAACCGAGTGAACGACAAACGTGTCTTAAGGGCAATTTTTCTTTGATATATTCTAAACCTATTCTACCAACTTCAAATAGAATGGCTTGTTTATACTTAAACAGGTCTCTAGTCATGGAAGGCAGTTTCATAAGACTTATTAATTTCCAATTTGTTTTCTAATTTGATTATTTTTATAGCTTCTTATTTGTGTCCTTTGGTACAATAATAGACTCTTGGTACTAATTGAAATATCCACTGACCCTGTGTCCTAAAATCATGTAGCAGCATTAACAGAAAGGGCTGCCCTTTGGCCTTTACCACTCCCAGGGGTGCAAGAGTGTTATGTTGAAACATGGATCTTTTGAGCAAAGGTCATGCCACTAGTAATGGCTTGATGTGGGGTTTTTCTTCTCTTCTTTTTTTCCTTAATGAAAAGGCTGGGTATCTGACAGAAACGTAACATGTAAGCTATCTTCATTTTATAGCTTTGGTGTCAGTTACCAAAATAGAGTTCCGAGATGTATAGCTTACATGTTGAATAAAAGATGTCCCCTCCAACAAAAAATGTTAATAATTTAATACATGATACACCAAGTTTCCGAAATATTTAGTAATATTTTTATATTTGTCATGGGAGTTTGGTAGGTAATTGTCTTGCTGTGAACTTTGATTTAAAATGGTGGTGGTTATTTTTTTCTGAAAAATTATGTTAATATAAAACATGTCATATTGAACTCTAATTTTAAAATGAGTTTCTGACTTTGTTTGTTTGTTTCTTTATTTTCTTGTTCTTCTTTAATCCAGAGAGCTGAGAGTATGTTTTTGGGTTACGTCAACAAATCTTGCCAAAGCATGGTTTTGATCTTAAATATTCAGGCCCATACATAGCTATGTGGTTCCACTTAGCCAAACACTTCCTAGGACATCAGGGGAGATCTCCAGGACAGGCATACAATTTGGTAAGTCATCACAAGGGTGATGTGCTTCACTCTGATTTTCCTGACAGGCTCTTCCCTGCACAGGGGTCCCTGGCTCTGAAAAGAGCATCTCAAATCAACAGCTGTGTCCTGATGTTTTGCCACTCTGTGCTCATAAAACATGATGTTTGGTAACATATTTCAGGCACAGTTTGCTTTTGTCTTTTCAACACCCAAACTCCTGCTTCTGTATCTTCTTTCATCCAAGAATTCCTAACTAGTTTGAGGGCATTCATTATGCCATCCAAAATCCTTTCACAGTAATTATTGGTGTTACTGTTATCCTAATTATCTGTAATACCGACAAATCCACTTTCTATATTGGATTGCACCATGAAATGCACTTCACAGAACATGCTTTAGTGCTATCTAGAAATGTCTGCTGCCTTGTCGATGAATAAAAGACTCTGAAATGTATATATGCTGCAGAATTGTGCTTTTCACATTAAATTTTGGTGCTGAGATTCTCTTTCTAAAATGCCTCTGCTGTATACAGACTTTTTCCTATGGGTCAGAATTAACTCCACCAGCTACATGTTCTGATCAATTTCAGACAAGCTAGGGTAAGGTACGTCAAAGAAAAGAGCAGCTGCTGAAAATTCTATTTCTACATACGAGACATTGCAGACAATGCAAAGAAGAGCCATGCAATCTTTGCTTTCAAGAAGCCTACAACCACGGAAGAAGATCAAATGCAGAACAGAGTGCAGGAATAAGTCTGGTTTCCCATGATGGTCACAGAAGGACACAGAACACAGCATGGGAGAAGACCCAGAGGAGAGTGGGAGGTGACAAAGGAAGCTGGATACTCTGGTGATAAACTCAGGAGTTGAAAGTTGAAGTTTTATTTTTACTCACAAATATAATGAGAAACTTTTGGAAACCCTAAGGAGATGATACATGATCCAAGGGATGGATAGAGAACACTTTGAGATGGCCAGCTGTTCCCCCTCTCTACTGGGGACCAAATGGAGGAAAATGGGCATTTTGGGATTTAGATTAGAGCAAAAGAATACATTTCTGACAGCGAGACTTATTAAACAAATAATGGAATAGGTTACAGAAGGAAACTGTGAAAATGTCATCTGTGAAAGTCTTTAAAACTGGGATGTGTTTTCAACAACCTAAAGAATAGAGTGAGGTATGGAGCATATCGATCTAATGGAAACCACACAGCATTGCCTTCCAGTGACTGAACAAAGGCCCTTTGGAGACATCTGCTTGGGGTTCTTTTTCTACTCATGATGGCTATAGTGAGCCACCATATTCCTTGACACAGCCTCCTCAACCCACTGTGGGTTTGGGCAAGGTGGAGAGGAGCCCAGACAATATTCAGAGAAGCAAGGTTTGGCTTCCCTGTGACATGAATTGACAACACTAGATTCATTTGCAGAATGTTTAACAAATTCAATCCACAAGCTCAGATTTTAAGCTGGGCATCACTAGAAGGTGTTTAGCATTTAAGAGCTAGTTTCAGACACTGCTTGAGTCACAGATTTATACATTCAACAACTTTACTGAGTGTTTACTTTGCTGTAGGTGCTGGGCCTAGCGGTACAGAAGGCATAGTCCTTGCCCTGGGGAAGACAGGCACAGAAACAGTTAATTATACACCAGAATCACAAATGTCAGGTAGGGGTAAGCCCAGGATATGTGGGAAGCACAGATGGTGGCTGCTGCCTGAGACAGAGGGCAAGGGGAGGCTCTTGGACTAATGTTAGGGGACCCTGGAAGGACAGAGTCAGGCAGCTGATGACAGAGGAGAAAAGCTTTCTTTCCAGAAAAAGGGCATGGCATGTTTGAAGGCATTACATGCCACAACAAAAGATGATCATGTGAATGCCTACAGCAATGGGGAAGCTGGCAAAATCACCATCTTGGCTAGCATTCGCTTTGCCTTCTGGTGCCAAGGTTGCTTTTTAAAATATTTAAGTAAGACCTTCAGCCTTGATTAGAGCATCTGTCATATGAATATGTATTTACTGGTTCCCAGGAATAATGTGTTAGACATGGAATTCAAATGCTCCTTCGTTTATCAATGGCCATTAAAAACCGTAATCAAGCCAAGTCTTCTTATCTAAACAAACTCACTAAATGTAGGGACAGAGGTCTAAATAGAAAACATGATTCATTTGATCATTGTTTTCTCCCACTGTAAACACTCACTCTTTGCTCATGACATATATTCTCATGTGTACACATGCATTTATACATACTATCCAGCAATCAAAAAAAAGGTGTCACAATGAATAGGAGTCAACAAGGCTAGAAGGCAAGCTTTACCAAGAAGCAAAAAGAAGCTTAATGAATCTTCAAGATTCTCTGGTTATACATCAGCTCAAACTATAATACTTGAAGTAAATGTTGCCTTTTTAATCCCGTCACCCATGGAGGCTTTCCCAGCAACTATGGGTAGCACTTTGTCCTCTTATCCTTCGTTAGTGTCACTAAGAGGTTGGCTAACACTAAATACAGACAAAGTCTGCGGGGGTCAGAACACAGAAATCTCACAAAGTGCTGTGAATGCAATTTGTAGAAGAAAGGGAGAGAAAATGTTAAGGAATGGTTAGTAAAAACATGGATTCTGTCTATGCTGCATGACATACACATGTCCCTGTTTCCTTGCAGGACTCAAGACCGCACAGTTATCCCTCCTTCCCCCTGCCAAAGATGTACAAAACGGAAGCTGTCCATGCCTGGAATCTGCACAGATCCTCCTCCAGGTTCAGAGTGCTGAACCCAAACCCCGACTTCTCTGGGGTCTTTCTACTGCTTTCTCCCCATTTCTCTTTTCCCCATCTCTCTACCCATATGAAGGATTTACTAAAAGACTGAGATTTTTTGGACAGGCAATTGCTGTTGTAACACAACCTTCTCAAGGGTTAAGTGTAAATGAATCAGAAACATGTGGCTTAAATTTCCCACAAAATTGAATTCATATGGACTTAGATACAAAAAGGAAAATGGTGTTTTTCAAAACATGGTTTGAGTTTTGAAAGACTCCAAGTGCTGGGAAAATAGTTGAGGTATTCACTTAACTTAGAGCTATGGCCAGGATCATTCATCCATAAGACTACAAAACTTTGTTCTATCAAGTCATGTGTCACACTCAGAGAAAATTACGTATAGAGCAGTTAAACACAACCTTCACAGTCTTGTAACAAGCTCCAACAGAATTAGATGAGAATGGAACACTATGCTTAGTAAGAATAACTGAGAAAAGTGATTCCTACCATTGAATGTGCATGTGTATTATTTGGGGATCTGTGAAAATGCAGATTCTGGTTCAGCAGGTCTTAGGTGGGGCCTAAATTTCTGCACGTATAACAAGCTCCCAGCTGATGCCTGTGCTATGGGTCCACAGACCACATTTGAGTAGCAAGAACTTGGGTCACCCATGCTGCGTGTCACCACTCACCACACAAGTCATTTTATACTATATTACATATCTCTGAGCTTCCGGAGATTCCTATTTGTTTGGTGATAAATAAATATTCAAGTGAAATTACATAAATGGGAATTAAAACATGCTGCTAAAAAGGTATAGATAATTGCTGTGAAATTTACATAACAATATCCACTGATTAGAAGTAATGAGTAATGTATTCATTATTACACGTGAACAATGAGAAAACAAATAAGAAACAGTAAATATTCATCATTACCAGCTCTGCTACTACTTTGTATCCTATTCCAACTGGGAATCCTTTCATAAAATCTTCCAAATCACTTCAGACATCAGAGATATGGCCTGTTTTGAATTCAAGCACTTTTTTGTTTACCACATGGCTAATTAGTAAGGAATCATCTAGCCCTTTTGCACGCATTAATCTTGCACATATGGATGCCTTATTTGCACAAGGAGATTTTAATCTTTGTGAGGGTGTGGCCTTTTTCCTTTCTGAGTACCCCAAAGTCCCTCAACATGCTTTCTCAGTCGACTATGAAACAAATTTCACATCCTTTATAACCATCTAGAGTACTGGCAAACCTCAGCTTACACTTTTTCAAGGCCAATCGCCATACCCATCTCCACAATGTTGGAATTCATGCTGTTCATGTTGTAATAAATCCAGTTCTATTTGTCAACTGGAGGTAGGGGTTGAAGGCAGAGGATAGATGTTGGAGGTGGGTAAGGAAACATCCGATGTTCTGAGAAAACATTCAATACTTATCCACAAAGCTTGATGAAAAATTTGTAACTTCTTTTCTCCCCTAGGGGTTGAATGGGCCCATTTTTCATATATGCAGCTTTACAGGAAACTTGTTAAGATGAAGAATGTTATCATTTTCCTCTTGGGTAAACTTAGCAGAGAAGCAGCTTACTTTTATGTATACCACACACATACCACCACAATGGAAAAGCTAAGAAAAGTGTTTATCAAACCCTCCAACTTCCAAACCATTATTCTCCCTCTCCTAGCAGGAAGGCATATATTTAGCTGGCTCTCTAAGGGCAAGGTCATTCCCAGGTTCTGGAAAACCCACTCACACACTCTGCCGCTAAAGGAGCCACTGGGTCACTGTTCTTCGTTCTCCACATTAGAGCACCTGGGCTCGTGTCTTCTGGCACGGCAGAAGACAATGGGCAACGAGTTGGCATGGCCCACCAAATCCTAGCTGTCAGCTCTCATCCTTGCACTGAGTTCCTCTGCAGCCAAAGCCCCAAGGCCATAAGCTCCCATCATGAAGGAGCAGCACAGAGATTCTGCTGATCCTCTCTGGCCAGGACAGGAAGCATTTCCTCCCATCAACACATTACATATGGTTGGTTCTGGAAGCAATGTCATCTGTGGCATTGGTGGGGTGGGTGCACCATTAGATCTCTATATCAAGTATGTCACCAAGCATAATAAAGGTCTCTAGGGGAATGGAGGCCAGATTACACAGGCCCAAATAGAAATACCCTCGTGCTATCTATTCAAGTAGGACAACTCAAAATGGATTTTTTGGAAGAAATGACTGTCACAAACTCCTCCCTCAAATATTAGTTGAGCAGCGAGTACATGCTTGGCACTATGCTAGGTTAAGTTTGGGGAGAGTGCCACGTCTTTTTTCTTATTTTCTCAGCAAAGGAGATTTGCAATCATGATGGGAAGACAACACATACATATATAAACAGTTATATCGCTTTACAGAGCCAAGAATATTAATACAAG
This sequence comes from Hyaena hyaena, assembly GCF_003009895.1. Classification (NCBI taxonomy): domain Eukaryota; kingdom Metazoa; phylum Chordata; class Mammalia; order Carnivora; family Hyaenidae; genus Hyaena; species Hyaena hyaena. The sequence goes on from NW_024081154.1 coordinate 142,620, forward strand.
ACATGTTATGAAATGGTATTAATTATAAGAAAGGAGAGCTTGAGCTGTGTCCTGAAGGTCAAGAAAAATGTGTAAAGAAAGAAAGGAGGAATAGGAGTCCAGACTGCGCGTGTGTAGTTACGAAACCCAGAGGCTCAGGACACAGGGAGTCAACCCATGTGGCTGCAACAAAATGGACAACATCAGGTAGAGACTTAGTTGATGGTTAAAGTAAAAAAACTTAGCATATCAAAGAATTTGGATACCATTCAGTAGGTGGATGTTTTTCAAACAATGTTTCTCAGAATCCTAAGATTCTACAGATATGACTCAGTATTCTCAATGATTAATTTTAAGAACATATAAATGTTAATTTAAGAACATATAAACGTTAATCTAATTAATTTTAGGAATACAGAAGTACTTCTGACCTTAAAACAAAATGCTTACTAATAAAGTAAAATTGTTTTGATTAGTTTCATTTACTAAAATTTTGTGTACAACTTTATTGAGAAAAAAGGAATGACCTTGATAATACAGAGCTACCTTTTCAGTTGTCACAGAAAAGAATGGCACTAATTTAAAGCATTTTATTTTATTTATAATGCAAATTCACTTTAAGATTAATTTAAAATTTGGGGCGCCTGGGTGGCTTAGTCGGTTAAGCATCCGACTTTCGCTTAGGTCATGATCTCGCTGTAGTGGGTTCGAGCCCCGCGTCGGGCTCTGTGCTGACTGCCAGCTCAGAGTCTGGAGCCTATTTCAGAGTCTGTATCTCCCTCTCTCTGTGACCCTCCCCTGCTCACGCTGTCTCTCTCTCTCTCCTAGAAATAAATAAAATAAAAATATTTAAAAAAAAAGATTAATTTAAAATTCATCATATTTAAAAAATAATACAAATGCTTAATTTGATGCTGGGGTTCCCAGTATGTATAAATGGTAAAGTTATTATCAACATCATTATTAAAAATATCAATCTGGTTGCATCCCCTTAGCTGATGAGGACTAACGGATCAGAGCATGTGTTGTTATGGGATTTAACAGCACATGGTCAAAAAGAATTGCTTGCTCCCCCCAACCATGCATCCTTGCATATACAAAATCCACATGAACTTCATGGAGGGCTAAGCATCAAGCAGGGCTGGCAGATGATGGATTCTGGTCCTTGATGACTCTAAAGAAAGATATTAAATTCAGTTTTGCAGCTCATTCAGAAAATTGCCCTAATAACCTGGAAAAGCCCTGCTGATGCTTTCTGCTGGCGGGGGGTTCTGTGTGCCCTCGCACGCGTGCATGCGAGTGGATGTGCATTGTGTCTGAACCAAAAGAAACCATGCCAGCTGTAAAGGAAATTAAAAACAAACTTAAATATGCTTCCATATGCCAGTGCAGGGGCCCCCAGAGACTTGATCATAAACTTGCACATTTAAATCGTCTACATGAATTTTTGATTCAAAAAGTGCATTAAGCAATTTTATCAGCACAATCACATAAAATAAAATATATTTTCACTTGGGGAAAGATATTCCTCAGGCAAGAAATGGGATATTTTATTTAGATATCCAAGTATCAATTTATAATAAATGAACACTCTGGATTTTAAAAAGCCTAATAAAGCTACTACTTTCCCTTGTATTAGAAGGCAATATAGAGTGAATAATACAGGAGATATAAGAAAGGGAATTTAAAACAATCAATTTTATGGGATGATTGAGAATCTTAAAGTAAAATTATATTAACAATTTAAGTGTTAAATCCCCATGTGTCAATTCATTTAAATCCCCGTATGTTAAACAGAAAACATGTGTTTAAGCTACTCTATTCTTCATACTTACACTATTCTCTTCCTCTCCCTGCATTAAGATAATTTTCAAATGGTGACTTCAGTTACTGAGCATCCTTCATACACTTGTTGAGAACAATCCACAAATACACAGTATGTGATCCAAATACCTAACAAATATGTCTCTCTGAAACTTCATTTCATGTTTTTGGACAAAAGTGATCTATTTGGCAGGATTTTAAACTAAGGTGTTATTATAAAAAAGGACGTTCTTTCCATGCTCCTAAAATGACTTGGTGTCCTAAAAGGTCTTGTGTGCATATGGACTTCAGTGGCTGCCACTTCCCTTCCTTAATTTATTAGTGCCAGGAAAATAAAAAGAGTTGAATTGATTTCATTTTAATTCCAATTAAAAAATGCACGAGGCAATCAAATGGCAACCACAGACTTTTATGCCATGAGGATGCAAAACTAGGAACATTAAGTATCACTAATACATAATGTTATTAAGAAAAAGTTTAGTGAGTGTAAATAACTTGGGGGAAGGGCAGAAAAGCAGAAAAGCACTGGCGATTAAGTTCATAAAAGTGCTTGTTAGCAGGAAATCCACTTGTTTATTGAGAGACAGCCTCAATTAGCTGATTGTGGAAGTGGATAATTTGTTTATTGTTTCCACTTTGAGGAAAGGTTTTCTTACGTATTTCCAACCAAAATAATGGGCCCAGTGGTGTTGTGGTTTGTCTCTGGGGCAGCTCTTGCCACCTGTACCCGTTACTGCAACCCCCACCCCCACCTCCTCTCAGGCTTGTCAATCACTCTCTTACACACCAGGAAAAGCCTTGGAAGGGGCCTGGATTTCTGGGGTAAGGGACTTAGGTGCTGCAGAGGCTGGCGCAATCAGATTCGGAAATGACTGCAATTAAAAACCAAAACCAAACCAAAACAAAAAAAGGAGTTTGCAAAGGGTTAGTAAGCCCTGACAGAGGGATGAAAGTCAGCCAATCATAAAACCCTAAGTGACAAAGGAACTGAATTCACAGGGCTTTCCCTGGTTACAAGATTGTCAGTGGGAAGTGATTTGCAAATTGTGCACAATCAAGGTTGTTTTTCGCTGTCAAAACCCTGTCCCAGTTGGAGTGGCTTTGAAACAAGCCCATGTCACTCTTAGCTTTTATTATCAAGGTTGTGATCTTAAAATCCAAGGTTAGTATACATAGGTGTGCTCAAGACAAGAAAGCAGCAAAAGGACTTGTACTATTTTAAAAAACACAACAAATATTTAAAATTGCCCCTGGCAGAGCAGAGGTTGAAGGATGTGGCAGGAGACAACAGCGGTGATGTGCACTGTCTGACCCTGGACCTTGTCTACTCCCCCACCTCCCCAGGCAGCCCTGTGCTCTTATTCTTTATGGGGGAGCATACTTGGTCTCAACCTCCTTTAGAGCTGGGCTTTTCATTCATGATCTGATGAAATAAGAAAAAAGAGAAGACAAACACTGCACATATTCATCAATCAGATTTCAAAATGTTGAAGAAAGAAAACCTCTATCTTAGACAAAATAATTTAAAAAAGAAGAAAAAGAAGAAGAAGAAGAAGAAGAAAGAAGAAGAAGCCATCCTTCATTCTCTCCCATTTGGTCTGCTCACTGGGTTGCCAGCTTTCAAGCCTGACCCTTCCCTGATATCCACTTATTGTCCCCAGACTTCAGCCCACTGAGCAATTAGAACACAAGAACCGCTTTCCAACTGCCTGGATTTAGTCGAATGCATGATCAAGGAGTTCCCTTGAAAGGGCGGGAAGCCTGCACCAGTCTCGGGAACATCACAGCCGCTTTAAAGATACTGCGACATCCGCCCTTGCACTTAACAGAGCGACACCAGAAAGAGGGAGTTCTCGCTTCCTTGGCCCTCGCCCCTCAATCTGCTGCACACCGCGTTTCTTTTTCCCGGTGGGAATTTCTAGCCTTCAGCCATTCTTTCGTCAAGTGCTTCTGACCTCATCAAGTTATTTACACATGTTACTATCCCTGGTTCTGGGATGAACTAATATTACAAAACATAACCTAAACTATACAGACCAATAACTGCAAAACCAGTTTCTACTGACTTTGCAATACAAAATAACATAAATAAAATTAGTGACCTAATTAGAACAATGCATTTTTGACTGCGAATCTCTGTGAATTTGTGCATTTACCGAGACAAGGAGATAAAAGATGCATTGTGAATAAGCCAAGCCTTCTCTCATAAAGTGACTATAGGAAAGTTGGTTTCTTTTATTCATAAATTCAAGTTCAGCAAATGGAAATCCTAAGAATTCACTAGCAAAAGGGGAGATTAAGTCAAGGCGTTCCAGGGAACAAGTCAGCTCAGTCAACAGGCCACAGCGTACTTTCCACCAGACCACGAAGGCATAAGTGCCAACATTTCTTTTCTTTTTAACAAGATAATGAATTTTAACCTCTCTGCAAAAAAATAAAATCCGTGAGATAGCATGCTTCACAAGCACTGACCTTCACTGTGAGAATTTCTCCTAAGGAAAAACAGAATTGAAACCTCACAGGGGCATGTGGGTGGCTCGGTCGGTTGAGCATCTGACATAGGCTCAGGTCATGGTTTCACGGTCATGAATTTAAGTCCCATCTCAGATTCTCTGCTGTCAGTGCAGACCCACCTTGGATTCTCTATCTCCCTCTCTCTGCCCCTCCCCCACTTACACGTTAGTGCATGTGCCTGCTCTTTCTCTCTCAAAAATAAACAAAAAAATCCAGAAAACAATAAAACAAAAGAAAAAAAAAAAACCCTCACAGCTCCTCCTTAACTATGGCTTCTACTGACTTATCTGCAATCACAGCGTAGAATGGACTGGCCCTGCCTCTGTCTACACTCATCATGAAATGTTAGACCTTGAGGCACAGGGGTCGGGGTTTACAAAGAGAAGAACGTTAGCCAAACCAAAAGAGAATACCTTTGTGGTACAATGAAGGGAAAATATGGCTTGGTGATAATGGATATAATAATTTTAACTTTCCATGCTTTGCACAGCATTAGCAGCTACAGTGCTTTTGAAATTTTAACAAGAACTGACTACATCATTGCCGTTATTCTACTAATGACTGAATGGAGGGTCAAAGAAGACAAATGGTTGGGTGAGGATGTAAAGGGAAAGAGGCACTGGGGGCAGGACTTGCTACGGGGTTCCTGAAGCGGGGCAATGGCCTGTAGCGTCTGCCAAGTTTACCCAGTCAGGCAAATACACCGGCCCTGCCCGCAGGCCTCACCTCCCCCAGGAAGTGGAGAAGAGAGAATGCAAGGAAAAACACGAAGAAGAGGAGAAAAGAGGCTGCTATTTCTTCTAACACAGAAATAACACGCAGGAAACTCATTTTCAGCAAGTATGCATGCACACACCACATAGTTTAGGGACCGTATTTTCAAATTTACTGCAGGTCACAGAGGCCCTAAGTAGAGGTATCTATAAATAGCATGGAGATCTGGAAGGATAGCCCTCTGGTGGAACATTCTGGCTGTGTGACTACTGCCGTGTCACAAAATATGTGTGCATACGCTGCCATTCTTCAACATGAGAAAGCCTCTGAAAGCGAAGGCAAGGAGCAGAGAGAATGGTTTCTATCAATGTGGTAACATGAGAACTCAGAGTGTTTCGGTGGAGGAAACGCAAAGCTTCATATAAATCAACTCAAAATGTAAACACACCACTTAAATATTAATCAAGGTAATTATAGAAAAACAATCCAGAAAATCTCTGTAACAATCCAAGATAAATAAATGTCCCCAGACTGAAACGAAATTCAGAACTCATTTCTTCCTAACGTAACTTGACTTTCTTCACTAACTCCTACCAAATACCATATGCTTGGCTACAGCGGTCCTAAATGAAATTATCTTGTAGCTGTTATCTAATTCTAACCCAGCACTCTGACACAAAACCCATATTCAAGTTTATGAAAGGGGAAGACTAAGTCCAAGGCAAAAAGCAATGAAAATAATTACAATATCCCTGAAACAGAACCACATTATATTTTTAATAAGCCTGTTTTTCAACTGCTTCCTTTAGGAATGTGTAAGAGGAGAACAGGCACGCATGCAGGGGAGATGTCATGTTTTAACCAGACTGCTTAAAACTCCTTCATGATACAGAATGCCAGTAACATAGGCAGGTAGGGAAATGAGGAAGGGTAGTTCTCAGCATCTACAGGGAGTAGATTCTCTCTTGAGTGCTTGAGACGCAATTTTGTTAAGTGAGTGTGGTCAGACAGTGTGGGCTCTCGCAAGAGGAGAAAGTTGAGTTCTAAACGACAAAAAATACATTACATGGTGATTTGTGGAAACAGAAGGGCAGACAGAAGAAAGAGCAAATGCAAAGGTCCTGGGGCAATGACAAATGTGTACATGGAACAAAAGAAAATCCTCTATGACAGCAGCATCATTAGCAAGGAGAAGACAGTTCAGCTCAGTGCTTGATGCTTTGCTCTGTATCCTCAAGATTATTAACTTCCTTTCTTCTCCTGAGCTCTTTAAATTTGGAGGAGGGAGGCTAGGCTGAATTATCCAAGATTATTACCTAGGCTGTAATATATTTTTGGTCATCAGGGAGGCAACTAACACAGGGATGTACTTGCTGTGTGACCTGGGCCAGCCTCTCTGAGCCTCTATGTCAAATGAGGTAATTACTGCCATCTTGATAGGATTATTGTGCTGATATTACATACATATATAATATAATATATATATATATATAATACACACCCATATTCAAAGTTTATGAAAGGGGAAGACTAAGTCCAAGGGAAAAGGCAATATTATAATATATGTAATATATATATAATACACACATACACATACATACATACACCTGACACACAACTGGTGTTACTCCTGACACAATATAAATACTCCTGGCTTTTACCAGTCTCTTTCAAGAACTTTCTCTAGTGGATTTTGTTTTAACAGGTCATTAACTTCTTGAGACACTTCAAGCTAAAGCAGTAAGACCAATGACAAGAGCAACCAATTATAAACACTGATCAGTCAGCTCTGAAGTCTTAACTCAGCGGGAAGCCATGATCCAATTAACAAACATTTGGTTTGTGTATCGCTCTTCGAAAAAACACATCTGTACAATGTCCATTTAATAAGTTAAAAACAATGGTCTGCTTAAATTCAGATACAGATCCGGACTGAGCACCTCACCATTTCCCCACCTCTTCTTCATGCAGAAGAAATACATTGCTTTCAAAAGGTCAATACAACCAAAGTCCATCACCTTAATTTGTCCTTGTTTGTCAGTACGTATCCAGTAGATAAATGCAAACTTTTCTACCATCTACAGATTTTCTTCCCATTATTGCTTCAGAAATCAGTTAACACCAGAAGTCGACTGCTCCTAACAGCAACAGGTAACAAGTCATCTTTTTGGAACCTGCTGACATCTGGTTACAAGGGATTGCTCTAAAACTTCATAACTCAGGAAGTTCCTACAGGAAACATTGTGTTTGACCTCTATGCAAATGACTCTGGGTACTTTCAGAACTCAGGACTGACACTGCATTTGAAAGCCTCAAATAGAGGCACAGACTCCAAATTTTAAAGCCAGGATTCTTCCAGAAGCAGGTTAAGGAGAGAAAAGTTGCACAGTTGGAAACAAGATTCATCCTCAGAAGTTGCCCCAACTTATCACATTAGGGTCAACTCAATGTGTCAGATAAGAATTTGGTGAATTTACTTCAGCTAACACTACTCTCCTTCTGAGTACACACGGCTGATGAAAAGCCAGATGTTTTCAATCTGTAAAGCTTAACACTACCGCACAGCAAAAACCAGCTGGCAACAGCCTGGAAGAAAGTGTATGTCTTGCTGGGAGAAATCCCAGCTCTGGAGTGTTTGATCTTTCACACACACCATAGCTCTCCCCTTCCTGAGTCCACTTCTGTGTTGCTGTCCTGACAGCCAGCTCCTGCAAGGATATTGGGAGCAATAGCATCATCTCATTCTTTTTCTAGAGCTCAAACTACTTGAAGAATATATATACATTTTTACCCCTAATAATATTCTCCCTCTGTACTAGTTAACTGGAAGGTAACATAAAAATGATTTAACCTACCTCCCCCTGAAATAATCATATTTCTTTTTGTTTTTTAAATGTTTTATTTATTTCTAGGAGAGAGAGAGAGAGAGAGACAGCGTGAGCAGGGGAGGGTCAGAGAGAGAGGGAGTCACAGACTGAAACAGGCTCCAGGCTCTGAGCTGGCAGTCAGCACAGAGCCCGACGCGGGGCCTGAACCCACGAACCGCGAGATCATGACCTAAGCAAAAGTCAGACGCTTAACCGACTAAGCCACCCAGGCGCCCCTGAAATAATCATATTTCATCTGACTTACACCGTAGTAGAGACACAGAATCCTTTGCAATAATGCACATTCCACTAATTCTTATAAGTTGGAAAAAGCCAGACTGAAGGTGGCATTTGCACTAATCTATAAAGGGCATTTATACAAATGATTTGCATTTTATGAAAATCTCAAACAGTGGGAATCTATTCTAGGAAACAAGTGCTCTAACCAATTCCTAGCACTTCAAAAGTACCCATCTGCTCCAGGTAATACAGGCCACAAAGTCACAAACACATTTGGTCCACTCAGGACACACAAACCTCTTAAGTGTCACTGACAAGCAGCACTTTGTTGGCTAGCTTCAAACTATGCTTTAAAAAAAAAAAAAAAAGGAAAAGAAAACTGCTACATTTCTTTTTTAAAAAAGACTACAATGTGAACTTTTCACAATTTCCAACAGGTGCTCAAAGAGGTCACAAGTAATGAAATTTAACCATACACATCAATAGGTTATTTCATGACACATCATCACTATATTCTATGCATAGTGTCTTTCTCATAAGAAATTCAAGTACATAATGTTTATTGGTAAATTACATCCAAATTGCAGAAACATTCCAATGATCCTAACATCTATGTCAAATAAGCAAACTGGGGAAATGAAAATATTTACATGCCATGGCGAGAATAGAGAAAATAGCACTGAGCTTCTAGACCATGGACAGGGAGCTGTGTTTCCCTTCTACAAGTCCTTGGGGATAATCCCAATATCTAACAGGGAACAAAAATTCAAAAACACATGTTTATCAAATAAAGTAGTGATTGAGTGAATCAATCAATCAATCTGAACTGGCTATTCGTATAGCTCTAGAAGTACTGACTTCCAGTATGTTCCAGTTGCTGCATGTTCTCATCTGCTGGGCACAGGTGAACTGAGCCCTGATCTCTCCTCTGGGCTTTCAAACCTAGTACAAGCAAAGCTATGGACATGAGGAGGGCACAGCAGGAGGCCAAGCAGTCAGAGCCTGCTTCACCACAAATGCCTGGAATCACACGAGAGAAACCAAACCCTTGTTGATAGACCTCCATCCACAGTCATAATATCCAGGTTTATTTCCCACACACAGACTGATCAACATTCTACCTTTGTTGTTCTTCCTCATAAAAATTCCACTCCACCTTCTCGGCTCCCAAGCCCACAGTGTTCTCTAACTTGCATATCCACTCTGGCAAGAATCACTGGCCCTCCTTCATGATTAGTTACCGATGGCACCCCCCTGGCTCATAGGGGGCTTAGAGAATTAATTAATGTTTGCAAAGTGCTTGTAGATCCACAAGCCAAGGGGTATTATATAAATGCAAATTATTAGCATTATTCTGTTCTCTAAAGGGGCAGACTGCCCAGAGCACTTATTCATGCCTTATAAGAAAACCAAAGTCTCCTTAACTAGGTCTTTTACATTAAAGGGACTGTCGATTTACAACCCAGATCGCCATGCCTGCACGTCAGCCTGTGTTCCAGGCCCTGTGGTTGTGGGTTTGTTTGTTTGTTTGTTTGTTTTCTTTCAATGAGCTATTTTTGGACTCTTGGTTCTTCTGCTCAAAGCCTGCAAAAGAGATCAGAACCTATCATTAAAACCAATCTCACCTCCAGAAAGGAGTTTCACATCTCACTTTCTCATCTTTGGAAGGAGATAAGACAGAGGTCTTGACTTTTTAGAAAGTTCACTGTGTCCCTTGGTGGGACCCTGGAGGCCCTGGCTGAACACAACTTTGAGTGATTACATTCTGCTCACCTCAGGGTCTCCTGCTGCTCCAACTGCATATAGTATTTATTGCCGCTTCCTGCCCTTGAATGTTTTGCAGTCTTCCCCTGTTCTGTTTAAACAAATGCTGTGTTTCACCTGTCACAGCCCCCTCCTTGGGAATGAACGGGAACAGGACATTCGACACCATGGCTATCACTTTTAGGACCTAAAATCCTGGTTTATTTTGTTAATGTAGATTGGATGAGCTATTAGTATATCACATTTACACATGTGATGTCTGCCTTTATCTCTGTTATTTTCACTTTAAACCCGGGAAAACAGTTGGAGGTTATGTAAGCATTACCCTGGGTCCTGATCCACAAATACCTTTGGCAACTTTTATTGGTCGTTGAGAATTCCGTTCCTTTGTACTAAAGAGCATGGTCTTTCATATCACATCATTAGTATTACACAATATTGGGAGCGATGCTGTCAAAAAGATCTCCAAACACATTTAGAAGAAAGAGAAACAGCTTTAAATTAGTCTTCTTGTATATTAAATACAGAAACAAAAACAAACCATGAAAGGAAAAGAAAGGAGAAATCATTTCAAGTAATTCCTTCATTTTCTGGATATTTATTGAAGTAGTTCATGTAATACAGACATGGCATTGGTTTGCAGGATGTTTTTTACCTCTCACATTTCTGCTCTGGGACAGAACTTTGGTAGGAAGGGGACAGGGTGAGCAAGGGCTACAACCTCTATGCAGGGCTTCATCTCGGAATTAGAACAGCTACAGGAACACAGACAAAGCCCCAGGCAGGCAGCAGGTAAGGAGGAATAATAGAACTGAAAAGTAAAATGACACCTTACATATTATATTACATGTATACATATGTGCATATACATTATGTATCATATAATAGTTTTCCAGTTTAGAAAGTGCTTTAATATCTCATTTAATGCTCACAGCAACCCCATGAGTGAAGTACTGTACCCCTTTTACAGATAGGAAAACTGCCCCAAGGCACTGGGTGACTGCCTAAGAGTGCACAGACAGTCAAGGTGCACATCCTGAACTTGAGGCCAGGATGCTGCCAAGAAATGGAGAAGGGTTAGCCTGCACACACTAACTCCAAGGATGGGCAAGAGAGAGATGGCAAGGATGTGAGAAAAGAGAGAGAAGAAATGCAGGAGGAGTGTACGAGACAAAGGTTCAAGTACAGATGACACAATTTAGAAACCAGCCAGCTTCCAGAGTGCCCCCAGTCAGAAATGTCTCCAAACACTGGGACTTGCATGTACAAGTTGACTATGAGCTGAGAGTCCCATAACTGTTGTTGACAGTCATACCTCACTGTCATAAGGTCCCCTGGACAGCTAGTCTGAGAGTCCTTCTGAAAGAAGTCATCACAGAGACCATGGCTGACCTCAGATTTTATGCCTCAGTTTCCCTCTCGCCAGCCAAGAATGAGCTCATGTTCCCAGAGAGCACTGAGTGAAGCGGTGGAGGAGGGTATGAACAGAGACTGCCTTGAGGGTCCTTGTAGATGGGGAGTCCATGACCCATCATCCTCTCCTTCCTCTTTTCTGGGTGTTTAGGACTTTGCCACTCTCCCTCACCCCCACAGCCCTTCTGGGGCCAGCCTCTTCCCTGCTGTGTTCCTACTGTCTGATGTCTCATCTCTTCACTCCAACCTTTCCCAACGGGGCTGCGACGGCCTATGGACAGAGGCAGGACTTCATTTTTCTTGGTCTTCCCCGTAGCACTAATTTGAAGCCAGACATTCTAAGAATGACTGAACTAGCTCCTGAATAAAACCCCATGTCCTTTTCAAACTCACTTTCCTCTCTCCCACTGCTTAACTGATAGTATGAACTCGATTCAATGCTTAAGAACATGACCTTCTGGAGACAGGACACTGGGTCGGTTGTTGACAAGGAGTTGGGGTTTCATTTTGTCGGTGTGGGAAGTCTTGGGCCCAGGCTTTGGGTGTCCTGTGAATGGAGGCAGTTAAAGAGCTGGCCTTGAAAACACTGCTGAACACCTTAACATTTTGCCATTTGGATGTGCTACAACAACAGCAAGAGGCACCACATTGGGCAAGAGGCATAGCACAGCATCTCAATGTTAGTTGAAGGGCTTCTACAATGACAATTCAGGGAACTGTCGTTTAAAATTCCCATCTGTTATAATCATGTCTTAAAGTCCCAGGCCAAGGCCCACACATTCCTGTACCCTCCACAAGTACAACAAAAACAGATGCTTGGAAGCTCTACTGGGGAACAAAGGCAAGCTCATTCCTGGTGCTGATTATTTTCTTCTGCATCTCTTCTCACAGAAGAAAACAGCAAACCACAACATTCATCAGGACATTGCCCGAAAGGGCAACAAAACAACAAATCCCAGGTTGGAAAGCCTTAGCATAAGGAAGCTACAAAGAATCTTCAAAAACTGCAACAAAAAGTGCAACTATAAGCCTTGCCCCTGAAATGCTTCACACCTTGATGTCCTTTCAGTGATTCTGACCTCCCCATGTTGGCAGGGGAAATTGACTCACGACATTCACTATCCGCAATAGTAAACTGCTTTCCAACTGAATGGAAATTAACAGTATGTTCCTTCTTTTTCCAGGGCAATGCTAACTATACTCTCCAAACTAAAGCCACATGCTTTGTTTGTAAGATATTTAACTAAATCACTTTAAATCAACATAGCCAGTCAAAGATGAACCATATATTATCTTTGTACCATGGCAATGAACAACTTCCTGTCACCCCTTGGCAGAATGGGACAGCCAGTTACCTGGGTAAATACAGCTAAGAAAGGAATACGGAGCTGCAGATAATTAAAGTGCTTTAGACCACTCGCCAATTGATTTTCCTCTTGTAAAGGTAGCTCAATTGAAATGTTCAGAATAAATCATGTGTTAGAATTATCTTCTGAAGTAAGGGCTGAGAGCATATTGATTAATAATTATTTGCACTAACAGACTCAACTAAGGCAATATCATCAATTACCTTAAAAATTGCCTCAGATCAATCACAATGGAATCAGCTGAGTTTGAAGATTCATTGTCTTCTACTTAGTATTTTTAAAGAAATCAACGGAGAGGCAGGGCTCCTGAATGGAGTCCTAAGCAAACACTGCTAGCGTGGTTCGAATGATTTGTGATTATTCTGAATATCATATTGACCTAGACCTTTTAACTGAGTAATGAGTCTCCCACGCTTCCACTGAGTAGGAGGTCTCCATGGTAAACAAATGTTTTCCACATATGAAACAGGATAGATGTGTACAGTCCAAGAAATGTACTGTTGATGATAAAATACAAAGACAAAGTGGGCCAGAAAGTAATGATCAGAGAGCCAGTGATGGGCACACATCCAAGTTTTACCTATCAGATCTGTGCATATACATGCCCATTGTCCTAATACCTACAGAGCAGAAATAAGAGCACCCAGGAGTACCTTCAACCTAGTACATTCAAGCAACTGAATGTGATTTGAATAACGACACAACTCCAAAAATGTTGAAACATATCAGGCTTACTCAATCTTACTGGCTAGTTTTTGGCAATAATGTCCAGTTTCAACTTCCTGACTCCCCAGAAATGCTCCACTCTGCTGCCACCACAGAGACTCCGAAGTCCCAATGTGACCACGTCACTCGTCCCCTCACACCCTTCCTGGCACAGCACTGACTAACTTCTGTAGCCCTGCCTGACTGATGACCATGGCATTCAAAGTGTGGTCTGTAGACTCTGGTGGTCTCCACGATCCTTTCAAAGGGTCCACGAGGTCATAACTATTTTCTAATGATACTAAGACATTATTTCCCTTCTTTGCTGGATTAACATTTGCATGCTTGGTACCCAGTTGGCAAGGAGCTGATAAAACAGCTTGTGGGTTGGCACCAATCAAGGCAACAGCACCAGTAAACCTGGTGGCCATTGTATTCTTGCCCTTGAAGCACTTGAAAGAAGATAAATGCCAGTTTCACTGAGGCATACCCTTGATGAAGCAGTAAATATTAATTTTAGTAAATCTTGGCCCTTTTTAAACAATTTAAATATTTTATTTTTGAGAGGAGAGAGAGAGAGAGAGAGAGAGAAGGGCAGAGAGAAAGAGAGACATAGAATCTGAAGCGTGTTCCAGGCTAAGATAGTGACCTGAGCCGAAGTCAAATGCGTAACTAACTGAGCCACCCAGGCAGCTCTTAGTACATATCTTTTTAATGTTTTATCAGGAGAAGCCAAGTACACATAAAGCTGTTGTGTTACACACCAAAGTATGTTGTCTGTCTTAAGGAAAAGCATGTGTGTGATTGAACTGTGAGCCGAGCGAGTCATTTCCTTTCACAGAACACAATTTTTGCTTAAAAAGAACAACTGACAAAAACCTGTTATTCAGACTTAGGTACTTAAAAGGCATTCTGAATAGCAGAATAAAAAGTTTATCCCTGTACGTTTTAGTTTTCACATTACAATGGCATGTAAGAAACTATCACTTGTCACGTTTGGATGTAGAAAACACAATCAAGGTGGACTGTCTTCATAGACTTTAAACAAAACAACCCAATGAACCAGATCGAATGCAGAAGCAGTTATGAGAATCCAGCTGTCTTCTCTCAATGAGCCAGACATTCATGAGCTTTCGAAAAGTGTAAAATGATTATCTTCTCACTTTTTTAATGTTGAAGAATAGTTATTTTATATAAACTTGTATTATTTATAGTAGCATGTAATAGGTTTATTTCTATTGATTTTAAAGGAATAATTTTAGAATCTCTCAGTTTAATTTTTAAATACAGTAAATATTAATAAAGATTTACTCAGAAAATAAACAAAAACCTCTTTGGGGCCATCGATAATTTTTCAGAGTGTAAAGGGATTCTGAGAGCAGACGGCTTGAGACCCACTGCTCTGGTCTTATCCCTGGGCACCTTCTCAGCCAGTGCAATTCCTGCCCCCAGAAGCTTACAGCCTAATACGGAGGCATGCCAGGAAGCAACAATTTACAGTGCTGTTTGATGAATGCTGGAACCAGAGGCTTGGAGTGCAAGGAAGGAGAGCATGATAAATTCAAGCCTGGAGGAGGGAGAGGAGAGACCCCCCCCCTCCCCCACCACTACCAGAGAAGCAGGAGGCCAAAGAGGAGGCTCCCAGACAGACACAGAAGATGCCAGTGGACAAGGAGCATTTCAGGCAGAGAGAAAGCAGAAGCAGAGGCATAGACACAGGCATGGCGCCTCACCAGTCCAGTAGTTCAACCAGACTGAGCAGAGACTGTGGGCACAAGAGAGTGAGATGGCTGGCAGGGCAGGTAGAATCCAGAGCATTCCAAACCAGCATTGATGATGGGCCATCAGAAAAGCCTTTAATCAGGGATGTAAGGTGTTAGGTTTCAAGCAAAAAAGTTTGGTCAATGATGTAAAAAAGAAAGGAGTGAGGAGGTATGTGATGACGAGAGGTAGGAGAGCAGGTAGGAGGCTACTGTAATAAGTTCAGGTAAAAATTAAAGCCTCACCTGGGGCATCAGTGATTTGGGAGCAGATAGGAGAGGTCACAGGATTGTTACCCAGAAGAGACCTAGAACTGGGAAAAAGTCTGTCTGGAGGAAAGTTTATGAATTGAATTGAGGTATGCTGATGGTGCTCAATGTGGGACTTCCAGGAATGATAACAAGTGGGCACCTACGTGTGTCAGGTGTGGCAGATACAGCAATCACTGCACCAATCACTGGCTGAGACTGTCACTTAAAGTACCAAGGAATCAGAGAGAGAGAGAGAGAGGAAGAAGGGCTCCAGTAGACAGGAAGGTATAATCCACGGTCAACACAGAAACATCCCGTGGCCCAAGGAAGACACAACTGTGACTCTTTAGATTGAACTTGAACCAACTTGTTGGAGATTTGAAAACAGACCAGCCAGAAGATGCTTTCCAGTTCATAACCCAGTGGCTCAGTATGTGGTCCAGGCTCAGTGGCGGTGGTGAGGATGGGGACTGAGGCACAAGGAGAAGGGAAGGGTAAACACAGATTGGCACTGATTCTTCCGAATCTCTGCCCCTGCTTCAAAGAGAGAACTAACCTTCCAAATGAAGAACAAAAGTACCAGCTTTGCCTCCTGGTTCCCAGTCAGATGCAGACAGAGGAATTTTGGATGAGAAGACCCAAGACTGAGAGAGTTTTATATATTACATGTGATCAAAATTGTTTCCTAACAATGACCTAATTTTATATCCAAACCAGGAAACAGATATTCTGGGCTAAAACATGGATGCATTTGAAGTCTGAGGACTTGGTCAAAGCACACAATCTGGTGGAAAGTAAGAGCTCTTACCATGTGAAGGGGACTTAGGAGAATGCTTCAAACTCAAGCATTCAAAATCTAGCATGAACTACTTTCCTGTCTGTTTTTCTGTCTGCCCTTTAGTTTGTTGCATCTGGGGGCAGGAACAGCGCTCTTCTTATAAGATAGTTTATGTCTTCTCAACAGAGATCTTCAACTTTTCAATAATTTCCTTGTTGGTTTATGCTTAGCAAAGAGTTCTTCCATTTATTTAAACCAAAGGCTTCTAGTTTTTTAGGGCTTTTTATTTTGAGAGGGAGAGAGGCAGAGACAGAGAGAGGAAGAATGCCAAGCAGGGATGCTGTGCTGACAGCACAGAGCCCAACATGGAGCTCAGTCTCATGAACTGCGAGATCATGACCTGAGCTGAAATCAAGAGTCGGAGGCTTAACTGACCGAGCCATTCAGGCACCCCTAAGCCAATTCCTTTCTTCCTCCGCCCCAGGCAGGACTGGAAGATGCCTTGCGCTGCCAAAAGAATCAAGACTGTGTCCACCTGGGGGGCAACCACATGGCAGGGGGTGGTTGATGGCATGCACCTGCATCCTTCCCATCTTGCACAGAAAATCTTTGGATCCAGGAAGCACTGGCTGGCTCTTGCCTGTGTGTCTCAAGGCTTTCGATGAAGCCATTACACGGAAGTACCACAGGGGCTCCATGTGAATGGGACAGAAACAGCCACATCACCACCATCCTCACTCTCAAATGATGTCCACCCCCGCCTCTCCATCTGGGTTAGAGGCATTAAAACTAGAACATACTGTTGTAGCATTCTAACTTTTAGGTTAAACTCTGTTTTAAAATCTAACTGAGCCAGCGTGAGCCCCTAAAACTGATTTTTGAAGGATATGGGAACACCACTAAGAACAAGGCTTCCCTGAATCATACAAAACACCTTTTGAATTAAACAAGTAATTCTTTCCACTGAAGTATCTAATTTGAATTTAAACATTTCTTTACATGCTACCTTAATTAGATGCACGTTTCTCCCAGCATCTTAATTTTATGCATTTTACACTTCTAAGCAGCTTGCTAGTGAGGATTGCTTATTTGCATTCATTTACATACAATTTGCAAGAAATGTTGAAAAACCTAGAAAGGGAGAGATTGTAAATTCATGGATTTTTTTCCCTAAATAAAAATGTCAATTCTATGAGGAAACAAACAGTGCATTTTTTCCTTGCTTACCTAAAGTGCTTTCAAGACTACTTTTAATATTTGTACACACAAAGAGATCCATCTAATGAATACTGGAATAGGAAGATTTTCCCCTGCAAGTTAATAACAATGATGAAAAAGGTTCCAAACTTCTAATCGCCTTCTTAATAAGAACATGAAACATTCTCAAGCAGATGATGCCTCCTGAAAATATTATTTGCAAAGTGCATCTTCTCATACAATAAGGACATATTTTATCAATTCTACTCTTAAAGATTCATCCAATTTAAAAACTATTTCTTTTAGCAGTGGGTAGTTTATTCTGTATGACATTCACTCTAGTTAATTGGATTTTCCCCACATCCCTCTCCTCTCCTGAGCTTGAATTTATATTCACAATAATTCCGCCTTCCTTACAGAAATGCTAACCGAAGCTAGAGGACCAGTTTGGGACACTCTTTGTGTCAGAAAATTCAGTTGGTTATTTTTCAGAGATGGAAGTTCTTGATACTTTCCTGGATTGCAAGCCCTTGTATTTCTACTAACGTCACAAAATATGGGGTGCTCCTCTCCTTGTGATCTTGAACATGAGCTTAGACAGGGCTCTGGGAACAGGTCTCCCACAGCAGCCATTTCTGCAAGAACTGTAGAGGGAGCAAAATAGTGGGAAAACGCTTAAAACCTAAGTGCTTTCAACATTAGAATTTTATCTCCCTAATTTCTTTGGAACGTGTTCGGGAGCTCCCCCACCCAAGCTTCACAAATAACTCCCGCACTTACAGAAAGCTCTCCCCTCTACATATTGAAAGTAATTTTAGGTTACTGATCTGCGCTTCATGAAAGAAAGCCGCCTGTCCAAAATAAGACATGCTGAGGCAAAATTAGAGTTTTGACATTCTTCAAGTTGTAAAATAATGTTATCTGGCAGATGGAGTTTATCCTTGAAAAACAGTGGAAAGGCTAGGCATGGAAGTTGCCTCTCTGAAGCGGTAAGGGAGGCACGGGCGATACTGGGTGGTGGAAGGTCCACAGGCCCAGTAGCTTCCTGTGTGGGCTCCAGCTGGTCACGTGACTGCCCCGTGCCATCAGTCCTCCTGACGGAAAACCAAGGTCTCTCAGAAAAAGCAAAAACAGATGCTGCACTTGAGATGATCTCTCTAAAGTAAACAAATTAGGGAATTTATACAGCAACTGTGGTCTCTGGAAATCAGTGAGAACTGGGTCTCCTAAAATAATTCAAGAAATCACGATGAATACCCTGTAACATGCCAAAGCTATTTTTTTTTTAAGCAAACACTTTTCTCCCTCCATTCTCAAGACACTGTGAGGTGAATGATGGAAGATGCACTGTGGATCGAGGATGAAACATACCTAAATTGTCACCCGTAGTCCCTGAAGAGTACCAGTGGAACTATAGCACAAGAAACACCATTTGTATCTAAGTGCTTAGGAAAACTTTGTCTTTGTAAACTTAAACTTTACAGCAGGTATGATTACTATATTAGAGAAAGTGAGATTTTGGTGAACTTATCCATTAAGTTATAATTCAACATATGCTTATTTATAAAACAAATTTGCTACTTTTGCTGGAGCAGAATAGAATAATTGAATAATTAAATGATCCTCAATCCTAATATTGTAATACCCTAAACTGTCTTCAAATATCTCATGATGTGCCAGAACAATTTCTCTATGCTAGTTAACAGGAGGCTCCAAATTATATCGTACAAATAATATGCCAAACAGTGTCTTAAGGAAGAGCATATCAATAATTCAATAGAAGAACTGCAAAAAGGTTGAACACAATTGACCCAATGTTTGTGGCTTCTACTTTAAATGTTCATCTTATTTAATCCCAGTCTTAAAATAAACTTGATTTTTGTTTTATGTACCCATTTTTAGTCTTAGACAAGTAAGATCCTCAGTACTGACAGTGGAGTTTCTTCATCACACTGAGCAAGGTGTCTGCTCTTTTCTGTTCAAGCCCTATGTGGCACTTAGAGCAGGCATTCAGTGAATATAATGTATATAATAAGCACATGCCCAGAATGCTTGCTATGAATACACACACACACACATTAAGATACAAAGTGAATATTAACTGATTGTACACAGTGACATACTAGGTGCTCATCAGTGAAAAATTCTTTAAAACGGGCAAATGATAAGTACAGACTTCAAAAGCAAACATTTATAGTGTGTTCATGTGTTGGGACAGGAAACACATTTACCATTCTAAGAAATTAGCTCCATTTAGGAGACAGGATATATTTATATAACAAGAATATCAGGCATCATATGTTACATAAAAAATGAGAGGGGACAGAAGGTGCCATAAGAAGCAGCACTTAGAAATGTATTTAGAGTCATGTAGATGGGTGCAAACATCCTAAACGGAATTTGAGGAAGAGTTGTGTGATGTCAGCAAATGGAACAGGGTGGGCTCTATGTATGCACACAAACAAATACGTACTTGCATCACCCACCAGCAGAAAGCTTGCCATTTGTTAGCTACAAAACCTTGGGCATGCTCATTCACCGTCTCTTTAAACTTTAGTTTCCTGATCTATGAAATGTGGATAATAGTAGTAACTCACTGTGAAAGAGAAATGTTGTAAAAACCGACAGAATGCGCGTAAAGCGCTTACGCGGTGCTTGGAGCACAGACTATGCTTTCAAGAAATACGAGCTATAATAGGGCTGATTTACATTAAACTTACCTCACCCCCTCTTAGCCGGATTATTCATTCTTATGTCATTTAATTTGTTCCCATAATGACTTTTCCCATCCCTTTAATCAGTCTTGTTGCTGGCCTGGGAGGCCCCTTGTCTACACTTTCTAGAAATAAGTGACCCAGACAGAGTTCAGCATTGAAGTGCTCCATGTTTTTACAGACTACATAGTGACTACATCTCAGCTTTGTGACATAACATTTTATCCAGAGTGCAGTAAATTGTGCTAGTGTCTACCCCATCAAATCTAATCTGGGAGCACCATAACTGGGGAGTCACTTTATAAAATCACCTTTATTCTTAATATCTCTGCATCTCCTTATATTATGTCCTAGTTCTTGTGTTTATGACAACCTTGGATACAGTACAGGGAGGGTCCTAATTCACACCTTATGTTGAACAGTGTGTGAAATAAACAGGCTTTCCAGGGAAACTTTGAACTCATTCTGTCACATAGACTTTCGTGACAGTGGCATTTCTTGTTACCTACTTTAGGCCTGTAGTATCTTTTAAGTTAATACTTTGTAATACTTAAGTTAAATACTTTGTACTCCTCCCTTTCTGGTTGCTAGTGAAGATAAGGGAAGACCAGAGCTAAAGCCAATATCAGTGTAACATCCTATGAAGTGCCTCCATCAGCTAATTCTTTTGTTTTTGACGTTACCATGTAATGTGAGCTCTGTTCACCCACCTTATGAAATGGCTGCTTGTGTCTGGAAGAAGGTAAACATTACACTTTATGACCTTGTGCTTTCCCATCTGTACTCGCTAGATGGGAAATTTTCTATTCAGCTCCAAACTAAGTTAAATTAATTTGAATAGTGCAGTATCTTGAAACAATGTATTCTATTCCAAATTTAAAGTGTGTGTGTGTGTGTGTGTACACATGTGCAAACACACACACACACACATATCTAGCTCATAATCTTGAACAATTTCATACAATGACCAAATACTATGTATGTATTCTTAGGGAAAACACTTGATTTTAAGATTCAGTTGGCTTCTGAGTATTCACAGATGGTCTGAATGTTGTAATTACTCGATCTGAAGAACCGATTGGCCCAGGACTGGAATGAACTCAGCCTCCTGGTGTTTGACCCACTGGCAGTCAGTTTAGGCCGAACTTTCAGGACAATCATTGTTTTCCTCTAAGAAAAAAACACAGACCACCTGTTCCCTTCCACCAAACAGATAAAAACAACAACAACAACAACAACAACAATACCAACCTCCAAGTTCCTGGTGTGTCCATACTCTTTTGTGGAACCTTCAACAATACAAGCATCATTAGTGCTTAATTACTTTAGGATAGCAAAGTCGCTGCAGCCCTCTCTTTGACTTAGACCGGGTATTTCCGGAGTGAATGCCAAATCCAAGACTGAAGCTTAACACATCAAGGTACTTTTTTTTAAACATAAATTATCTAGTTATCTGCTTGAATTCTCCCCCATCGTTTAATGGGTAAACGTACCTCCTACTACAGAAGAATATGAATCTGTTATTTTGTAATGAGATGGATGAGACATGATCTGGGACCTTGATGCCCACATTATACCTCTTCATATTAGTAATGATGGCGGCAAGTTTTTAGAAGATGATAACAGTACTTAAAACTGTGAAAAAATTCTAGAAGCATAGTTTCTGACCAAATTAAATTTTTCTCAATGTTTTTATTTTTGAGAGAAAGAGTGGCAGCAGGAGAGGGGCAGAGAAAGAGGGGGACAGAGGATCTAAAGCAGGCTCCATGATGGCAACAGCCAGCCCAGCGTGGGGCTCAAACTCACAAACCGCAAGATCATGACCTGAGCCGAGGCTGGACATTCAACCCACTGAGCCACCCAGGCGTCCCCAAATTAAATTTTTAGGTCACTTTATTTCTTCATTATTAAAATAAGTTCAGATAATAAACAGAAGATAAAAATCACTGGTAATCCTGACAATTATGATTTTAATGTTTTGGTCGTTTGTTCTTATAGTCAATGTTTAGTGAGAGATTTATCATATTTCAGTAAGTTTTACCTGGATACCAATTTTTAACTACCATTAATTTGGAATCTAGAAGAATGCCCATTTGCAGTCACTGGCGGGCATGTGCAGACACAGAAAGGGACATCTGGAAGGTCTGTCCTGGAGGGATCTTGATAGAACATGACATTGTCTTTACTTTTTTCTTTATGCTTTTCTTCGTGTTGAAATTTTATAATGAACACGAGTCCTTTTATTATTTAAAAAACAGAACTATTCTATTTTGGTGGAAAATTTTCACTGGCTGTTATTTTGTTTCATGACAGTCAAGTGAATGACAAATGCACCCTGATGTTCCTTTATAGATTACAAAATTGTCAAAAGCAGTTAGTTCCCTCCAAAGGTGTCACAGAATAGGCAATTACAAAGGGAAAGCCAAATTGCCAGATTAAACCCAGGCCAAGGATGTATTTGGGCAGTGACCTAATAGCTACACACTCACCCTAATACGCATGTCACCCTGCTCCATGTGTGCAGGGGCTCCCTTAATAAAGACTGACTGCAGCCTGGAGAAGCTACAGACAAGCCATACACAGAACTGGAGAGAAAGGCACTGCCGTGATGACCAAGAAGTAATAACAAGTGCTCTGAGCAGACAGTCCCCTGTGGCTGCTTAGCACAGGCAGAGCTGAGTTAATGAGGCCAAAGTCATGGTTTCAAGAGGATGACCAGGGAGCTTTGCTCAGCTCCATGGCCACCGAGGGCAGTCCTGACTCCAGTTACCCATCAGCAAGGGCGGGCCTGTTGTGTTGAGGAAATATGAATAATAACATAAAGAGAATAAAGCAAACGGAGTTTTCAAAATTCACCTTTGGACCAGGTTTAGAGCAACAGCACCTCCTTTTTTTCTTTTATTTATTTTCTTTTTATTTTTTAAGTTTTACTTATTTATTTTGACAGCAAGCATAAGCAGGGGAGGGAGAGAGAGAGAGAGAGAGAGAAAGAGAGAGAGAGAATCCCAAGCAGGCTCTGCACTGTCTGCACAGAGCCTGATGTGGGGCTCAAACTCACAAAATGTGAGATCAGAACCTGAGCGGAAATCAGGAGTTGGACGCTTAGCTAACTGAGTTACCCGGGCACCCCTCCTCCTACGTTTGAACACAGAAGATGCAACGATTTTCTTCTGAGTGACTACTCAGAACGGAAGAATCAACTGGGCCCAAAGACAGGTGTGAGCTATTAATAACAATCTGGCTCTACAGCCTCCTAGGTTCTTTACCAAAGACTATTCTTTGAAGGCGAGGAGCAACTGCATAGTCCAGCAAAATGAAGAATATTATATTCATGAAAAAATGGCCCAGTGAGATTACATGTATATCCTGAATTTTGGTGAGGCAAAGAAGTAATCAAGACAGCCTTGGAATGGGATGGGGTAAGGAAGCTCTAAAAAAGCAGAATTGGTATATGAACTATCTTGAGGCTCTGATCATGTAGATCTTTGTTATGAATGGTGATGCTCATAGTAACTAATTGATCTCTAGCTACATTATTTAGCTTATATTCCTTGTCTCACTTAGTCCCCCAAGCCTGTGAGACAGGGAGAATCATGACTCTTTTTCCACAGAAGCACAGCTTAGAGAGGTTAAGGAGCTGGCCTAATGTCACCCAGACAGTTAGAGCCCCTGCAAGTGCTGGCTTCCAAATCCTCCTAACAACGAAAGAGGAAATCCTACATTTCCTGCAGACAGTTAATACATTTAGGGATGGGTGATATTTGCTGATGGGGAGAAGAGGTTAGAGGGACCTGGCTGCTGCCTTGTGGAATTTTTTTTTTAAGTTTTTATTTATTTTGAGAGAGAGAGAGCACAAAAAAGTGGAGAAGGGTGGGTGGGCGGGGAGGTGTTGCAGAGAGCGAATCCCAATAGGCTCTGCATTGTCAGCACAGAGCCCAATATGGGGCTGGAACTCCCGAACCATGAGATCATGACCTGAGCCAAAATCAAGAGTCAGACACTAAACCGACTGGGCCACCCAGGCGCCCCTGCCCTGTGGAACTTCTGCCAGAAATGGAGGGAGTTAAAACCTCACAAGAGTGAAGAAATGGGTCAGGAAATGCATTTGTGGCAACACATGGGATCTATTTGCCTATTTGTTCATCTCTGGTTGAGGAGTCTTAGTCTGTATCAGAAAAAGAAAACCATTAACAGCCTTCCAGCCCATCCATCACATGGCATAGTACTTCTTGTGAGAAGGTATCAATCGCTCACCGGTGCTGGTACAAGTGCTTGGCTCGATGTACGATAAAGAGCTGGGGCTAGCTGGGTACTACGCATCAAGAGATACCAAACAGTGACAACAGGAAGGAGGGGACAAAGCATCGGTCAATGGGCCGCCGGCTCATCCCACACTAGGCCTACTGCCTTGTTACGGAACAAAAGCTCACACACAGACACCAGGGCTCCAATAGCAGATGGTTTTTCAGCTGGCCGCCGTGGTCAACACAGGCATGTAGATGAGTGTGGCTGTCCCCGCACCCGCCTCTGCTATTTCATAAACAGGGTAGACGTGGAACAAACTCTTTGGCAGCTTCTTGGCAAATCTCCCCTTTCCCTCCCTGCAGGACATGTGTGGGTGCCTGTGTGTGCTTGTGGACACACACACCTGCTACATCATCGTTATAAATGGTATCTATTCACAGGAGGCAGCCAAATCCTACTATGGATTTGGAGACAGAGTCCTGTCTCTGTCCTCATGTACTATGCAATCATTCCAAGTCTCTCATTTCTCATCTGTCAAAGAAGGATGTACGCTCATCTACTGTGAAGAGGCTCCTTGGATGAAGTCAAGTAACCTGTGTTATGCGGCTAGCAGTGTTTGCCACACAGTCCACGAAAAGAAAGCAATTCACTAATATTATTATTAGTAGCTGCTTCTTGGGAAATGCTGATAAATCAGATCTTATTTCCTCTGTGAGAACCTTCCTAGATGAAAACAGGTATTCTCTCATTATTTAAAAATAACACTCTATAAGAGAGGAAGGATACTTATAAGTTGCATACTTATAAGTTGACTTAAATAAATTATTAGAAAACCAAAGAGAAATTGAAACTGAATTTTTGTAGGCTCTGTATGTTAAAATCCAGAGCTAGATACACCAAAAAATGTCAGTTATATTGTTTAAAAAAATGAAATGAATGTTGATACATCAAGAGATTAAACAAAAAATCAAAAGATCAAGACAAAATGAATTTAAAAATAAGAAATTTTAAAAATAACTTAACAAGCAAACACATTTAAAAATTTCAAAAGGAAAATGCATTTTAATATATCAAGAATGAATTTAAAAATAAAATCACTTAAGTTTTAAAGAATGAAATTAACTATATTTAGGAGACTAATGTAAGCATCTCAGTCAGGATACAGAGCTCTTGTCACCCTAAAAATCAAAGGGGGAGAAGTGGGATCTCATTTACCAACTGAGTGCTGTGTGCTTACTTCTGCGCTGGGTGCCAGGGACACAAAGTTGAACAACAGGATCCCTACCCCCGGACATTGTTGTGTTTGGAGAGAAGGATCAGAGAGCTTCTAAAATATTTTAAAGACTTTTCAAGCATATTCATTACATATCCTTTTTCCATCTTACAGATGGGAGGTGTGAAGAGATTACTAAGATTGAGATCCACTCTTTGGAAGAAGAAAGCTTCATTTCTTGCCCAAACATCACATAGCATAAATGAAGATGAAAACAGAGGTACAGAGAAGTTAAGTGACTTCATACAGCAGATCCAGAACTAGGGCCAAGGCCTATGACCCAAACTACTTCCCAATGTATCTGCAAACTCAGTAAGATAAACCTCCTCTTCCTTGTACTTCAAGTGATGTTTTTGCATACTGGGGCATTCAGCAAATCTCATTGTAGAATCTATTCTTTTTATGAATTTATATTCAATTAATAGGAGAAGAAAAAAGGAAAATAGGTCTAAATATGTTTAATATGTTACTCTCCTGGTAATATTTAAGGCACAGTACATGGATCTTTTTCTCCTATTGTTATTCACACATGAAAGACAAGTGGCTTAGATCCAGAAAAAAAAATAAAATTAGCAAATCCATTCAGTGACAATGGCCATCTGAGCTGGCAGTAATTGAGAACTCCTGGCATACTGAGGGGCCAGAGCTTGAATCCACTGAGCTCTGCATTTGAATACAACCCAGTGGGCATGGCTCCCTTTCGCTAGTGTCACCTTCCCTGCCACCCAGGCCTGTTGCCAACTTCAGCTCCAGTGGACACATCTCCAGTTTCTCCCTCTGTCTGTGACAAGACACCATTACAGTTTATTTCTAAGGTCATTTAGGGGATAAGTATAATGCATAAGAGGGCTCTGTTTCTTTCTGCCTCTACCAACAGATAGAACAGCAGAACCCTTCACTGTGAAGCAAGTGTTCCTAGAGTCAGAGAAATCACTGATCCCAATCCACCCACTTGAGTTCTGCTGATATATCAATGATTGGGTTTACTATAGTAGAAAATATAATCAAGTTATTAAAAAGGGTTGGTGTGAAAGTGTTGTGCTCATATGCAAGAGAAGTATGGGAGAATGTTTTGAATGAGTTCAAGATGTCTCTCATGTTCTAATTAAAAGTCAGTGGTAGCTCAGCCAAGGAAACAACCCAGAAAATTAATAGGCAACCAACGGAATGGGAAAAGATAGTTGCAAATGACATATCAGATAAAGGGTTACTATCCAGAATCTATAAGGAACTCACCAAACTACACGCCCAGAAAACAGACAACCCAGTGAAGAAATGGGCAGAAGATATGAACAGACACTTCTCCAAAGAGGACATCCAGATGGCCAACAGACACATGAAACGATGCTCATCATCAGGGAAATACAAATCAAAACCACACTGAGATACCACCTCACGCCAGTCAGAGTGGCTAAAATGAGCAAATCAGAGAACTCTAGATGCTGGCGAGGATGTGGAGAAACGGGCACCCTCCTACACTGCTGGTGGGAATGTAAACTGGTGCATCCCCTCTGGAAAACAGCGTGGAGGTTCCTCAGGAAACTAACAATAGAACTCCCCTATGACCCAGCAATAGCACTGCTAGGAATTTACCCAAGGGATACAGAAATGCTGAGGCATAGGAGCACATGTACCCCAATGTTCATAGCAGCACTCTCCACAATAGCTAAAACATGGAAAGAGCCTAAGTGTCCATCAACAGACGAATGGATCAAGAAGATGTGGTTTATCTATACCATGGAATACTACATGGCAATGAGAAACAATGAAATCTGGCCATGTGTAGCAACATGGATGGACCTTGAGGGTGTTATGCTGAGTGAAATAAGTCAGGCAGAGAAGGACAAATATCATATGTTTGCACGTATAGGAGGATTAGGAGGAACTTGACGGAGGAACAAGGGGGAGAAGAAGGGCGGAAATGGTGGGGGAAAGGGAGAGAGGCAAACCATGAGAGACTCTTGAATGCTGACAAAAACTGAGGACTGATGGATGTGGGGGAGAGGAGGGATGGGCATGGAGGAGGACACTTGTGGGGATGAGCACTGAGTGTTATGTGGAAACTAATTTGACAATAAACTATTTGTAAAAAAAAAAAAAAGTCAGTGGTAGCTCAATCACAGTTGATTAGAGCTCACTTTATAGTAAATGTATTGACTAAGCCTAGATCTCACTTGGAAAACGGAAGATCAATGCAAAGTAAAACATATCAAAATTTATTGATAGTATTGATTTCAATGATGGATGGAAGTTAGAAGAAAATCTGAATTAATTTTCCAATTACCTTTTGTGATGTGGACATTAGCCAGCATATGATTTTTCTTCATAAGTAGAACGATTGTTTGTTTAGCAAACTTTGGATTTGCTTCTCTTATATCTAATTACAAGCTCATTAATTTTTATAATCACATTAAAGAACTCCAATAAAACTTTCAGTGACTCAAGGGAAAGGTAGCTTTAGATAGTCAACCATAATTAAGCAAAACAATTGTACCAGCATCATTATGACAAATGTAAGGCATAATTTGAGTCTGGGGACAATAATCTGGCCAAAAAAAAAAAAAAAAAGAAAAGAAAAGAAAAGAACACACTGTAAACATTTGCATCATAAGCATATTTCGTCAATAGCAGCCTCAGGGTTCCAGTGAAATCAATTTGATGTGTTATGTATTTAACAATGGAAAAAGTCTTTGATTTTGTATTTCTCAACTAGGAGACATCTGATGCTGGAGTCATTGGAACTTTCAGGTGAGAATCATCAGGAGCTGAGATCTTTAACACCTGCTTATTGAACTTGCCTGATCTGACTATATTTAATCTGTTATACTGATATCTGAACTTGAGTTTAAAAATACTCTTTGGCTGACCTAAACTCTAATAAAATGTTACATTGGCTAAGTTTAATGAACAAAAAATTTTCAATGTATTAGTAAAGAAATTAAATATTCAATTTTTTTGTACTGTTTAAAGACTTTTTAAAATATAAATTCCCTTCCAACTCTATTCTCTTGATCAGTTTTCAAAAGTAAATCCATGAACTATAATCATACATGACTCTTGTGAGGTGTCAGACACAAAGATAAGCAGACGGGCTTGGATTTTGGAGAAGGATGCCAAACCCTGAGGAACTGAGATGAGAGAACAGGAAAAGAGGGCACAGTGACAGAGAAGGTAAAAGTGGGGGCAAGAAAGGAAGCAGAGACCAGGTTCTGAAGAAATGCAAAGACTCACCACCTCCGGATGCTGTTCCTCAGGGCTCCTCACTCTTTCAACTTCATCGGGGCCCCAGAAATGCAACAGAGCTCAAGGATTCTCTGGCTTGTTTCTGCTGTGGCTTTCTCGACTGGGAGGAAGCAGCACACTGTGAGGTGTACTGTGGATAGAGTCCCCTCCACCCCCTGGGGTTGGGCATCTGAGAGCTGCTGTCACCAAACCCCATGGGGTCACGGCTGAGAACCAATGTGAAGGTGGGGGTAGGCGGGGAGGGAGAATAGAGGTGAAATATTCCTTGCTCGGGTACACAACCTGAAGTCAATCACATACATACTTCACTGGATTCTTACTTCATTCTCACAGAAGACAGAAGGAGGGTTGGAGGGTCCATCATAAACAGGTGTGAGAGGAGGCTGCTGGGTAACAGGGAGCAAGCACTGTGCCAGATATAATGGCACAGAGACAGCAAGTAAAAAGAACAGTGACCTGGCTGGACAGGAGCCCCATCACTGCTGGCTACTAATGCCAGATCTGTCGTACGCTGGAGTAGGAAATGGGACTTAAAGGTCTCAGGTGTTACTGGCTACCTTTGCCTTGGGGAGCCCCGAATGGCCCCCTTATGCCCCTCTTTATGCTACTAAGATCTGTCAAGCTCCTACTGGATCCAGGCCTGGTCTTCTTTGTATGCTTCTGGAGGAAATTCTCTTCAATATAGTTAGAAAAAATAGTGGTACCACCCTATAATTCAAAAGGTCCAATAGTGGCCTCTACAAGGTTTCATCAACCAACAGGCACCCAGATGTCACTTCCTTTGTGCCCAGCATGAAGCCATCATCTGTCACGGTGTGTGCATATCTGCGGGTATGCTGGTCCTACATTTGATGAGTCGGGGGCAGGTAATGCTATTCTGTTTATAATTTAATCAGATAAACAAGATTTATCAATCTGATACCCACAATTTGCTCCAAAAATATATTCCCTCTTTATCTTATACAGAGACTCGTGATTCATTAAGATTCAGTCTTCTGATTATCTCCCATTCAAATGGCTGTTTTGCAACTCTTGGGTTAAAATAAAAGTAATAAATAAAAATAAGCATGGCAGCAAGTGGTTTTCCATAGGCAACCGTACCCTAAGTGCTGGAGAATATAGCTGAAATGTCCCACAAGCTAATTTAATGTAAACAAGTCAGCAAGTAGCAGAAGTGAAACCCCAGCCGTGGGGCTCCTGGTAAAAGCATTTCCAAGGTGGGTGAAGAACTAGGGCCCCCTGCCCCCAGAGGTAGTGTCAGAGGTCACTGCTGCTGGGACACCATGGATCGAGTTTCACTTACTCAGAACAAAGCTGCTTACTTAAATAAGGCCTGCAGTCACTGAAGGGTTAAATGTACATACCACCTTCCTTCAACCATGAAAAGACGATTTCCAACCCCCCCCGCCCACTTTTTTTTTTTTTTTTACAAGTGCCCCAACACATGCACTAATAAAGACACAGTAAACTTAGGGAATTCTCAACTAATATTTATCAAAAGGGTTTCATTCATTTTAAATTTCTCAATCCCAACTTGAAATAAAAATAACCAGTATAATTCTAGTTCTTAAGGTGATTTAAATTCCCTTTAGAGTGGACACTGAAGCATTATCAGTAAACTCTGAATGGCTGATGTAAAAAGAAAAAAAGTGTGCCTCCTGTCCTTTTTCAGAAAGTAAAAATTTTATGTCAAAAGAGGCAATGATCTAACTTTGTATAATAGAGAAAAAAGTAATGAGCTCTCTCTGGACAAAATATGCCTGGGATTCTCATGCAAAGAACATACTTCTCCAATTTCTCAATGCTCAAAAATTCTCTATGGTGCATAACAATTCTAAGTACTGTTGCTAATTAATGAGCGGCTTTTAGCTATAAGTCAGCAAAACTGCATTTTTTAAGAGACACATAGCCATGAACGTAAAATTTACCTTTTTTTCTAACATGTATCATTTTTTAAAAAATTCAGTCTCTGTCATGGACACAAGTCAAATCAGGAATAATGAGCCATTCTCTAAAGTGCAAATAACAGCATTCATTAAAGAAGTATTTTAGCAAAGAAAAGTAACTGACAATAATAAGGATGATGCCTAAGAGAAGATTGCCCGCAGGTGGCCCCAATGTGGGGGCTGAGCTGAATTACAGAGGGTCTGCACCACTATTCCGTTGTTCAAGATGAGAATGATAATAAATTGCGAGTTCTCATAAAATAATGCTAGTGATATCCCTCTGTCTTCTACCTTCAAAACCCTTGCCAACACCACTCAGGGATGCCAGGCCTTTAAATACATTTTTAACAAGGCTGTTTACTAATATACCACACCTCACGGCACAGGGACATTGAGAGCCGATTTCTTGGGAGTCTCATTTTGCACAGGGTTAAAGATAAAGGATAAGGCAGGGAAGAGTCACAGCAAGAGTGGCAACAGGCATGCGTGATGCGCGGCAGGCTGGCTTCCTAATACTCTTCCCTCAGGGCAACAGAGCAGTGAGCGGGAGCCCAGCTCCAGCCATCAGTCCTTTACTGCCTCAATGCTTCAAGAGCCTCCACCTTAGAGATTCATATACAAGCCTCAAGGACCCCAGGATGCTCTGTAGCTACCAGCGGGATTCAGGACACGCTCAATGGGCACATTTCAGATGTTGACAGTCATGGGTTTCGATATCTTAAAAATTGTAGAGGCATCTAGGTGGCTTAGTGGCTGAACGTCCGACTTTGGCTCAGGTCATGATCTCATGGTTCATAAGTTTGAACCCTGCATCAGCTGTCAGCACAGAGTCTGCTCGGAATTTTTCTCCTTCTCCCTCCCTCTCTCTGCCCTTCCCCTGCTTGTGCGCTTTCTCTCTATCTCTCTCTCTCTCAAAAATAAATAAACATTTTAAAAAATTGTAAAGGGATTCTACAATTTTTAAATGAACAGTGACAGTTTGAAACCTCTGCAAAAAACAGACTTGTTAGCATTTCTCCATGAGCTTAAATATCTCAAGTTCCTTAAACTTTCAGAAATATACTTGCTTGATATGTATGAATATTTTGACCAAAGGACAAAATTAATTTTATTTGAGGATAACCACTTTAATGCACACTAAATTTTCACATATTTTGACCAAATTTTTTTTTAAAAAAAGGCAAAACAAAGAGAACCTTAATTCTGTAATTTAAAATGAATTAGAAGGCAGGATGGGGCACCTGGGTGGCTCAGTCGGTTAAGTGTCTGACTTCAGCTCACGTCATGATCTCATAGTTTGTGAGTTCAAGCCCCACATCAGGTTCTGTGCTGACAACTCAGAGCCTGGAGCCTGCTTCAGATTCTGTGTCTTCCTCTCTCTCTGCCCCTCCCCAGCACATTCTCTCTCTCTCTCTCTCTCTCTCTCTCTCTCCCCTTCTCTCTCTCTCTAACTCTCAGATATAAATAAACATTAAAAAAGAATTTTAAATGAACTAGAAGGGGGGAAATTGACTTCAAATTTTCTTTCCACGTCAGTAACCTAAGAATCCCTGAATCTTTTAAATTTCATTTCTTGGGTCAAGAGATAAATAACATATGAATGCACTGGTTGTTTTAATGAGAAACAAACTTCAGTCATAGGAAACATCTTCTCATCAAGAAGTCTAGCAGAATATTTAGTTGGACAATTATTTGTCAGTTGCTCAAAGGATTCTATATTACTTCTCTCAATATCATGCTATTACATGTTCCAGAAAGGAAAGAGGGGGAGAAGTCACATAGAAGCATTATCAGTGCCAGTGTTAGAGCTTGGGCAAGGAAGCGTTCTGAGAAGCAAAGCAAAGCTGATTCTGTTCTTTGTGAAAATATTAAAATTGATGTTAAATACTAATGGGGAGGAGCCACCCTGGGAGTCAAAATTAAAACCTTTTATAAATAGGGAAAATATTTCTCAACTCAGTTTTCTTAACCAGGAACAAAGATGCTGGAGTCCGAGAGACATGGGTTCAAATGCTAACTCCACTATTCGGTAGCTCTGGAGCTCGGCTGAGCCATTTCTCTAGGTCTCTAAAAACGCTGTGTACAGTAAAGTGGTTTTTTTTTTCCTTAAAGTGCCCACTTCACAGGGGTGCTGTGAAATATGAGGGAATGTATATGAATTCTTGCAAGAGAAAACACTTAATAAATGTTAGCTATTATTAGTTATCGTTAACATTATCATTTTAATCACAGAGTTGTGGAAATGATAAAACTGTTATCGGGTAAGGTGTTTATAGACAGAAATCCAAAACAAGTAACCAGCTTATCATTCATGCATAACCTTTGCCCTGAGTTGCCAAAAATCCTACTGAGTGCAAATTAGATTGACTTTTTAATGTGTATCTTTCTAAAAGTATCCACATATTGCAAGGATAGGAAGAATTTTTTTAGAAGTATGTCAAATGGTGTCAAATATCTGCATGATATTGTCTTGGTGTGATATGTGCTCAATGCAAGGCCGGGACTAAGGATTTCCTAACACATAAGAAAATATTTCACATATCTCCTCTGTTACCATGATCAATGTAAATATGGGTTGTGTGAGCATGGGTCCACATGTGTTGTACATGTTGTGCATATGTGTGTTTGTGTTGTGGGTGGGAAAGAGAAGAGACATTGGAAGAATACCAGTAGAGCTGAACCTTAAACAGTGTGGGGTTAGGGTGCTATGTGGTTGAAAACTCCATGTATAACTTTTGACTCACCCAAATCTTAAGTACTAGTAGCCTACTATTGACCAGAAGCCTTATCGATAATATAAATAGTCAATTAACACACATTTTGAATGTTGTATGTAGAATATGCTGTATTCTTAAAATAATCTAGAGAAAAGAACATGTAAGAAAATCATAAGGAAAATACAGACAGTCCTGTACTGCACCCCAAAAAATCCACATGCAAATGGACCTACAGTTCAAACTGTGTTGTTCAAGGGTCAGCTGTATTCAGGTTTTATTTCTTTCTTCTGTTCATCAAGGCTGTGGTTTAATTTCTCAATGACATGTTAACATAAATCAGAGCTGTT
The DNA here is from genome assembly GCF_003009895.1 of Hyaena hyaena. Lineage (NCBI taxonomy): Eukaryota > Metazoa > Chordata > Mammalia > Carnivora > Hyaenidae > Hyaena > Hyaena hyaena. The sequence continues at coordinate 176,479 of NW_024081154.1, forward strand.
CTCTCATGGGTAGATTGCCCCATATATTTTGCATGTAAATGCTGGATGAGGCATTTGATGAGACCAGTGGAGATGGAAATGCTTCTTGTAGGATATCATTCCTGCGTTGAAGCCTATGGCTTCTGTAGCATCTGGAACAGCTCAAGTTGTTACAGCTTTTCTATATACAAGGAAGAAAGATATACCCAGTGGTAGGAAATAGAAATAATTTATCATTCTCTCTTGACTGACATAATAGATATTAATTATCACAAACCTACTACCTGAGAAGATGCCCTCACTGTGAAACAGGAGTGACCTCACCTCTGTGTCCTACCTCACTGTCACTACAGCCACAGCTTGGACTCATTTCCCATGACATGTGGTGGTCTCGGATGATCTCACCCATCTGATTCCTAAGAAAACTACAATTCAGCCCACAATACCATTCAGAAATAGACAATTTCTTTTTGACCTAATTTCTCAACATAATGTGACAGTAAAGAGTACAGTGCCAATCTCTGCTGTGATCCGGTTGCCCCCAATTTTAGGAGAAGGTGACAATGTACTATTCCGTACTTGCTGTACCAAGTTCTTTATGTGTATTATCTCATTTAATCATGCCTACTTCACTGCACTGTCATAAGAACTGAGAATGCATATGCAGCCCTTCAGCCTTTGGCCTATGACTGGCACAGTATAAATATCAATAAATGTTTATTCTCTTCCCTTGACCCTTAATTCTTACAGTATATATACAGTCAGTATAGCTGCCCCCAATCAAATAGATATGGAAACATGTCTAGGGTCCTAAAGACAGGAAGTGGCTGAGTAAAGCTTTAGGCCCAGTCTGGCCCATCTGACCCCAAAGTGTGGCCGGCCCTTTCCTCTTGGCCAAGACACCTTCTACAAAGTATGTGCTTCCTCTTTAAGTTCAGAGTCATGTTATCGGGAAATGACTGTATACTTAGAAATGCTCAGAATCTGAGGAGGGTGTGTAAGGAGGCAGGAGGGAGGACAATGGCAAAGCAAAAAAAAAAAAAAAAAAAAGAGAGAGAGAGAGAGAGAGGGGCAGAAATAAGAAAAAAAAAAAGAGCAGGGAACATTGCATTTTCTCCTTTCCATCAACGGGAAAGGCCACTTTGTGTTATATCATGCAGCATGCTATTTATTTAGAATCTGACAGTGCTGTAGACACTCTTTTTTGTTCCCATGTACTTCTGCTCTGTATTTTGCTCCCATGCATATTTCTGCCCATTCTACCTAATGTGCTCAAATCACTATCACCTAGCTGAATTTGTGATCCTGTCTGTTGAGCCATAATGGGAAATCAGCCAATCATAATTAGTATTCCTTCCCCATACTTTTATTTCCTTACATTCCCACAAATTCACCAACATATGTGTTAAAAGTATCTCAATAAACTCATGCCAGGATTTGAAGTCCTGTTATCTTGGCCTATTCTTTTAGATCTTGTGGCTGTTAACACCTCCCCAAGCTGCCGTCTGTCTTTTCCACTGTTCTAGCCTGGTCCCTGGCAGCAGTCTTTTAGCCCAAATTGACATCATGATTTTGTTTTCTGTTTTCTTTTTTCCAGCTTGTTTCCATCATTTCGAAGTGAGAATACTCTGCTTGGCTATCAGGACTACAAAGATATTCAGAAAGAAACCTCACTTAGGGAAATAACTCCCAATGTAGAGCCATAAAATGTTAAAAAGATAAGGCAGGCAAGACCAAGACATGCTTTGTATGTCCTTTAGCCCCTCATGAAATAGGTGACAGTGGGAAGTGTGTGGGAGAGTCCACAGGGGGTGCTGGGGTGGGGTGAGGCTGCAGCAGTGGAGTGACAGTGCTACATTCATGGTAAGAGTTTAAGATGCCTGGATACAATCCATTAACTAACGGGCTAAGAAAGGCTGTTCATGAATCAGGAGATCACAGAGAGAATGGACTGGAGAGAGGAGAAACTCGTGACTAACTAAAATCAAGTAGGAAGTTCTTAGAAGAGTTCAGGAGAGAGATCTTCAACAACTTCCACCAAACCTCACATTCACAAGAATCCTGAGAGCCCTGTCTTTCTATTCCACCCTTAATTAAATCAACCTAAAACTTCAATGCTTCTCTTATGCTCTTCACCCTACCTCAGGCCTATACCATCTGTCCCTCTACCCAAACAGGTCTTCCGTCAGATGAAGTCAACCTTTACTTTGTCTTCACTCCTCACGTTCTACCCAGACTTAGAAAACCTACTGGCCTGATTTGATTCAAGTCAATGGTTAAATAAGGATTTACTGAGGATTCTAAGTGTATGGTCTCCTGTTTGGTTAGGTTCTGTGGGGGATATGAAGAGGTCCTCAAAGGATTCACCATCCTGGAGTAGAGATAAGATGGGTATGTAATTAAAAGGGATGAAGGCACAGTACAAGCCCCTAAGGAGCTCAGGGGGTGCGAGGTGAAGCAGCCAGTTCAACCTCACATTTAAGACTATTTCATTTGATGATGACAAATCATTGACTTTCTTCTGTTACACATTTTTCAGCTTATTTTGATTTTTTACAGGGTAACTTTTCGTGATGACTTTTTATATGAAGACCTGTTTGATTAAGTAGAGTGCCTTAATTTATACATCTTTGGGGTCCACAAGTTAGAGCAGGTTAGTGTTTATGATTTCAGAGAACCATACTAAAGTCACTGCCATTATTAATGTGGCTACACATGCAATTCTTATGAAAACAGTTGGTAATTCTTCCTTCCACATCACAGTGACAAGGTCAATTGGCCACAAAGACCTTTACAGCTTCATGTAATGTGGGTTGGGGGTGCCTGTTCTGTGCACACAGGAGAGAATGACTCATGAGCCTCCCATCTGCCCTTCATCCTCGTTGCCACCACAAGTATATAAATGGGAAAAAGAAGTATCTATATTTTATCTGTCATATAATGAATGCCTGAAAGTACCCTTATGAATGGTCTTTCACAAGTCTTTCTCAAGAGAAGTCTAACATCAGAAAGTGGTATTTTGAAGATAATTGGAACCTTTATATAATCAGGACTTTTCAATGAAAAGAAGACTAGGACATGAGTTTTCAGCATTTCAAAGAGATTAGGCAACTCCTCAAACCTAAAATGATCAGGCCTGTTTCCTTTAAGTATCAGGCCCAGTCAGGAAGTTAACCCACTCACTTTGCTAACAGATGTCATATTAGCATTAATTGTAATGGCCCATTTTACTTATTAGGTCCCTCTCGCCTTTTGGCATTCCAGGCACCTTGCATAAATCCTGCAATAAAGCCAATTAAAATCCCATTAAAAGATAAAACCTAAAACTATGCCAATAAATGCTAAATACATTTTAAATACATTCATTTTGTATCACTCTTGGAAGATATAAAATGGAAAAGCATGGTGTAAATGTTGCAAAGCCTTAGAGAGGATAGTACCAATCTCAGGAGGTCAACCTGGAAAATACAATTAAATTAGTAAAATGTGCCCTGACTTGTCACATTTCCAAGTCTGGTTTTCATCAGTGATGTATTTAAGGGATTTCCTAAGTTTTATATGAAACTCTGTTTCTACCTGTAATAAAGTAAGGGAGATGTTTCTGAGATAAATGTATATTGCATAAAATGTCATGATAGGCAAGCTGAAATGTCACTTTAAAAAATGTATCCTTTTATCCAATTCATACCACATAGGTCTTACCAGAGAGGATGGAATTTGCTTTCTGAATATTTCTTATAGGAATAGGGAGTTACATTTTATGATTGAAACTTAACTTGTATGAACAGATGTAAAGAGCTGACCCATCAAGAGTTTTTTAGGATCCCCACCTCCATGGATTAAAAAACGCCTTTCCGTTACTCTCTACAGAACTATGTAAACATGGGTTCAACTTCTATCCTTGCTATAATGTTTGAAGTAAATTAAGAGGTAAGAACCTTCTAAGAAAAGTGATACTTCCTTTAAGAATAAGAAAGAAAGAAAGAAAAGAAACATTATATTCTAACTGTAAATGAGTGCTTAGTAAAGAGATGGGGGGAGGGGAAACACATATTTTAAAATAATACCTGAAATATATGTATCCAAGAACAAAATAATTATCATTGGGTGACAGCATGTATGTTTTTCATTGTACTTTTCTGTATTGCCCATGCTGTTTGCATTAAAGATGTAGTAATTAGCATTAGGAAAGTAAGTGCTCCCTAAAAACATATAAGTGGGTATTAGAAATATAAGAAGGCAGTTGACTAAATCTATTCCGTTAGTCCCAGAAAAAGAAAACAAAATATCCAAGTCAAATGGCTGACATTTACCTTTCCATTAACTACATTCTCTCATTTGGGCACAGCTGATGGTCTAAGATGGTTCCACACCATCACCGATGTCCTGGTACCCAGCTCAATACCTTGATGCAAACATTTAAGAAACATGCATGAAATTGAGTAAGTGGGTTACACTGCTTTGACAATAAGCATTCATAATGCTATTTGTACTACTACCTGCAGAGAATAACACTGGATGATCTCTTTGGAAACTTTATAAATGGAACACTGTCAAATTTATAAGCAACATTTTAGACAGCAAATATGTTGCCTGGATTTTAGCAGTCTTAAACACTGCAAGCAGCTTAACCTTATCTCCCAGTGCCACTGCCTTCCTGGAGTAATTGATGCTTGGAGTCCCCAATTTCACATAAACCAGGCCACTGTGTTATTGTATACAGCAATCTGACTGCTGGCAGAGACAGGAAACTGCACTGAACCCAGATCAATAGACATGTCAACAGTAAGCTGCTTAATCTAATTCAGCCTATCTCATCTCAGGGCACAGAGTTTGCAATTTTGCTGTTGGGTCTCTCTGGCAGGAAATGGTTTGGAAAGTTTAGTCTTACGAAGTTTAAGTGATATGCTTATCCTTCAGACTCTTGAATGTTTATTCAGCAGAATAGCTGTTTTAAATGTTTTATAAATGGCAGTAATGTAAACAAGGCACCTCTGACTTCCCTCACATGTGAAAACTATAATGGTGATTTCCTTGACTATGGACATAGAGATTAACACGACAGCCAATTACACTTTAAAGGAAATTGCTTTGGTCCACATGCTCTGGGCTAATGTCTTCTTTAAAGCCTATCCCCACCTTACCCACTGGTATTTTTCTGAGAAAAGAAACTTTGTTTTAAATAAATATTTGTTTCTTCTTTAACTATATATTGGCCAAATGGCTTCTTTAGTTATGATTACCCATCAAAGCATCGCTCTTATTCCTTAGACTAGTGTAGGGATCAGGAATTATTTCCAGCATGGAAGATCTGAGTCTGAAATCCATGAATTCTGTCCCTCCTTCAGATATCACCCTCTAGGCTTGGGGTAAGCCACCTCACTGCTGTCCCCCCCCCCCCACCGCCCCGCCCCGAGCGCTCACTGCTTCTCGCCAGGAAGGCAGAGCTAGATACTACTGTCATCACTTGAAAGATAGAGGGTGCTAAGTACTTGATACTGCCTACAGCATTGGTTCATGGTGTCCTTGATTTATCAAAATAAGAAGGCACATATCATTTTCCACACTGGTAAAAATACTCCGTTTGTGCAAGACTCAATACTTCTGTAAACTTTTGGAAGTAACAATTTATTATCACTGTCATCCTTAAAGCAACGTTGTGATAGGTGATATGATCCTACCTTATGAATCGAGAGGGCATGGAAGATGCGACTAGAGAAGGAAGGCATGGTGGACAGGGATGCAGAGGACAGGGAGGATTAGGGATGCAGAAGGAGACAGAGGATGGGGATGGAAGAAACCGAACTTGTTCTCTAATCATTGGCATCTGAGAATAATACATCATAAAAATATTGTAAGATTAGGTCTCTCCTTTTGGAAATTAATTGATGGGTCTTGTGCTTAACTTAAACTAACCCAACATTTTCTAAGACTTTCCGTGAGGAAGTCATGCCAAATACGGGCTGAAAGGGAAGCTCACAGAAGAATTGAAGCATTCAAGACATTTCCAAACAAAAGACATGCGAGTTCAGTCAATGCTGGTGGCGGGTACTAAGAGTCCTGAAAAGTAATGATTCATGATGCTACTGAGATTTAGAAACAGTGCACTGAGGGCCCAGCACTCAGAATGCCTTCTTCAAGGGGGAGACAGGATGGACATGTGAATGAGCTATTTCCCAAATCCTAGTCTCCAGAGGCCTAATAACATAGCTGAAGCTAACACACAAGGCCACAAATCAGGGTAACACATGCTGGTCCATCAAGGACAAAATAACTCATTAAATACTGGCCACTGATGCTGAAGAATCTGCTTCATTGGTGGGTGCCTGAATTTCAGCACTGTAAGGCAGATTTTATCAAAAGTTCATGTGTTAAACCTCACTGCTTATTAATCTAAAAGAAAATGGTGGCAAGCTAGGATTCATAATGACAAACTTTTATGCCCTATAGTAAGCACTCCGAGTAATACCCCCAAAACAGACATTAGAAATATCAACAGAAAAAATATATAAAGAGGAATAATAATTAAAATATTATTTTCAGTGTAGCTCATCACAACCTGAAGTGATTCTCTCTCTAATCAAGAGTATTTTGGTAGGAGGGCACCTAGGTGGCTCAGTCAACTAAGCGTCCAACTCGTGATTTTGGCTCAGGTCATGATCCTGGGTCGTGGGATGGAGCCCTATGTCAGGCTCTGTGCTGACACTGTGGAGCCTGCTTGGGATTCTCTTTCTCCCTCTCTCTCTCTGCCCCTACCCCCTGCTTATTCGCATGCATGCTCTCTCTCCCTCAAAATAAATAAACATTAAAAAAAGAGTACTCTAATAGGAAAATTGGTAAAGTATCAAAATTCTCTCTTCATGTGGTGAGTACTGAAAGCCCTGATAGCAGAGAAGACAGAAACTGATGTCACTCTGTGTGTGTGTGTGGCACTCATGCTTACCTGGCAGGGAAGTACTGTACTCATTTCTAACAGATAAGCAAACAGTCCCAGAGGTTGAATAGTTTGCTCAAGGCTGCATGGCTAGTGAGCGGTAGAGCCAGAGTTTTTATTCTGAAGCCTTTTTCATAGTTCCTTTATCCTTTTCTCATACAGATGTCCAGGCTGCACACTTATGCAGTGGGCTAAGTGTGCATCATTTGCATCACAGACAATGTCAATGTACAACTGTGGCGACAATTTTATGGCAGGTGACAATAAGTATACTGTTTTAATAAAACGCCACAGAGAGAGGAAGTAATGATTCTGGAGGAAGAGGTGTCTTTTCTAACAGGTACAAAAAGGGCTCCTGGAGGCCCTGACTGTAGGTGTATCCAGTTGAGAAGGTGGAAGAACAGAACTGGACCAGGTAATACCCTGGAAAGCTCTGGCTGTCTGCCCAAGTTCTTGAGCCACCTCAGCTATCTGGACTCTCAAGTCCGTCAGCGAACACTGAAGAAGCAGTTCGAATTACGGCCGTAGGAAACAGCAGAGGTGGGCCCCCAAAACTAGCTATAGCATTCACAGACCTAGAGAAAGAGGACCAGCCCACTTTAAATGTTCACCTTAAAACTCAAAACCCTCTGGGGGCACCTGGGTGGCTCAGTCAGTCATGATCTCAAGGTTCGTGGGTTTGAGCCCCAAGTTGGGCTCTGTGCTGACAGCTCAGAGCCTGGAGTCTGCTTTGGATTTTGTCTTTTCCTCTCTGTCCCTCCCTTGCTCACTCTCTGTCTCAAAAATAAATACACATTAACAAGTTTTTTAAAAAGCGAAATTCACTGAAGGTTTAGGAATTATAAGTTCCCCTTTTTAGTTGGGTCTGCCCATTTACAGTAAGGTCAAAATGAAAGGATCTAGTAACCTTTCTTCTGGATTTCTAGATAATCTTAGCCTTTCTTCTTCTTCAAGGTTAATCATACAAGGCAATGCTAGAAGGCTTATCTCCCAGCTGTGGGGAGGGCAGAGAGGCAGGAGGAAGTGTTGTACAATACTTCCTGAGAAACTGAGAAACAATATAATGACAAATCCTATTATACCAGAAAAATAAGAATTCTAGGAAAAGAAACTGGTTCCACTTATTTATGGTACATATTCTTAATTAAAGAGGAGGAAGAGCCCTGAAGAAATATGCCGTTAGCTCTTTCACTTTAGCTGGAACATGCGTCCCCCCTAATTATGAAACAAAGCGCACCTTTATGCACCTGGTGATTTTCTATGCCACGGTGTAGTGTGATGTACAACGGGGATTGTTTTAATAGGGCTGGTAATGAGATCTGGGTGGAAAATCTCTCTGTTAATTTAGCAGTCCTCCCGAGATGTTAAAATTCTAGTTTGCAGGTGTTTTAAAGTTCCTCGCCAAGCATGACCCCAGCCTGCCCCCTACTTTTGACATTAGGTTTTAAATATCACCTGTAAATCTCTTCCTCAATTTATCCTCATCAAAAATCACTTCTACACTCTTCTTGCCTCTGTGACAGCATTAGCTTCTTTTGATTTGCCCAGTACTATCTAAAATGTTATTAAATTAATAACTTGATGCTCTAATAATCCATAAATTTTAAAAACAAGGCTCTACAGACTTTAAAACTGTCCCATCAAAGGCATCTCAACAAATAGCCAGAACCGAGTCGAGCAGCCGCTGTTGCTTCTTGACCTTTTTGGTTAAGGAATACATCAGTCCCTGTAAGCATACTTAAATAAATGACTTGCAAATTAAGAGAAACATTTTTATGATTCACTGCAGTAGCTTGCTTTTTGGGATACAAGGTTAAAAGTGAACAGTAAACCTTTTAAGGTTATTGAAACTAAATTATTAACGCTGTGTTTCACCTTCCTTTTGTCCTCTTGACGGCGCTCTCCCTGATGACTCACTGCAACTCCACTCCTACAAGTTGTAAATCAAGTGAAAAATCTTTCAAGCACAAAAACAGCTGATTAAAATGTTCAGCCACAGGGGAACTACAAAGATGACGGGGAGGGACACTGCATTTCTTTAAAATATGAAGCTTCTGATAGCTTTTGAAGAAATATGTTGTGAAAAGTGTGCACTTTCATCGACAGAAGTGAGGAAAAGGGACAATCCTGCTTTTGAAACCTATTTGCAACCTTCAAAATAACGAGTACTTGCTTTCACTTGCATTGCACCTGGTACCTTCACACCAGCATACTTTTCACCTGTATGGTTTGATGCTTAAACGTGAACTACCTCAAACGGGGGCTGGTGACTTGTGGTGGAGGATGGGGTTCTCTTCACCCTCTGATTAGGGATGACTGACAAAGCTCTGAAACCAGAATATGGGTGGGGTGGGGGGTGGGCTGTAATGTAACTGAAGAATGCCAAATTCCATTCTGTCTTTGTGGGGCCTCGATCTCCTCAGCTGTAAAATAGGTTGATGACACTTTCTTCTTGGGTCATAGCTCTGAATATTATTTGCCCCTCCCAGCACACACTCAATAAAATATTCATTGGGTAACTAATGCTTTCCACATCTTACAAACAGTTTGGATTCTTTAAGTGTATTCTGATGAGTAAAGCAAATCCAGTCCTGCCCTAGGCACCAGCATGTCACATCTGGGATTCTGGGAGGCAGTTCCCAGCAGGAAGAAATGGAGTAGAGTGAAAGCAGGGCCAGGGAGCACCTGGGTGGCTCTTCAGCTCAGGTCATGATCTCAAGGTCATAGGATCGAGCTCCAGGTGGGCTGCTTGGTATTCTCTGTCTTCCTTTCTCTCTGCCCCTCCCTTTCTTGTGCGTGCACTCTCTCTCTCAATATAAATAAAAAATAAACATAAGAAAAAAGAAAGCAGGGTCAGACTTTGGGGGATAGACCACAGGGCTCTACACGATCCAACGGAAGGGGCCTGTGGGGTCCCTAGTATTCTTCCTTCCTAAAATGCTGTGTAAAACACACACCATGAGCAGGGCCATGCTCCTGGTGTGGCCTGGACAGAAGCACTCTGCTGTCACTGTCCTGAAGTCCTTATAATTTATCTGAACTTGTGTTGTACAAGTGGAGTATGATGGGACCACGAAGTGTGTGAGGAGTGGAGATCCTGCAAAGCGCAAGAGCTCTGTGGTTCCTCTATGCCACATCAGCCCTTACCATTCTCAATGGATGGTGGCCTGTGACATGTAGGAGTTCAGCAGAGGTGCTACCGCCCCGAGGGACTGCTCTTCCCATTTAAACCAGAACTTGCTCTGGATGTAGAAGGAAGGCAGTGGTGTTCTGAGAATCAGAAATGAGCAAGGAGCCCTATCATATCCTTCCCTACTTGTGTTCATTTCCATAGTTAGCCAAACACAGTGTAAAGGATGGCACAGAAGGAAAAGGGAAACATGGAGCGAACTTTCACTCTTTCCTTACTCAATGGTTAAGTCAAGAGGAGAAAATGAGTAGAGGGTGGGCTTATCGAGAAGAGAGATAGCAAGAGCTGAGTTAGTTTCGTGTGGCGTTTCACCACTTGGTTGACAAGGCTGTACGTGTGCATATATAAGCTATGAAACACAAATTATGTCATTTCAGTGATTCCACATTCAAGTTAAATGCTCTTGTGTTGGTATTTAAAACTGGCATTGATCCCAACAATGTGAATTTGCAAGTTTAAAAATAGTTAAGATTGGGAAATTTTATGTTACATGGTTTTTACCACAACAAAGAGAAGGCATTGCATGCTATAAAGATGAATGGTAAAATCCATGCTGATAATTTAAAACTTCAATGTTTCTCTACTTAGAACAACATTCAACAGCAAATTAAAAACATCATGACAGGCCGGAAAAGAAACTATAAAAGAAAGGAAGAAGCTTTCTATTTTCGTACCTTTAACAGCACTTTTTTCTTGCATTAAAAAATTATTTTAATGTTTATTTATTTTTGAGAGAGATAGAGAGACAGAGTGTGAGCAGGGGAGGGGCAGAGAGAGAGACACACACACCGAATCTGAAGCAGGCTCCAGGCTCTGAGCTGTTAGCACAGAGGCTGATGTGGAGCTCCAACTCATAAACCACAAGATCATGACCTGAGCCAAAGTCAGATGCTTCACCAACTGAGCCACCCAGGTGCCCCTTTTCTTGCATTTTAAACAAAGGACCTAGAGTTTTCATTTTGCATTGGGCCTCACAAAGTATATAGCTCATATTAACCATGATCCAGTGATCTGAGTGGAAGTCTTCATCCCTGGCATGACCTAGGCAAACTAAGACTTGACCAGGAAGGACCAGGAGCTGCCCTTCTTGCTGACAGCAGCAGAAATAGAGCACATGGCCCCTCCTCCCAGGGACTAACAACATTAGGCTCTGACAGGGGAGACACCGTAAAGATTTGGAACCCTCTATATACGCTAGTGCTCTGGCAATAAATGTGATAACAGAAGCAACAGTCACAGCAGCAGCTTTCTGGCATAACCAGGATAATAATATATTGAGAGAGGGAGAGATCCATCTGGTGGTAGTGAAGGGAGAAAGTTGCTTCTTACCTTCCCTAAAGCTATCCCAGGTCTGCAAGCATCTGTTGGTTCCAGAAGGGGCTTGCCAGAGGCCCGGAATGGACAGCATTTGAGCTCTGGGGACAGAAGCCACCAGCAATGCCCTTACCTACCATTTACCCTTTAAGAGAGCACTTCCATTCAGAATCTGCTGCCTCAGTCTGCTGCTCCAGTGTCTCAGCTGTACCGCTCACACAGGATAAATCCAAGAAAGGGAAACAAGAAACCCAGTCCCCCAAAGCATGTGCTACCCTGGACAGCTCTCATTTAGGATGCTCTCCACTCCTGTCCTCTGCAGGCCTGCCAGGCTCTCCTCTTCCCTATCTGACCAACAGCCACTGGGAGGAGGTCTACCATGTGCCTAGAATCACTGACCTTTGTCTAAATCATCTCACTGGGAACTCCTAACCATTCCCTGTAGTGTAAGTTATAAGTCTCCTGTTTTGGATGAGAAGCAGTTTCCGAGAGATTAGGTAGTGCATGTGACGTCAAAGAGAAGCAAGGGGCAGAGTAGCAAATGCACTCACACCTGCAGACCACACTCCCATCATCTCACAGTGCTCCTGGATCACGAGGAAACACCCAGGTACATCTGCGGTATGAAACACTGTAAAACAACTGGCCCAGACTCTACATAAGTGGCACTGTCAAAAGAAATAAAGAGAGGGTGAGGAGACAAAGAATATTTTATTTTCAAAAAGTTTAATGTTTCATTTTATTTTTTCAGAGACAGAGCACGAGCAGGGGAGGGGCAGAAAGAGAGGGAGGCACAGAATCCAAAGCAGGGCTCCAGGCTCCAAGCTGTCAGCACAGAGCCCGATGTGGGGCTCAAACCCACAAATATGAGATCATGACTGGAGCTGTAGTTGAACCCTCAACAAACTGAGCCACCCAGGTGCCCCAGGAAAGAATATTTTAGATGACAAGAAACTGAAAAAGACATTGCAATGTTATGCATAAAACTTAACTGGATCTTGGATCCAAAACTATACTAGTTGGGGGAACTTGATAATGAATTATATATTCTATACCATTGAATCAATATTAATTTATTGGGTGTTAGTCTTTTAAAAATGGACTAAAGGAGGAAATGGCTTAAGGGGGAAAGATGAAAGGAATGGGAGACAGATCTGACCGTATCTGTAATATTATGATTTGTCTAATAAGAAATATAAAGCACACATGCAAAAAAATCAAAGCAAGAAACGCTATGTGAGGCACAGAAAGCTATGGAGAGATCATACAGGCTTAATATAATCAAGTTCAAGTCAGCACAGAAGTAGTTAAAAACATTAATAATGATAGCCATTTATTAGCTTATTATGCACTAGGCTCAGATCTACACTTATTCATATTCTTTAGTCAGCCTTTATAACTTCTCTGAGACAGACGTGAACCCCATTTTCACAAAACAGAAAACTGGGGCTCAGAGATATCATGTAACATGCACAAAGACACACAGCCCAAGATTCCAACCCAGGTCTTTGTGGCTTCAAATCCCAGCCTCATCATTATTCTAAACTGCATATTTTAAAGTAGATGAAAGGTGTGGAAATAAAGGTGGATATTAAAGAGCTTGTTCTGAAACCTTGAGAATATACTTGATCCCTCCAGTTTGATACGATCAAACCTCTGAGTCGGTCAGCCTCAGGAGGGAGAAGTCTCATTCTGAGAGCCTATGCCAAATCCTAGGATCATTACTGCCCTTATATTCCTGTCTTGAGACAACAAACCTTAAGAGATTGACTTAAAAGCTTTTCATAAGACATAGTTAAGAAGATCAATATCCAAATACATTGCTCACCGAATCTTGCTTAAGTTGACAATATGGAAAGATTATTTCTCAGCTGGATTTGGGAAAATCTCATAAGATTTTGCAGAGGCATATGGGGAATTGGAGCAATATCATCAGTATTTCTTCTTCTTTTATCAATGTTTTAAACATATTGAAAACTCCCCTTAGGGGAAGAGCCAGGCCGTGTGTGTGTGTGTGTGTGTGTGTGTATGTGTGTGTGTGTGTGTGTGTATGTGTGTGTGTCTGTCTTCCACAGGACACAGGCACAGAGCTTAATGCATACTAAATCCTCAATAAATATCTGTGGAGAAAGTCAACTAGAATCTCTCTCATCTGATTATAAAGAAATATAAACAATCTCTTATTGCAGAAAATTGAGGATAAGTCCCTGAGGCACTGGTTGCATGGTCACCTTGTGAGTAGGAACACAGTGCTTCAGGTGCCACAGCAGGAAGTGCACAGGACAGGGAGATGGAAGAGGGTGCATCTTTGCAATCAGTAGGGACAACGAAAGCCCTCAGCAAAACTGAGCAGGATGACTGTGAGTAAATAATAGAGATGGAGGCGGCCGTGTGTCTGCTGTCATCTGACGGTTTCCAGGTTTTCGTAGATATGCTATTTCATTAGGGCTGTAGTAGTTATCCATCACCCTGTTCAAGCCCCATCAAATCACTGTCCCTTTGCATGTATCTATCTCCAAAAGCTACAAAGCAGCTCTGTAGAAATCTGGGTACTGTCAGCTAGAATGATTTATTCCTTTTCCTGAATAAGCTGGTTCCCTGGACTCTTTTTACAGTGGCTGTGTTTCAAATGCTAGTGGGTTTTAAAATTTTGAAAGACACACACACACACAGACACACACACACACACACACAGAGGGAGAGAGGGAGGGAGGGAGGGAGAGAGAGAAAGAGAGAGAGAGGAGGATTTTCAAGTTTCACAGAGGGGATATTTAATTAAATTCAACCAAAAATATTTTAGGTTCTACTATGTTTCGAGCACGGAGGATAATGAGATAAAGAAGCTCATATTCTGGTGAGGGAGACAGACATACCAAACAATACCAGAAAAAAGAACAAAAAGACAAGGAAAGAACACATTCTATCAGAGTGGAGAACACAGAACATGGAAAACATCACAAAACTACTAAATATCCAAGACAGGTTTCATAGGATGAATGGACCTTTGTCATGCAGACTCTTATATAGTTTGACTTAATTATTATCCAGGACATCCACATGTGCACATGGTAACTTCAGCTTCTTAGTCCTCAGACCATACACAAAAATCATCTCAAAATGAACCACAGACCTGAATGTAAAAGCTAAAACTGAAGCTTTGGGAGGAAAGTGTTCTGGAAGAAAAAATAAGAGGAAATCTTTATGGTCTTGGGTGGGAGAAAGAGGTATTAGATATGACAGCATAAGCATAATCCTATAAAGAAAATATGGTACATTGGATTCATCAAAATGGAGGACTTTTGCACTTCAAAAGACATCATTAAGGAAACTGACAAGTGTCCACCAATGGAGGTAAAGAAAATGTGGTGTGTTTGTGTGTGTATACAAATACACACAATCAAATTTATTCAATCATAAGAAAGAAGGAAATCCTGCTATTTGTGACAGAATGGATGGCTTTGGAGGGCATTATACTGAGTGAAATGAGTCGGAAAGAGAAAGACAAGTACCATGTGATCTTGTTTATATACGGAATCTAAAAAACAAACAAACATGTTATCAGTACTCTCCACAATAGCTAAAACATGGAAAGAGCCTAAGTGTCCATCAACAGATGAATGGATCAAGAAGATGTGGTTTATCTATACTATGGAATACTACATGGCAATGAGAAACAATGAAATCTGGCCATGTGTAGCAACATGGATGGACCTTGAGGGTGTTATGCTGAGCGAAATACGTCAGGCAGAGAAGGACAAATATCATATGTTTGCACGTATAGGAGGATTAGGAGGAACTTGACGGAGGAACAAGGGGGAGAAGAAGGGCGGAAATGGTGGGGGAAAGGGAGAGAGGCAAACCATGAGAGACTCTTGAATGCTGACAAAAACTGAGGACTGATGGATGTGGGGGGGAGGAGGGATGGGCATGGAGGAGGACACTTGTGGGGATGAGCACTGAGTGTTATGTGGAAACTAATTTGACAATAAACTATTTGTAAAAAAAAAAAAAAGAATAAAAAGTCAAAAGGCAAAACAAACAAACAAACAAACAAAAACTTGAACTCATAGTTACAGAGAATAGATGGGTGGTTGCCAGACGTGGGGGATGGGGGTTCACTAAGTATAAATGAATGAGGGTGGTCAAAAGGTACAAACTTTCAGTTATAAATAAGTTATGGGGATGTACTATATAGTATGATGACTATACTTAATAATGTGTGATAATTTTGACATTTGCTAAGAAAGAAAATCTTAGGAATTCTCATCACAAGAACAAAACTATAACTATGCGAGGTGATGGACATTACTAAATATGTTGTGGTAATCATTCTGCAATAGATACTTACATAAAATTATTATATTGTATACTTGGAATTAATAAAATGTTATATGTCAATTATATCCAAAGTTTTAAAATGTTAATTGTAGACTATAGGGTGGATATTTGGGTATTTAAAAAAAAGAAAAGGGGCACCTGGATGGCTCAGTCAGTTAAGTCTCCAACTTTGGCTCAGGTCATGATCTCACAGTTCATGATTTCAAGCTCCACACTGGGCTCTGTGCTGACAGCTCGGAGCCTGGAGCCTGCTTCAGATTCTCTCTCCCTCTCTCTGCCCCTCCCCTACTTGTGCTGTCTCTTTCTCTCAAAGATAAAAAAACATCAAAAACAATTTTTTTAAAAGAAAAAAATTAACAAGCCATAGAATGGGAAACTATTGATAAATTACATCTCTCTTAAATGATTTATATCAAGAATACATAAAGGACTCTTAACAACAAAGTAATAAGAAGCAGGGGTGCCTGGGTTGCTCAGTTGGGTAAGCATCCATCCAATGCTCAATTTCAACTCAGGTCATGATCTCACAGTCATGATATTGAGCCCCACATTGGGCTCCACGCTGAGTGGAGCCTGCTTAAGATTCTCTCTCTTCCTCTCTCTCTGCCCCTCCTCTGCTCTCTTGCTGTCTCTCTCAATAAATAAACATTTTAAAAAAATAACAAGAAACCAAATCAACCAACCTTATTAAATCAGGGTCAAAAATTATGAATAGTTTACAAAAAAAGGTATACAAATGGCTAATAAGCAAAGATGTTCAACATCTTTAGTCACTAGGAAAATGCAAATAATTAAAATCATAAGATACTACATCATACTCATTAAGATGGCTATAATAAAAAAAAACAGAAAATAACAACGGTTGATGAGGATATGAATAAATTGGAACTTTCCTATATTGCTGGTGGGGATGTGAAATGGTATAGTCACTTCGGACAATGATGTGATTGTTTCTTGTCAAGTTAAACATAAGCTTACCGTACAGCCCAATAATCCCACTCCTGGGCTATGTGCCCAAGATAAATGAAATGTGTCCACACAAAACTTCCATGGAGAAATTCATAACAGCATTATTCATAATAGCCCCATGCTGAAAAGGCCCAAGTATCCATCTGCTGGTGAAACAAAATGTGGTCTATCTACACAGTGAAATATTATGGAGAAATAAAAAGGAGAAATTATTGGTATATGCTACAATATAGATGAACCTAAAAACATTATGCTAAGTTAAAGAAACCAAATGCAAAAGAGACACAAATTTATTTTATAGTTCTGTTTACATGAAAGTTGAAATGTTCAGAAAGAACAAATTCAAAAAGACAGAAAGCAGGTAAGTGGCTGCTGGGGTTAGGGGATGAGAATAGGGATTAACAGGCACAAGGGATCTTTAGGGAATGATGGAGATGTTCTAAAACTGTATTACCGCGATGGCTTCACAACTCTATAAATTTACTAAAAATAGTTCAATTGTACAATTAAAACAAGTGAATTTTATGGGGTGTAAGTTATCCTTCAATAAAACTGTTAAAAATTACTGGCTGGGATGAAAATAGGGAAAGACAAAGATTTTTGGGGAGCTTAACAGTGGAATAGTGTGGTGTGTGTTAAATATTTTTAAACAAATGAAAAAAACCAAAAGAATGAATGAACACCACGCCCCTGATTTATGCCAATACTGTGCATCATGTGAAACTCTCTTCACCCTTTCCTCAGTTATCCTCATGGGCTTTTCTGCCTACAGGGTAAATCGGGGATCATTTTGAATTCTCTCTTCTTTCTGCTTTTCTTCTCTACATTCACCTTACCCTGGTTGGGCTTGCTTGTTTTTCTTTTTATTTCCAAATGACCCAAGCCTCCTGGTCTCCAATTCTGTTGAATTAGCTAAGATGAAAGGGTCTACCGGCTATATTTCCTAACCATTTTTGTCAGCCTCAAAACCTTCAGACCCCTGTGCCCTCTGGTCTAATGCCTCAAGCCTCCAAACAGCTACTCCATTTCCAGTGAGGGGGCACCCCACACGCAGCCTCTCGCAACAGCTCCAGGACTCTTTCCAGCAGGTTCCCCTTCTAGCTGGAGCAGTTTATGTCTGTTCCTCCAAATATGGCTTCACACCCTTCTTTATAAATACATCCCACAACTAGTAAGCCTAAGTATAAGCCTCCTTAATGGTATTATTTTGCTCTTATTAATATGTCCCTTTGTTATTCTTCTCTAGCTGGTGTGCATGTGTGCACGCACGCACACGTGTATGCAGGTGTCTGCAACCAGATTAAAAACTCTAGATTACAAACAATGTCCTGCATTTTTCTCATGCTGCCAACATACCCAACTCAACTTTGTGTTGTTTTTGTTGTTGGGCAATAAACAAATGACCACAGGAAGGAATGAACAGGGTGCCATTGCAATAAGAAATATTTCTTTTACTGGAAAACCTTTGGTCACCTACAAAAAGTTTAAGCAGGAACTACTCATCTGCTACTCAGTCCTCATCACGTGGCTCTCATGTTCATTCCTCCTCACATTTGGGCAGTTTGAAAAGACCGCAGCTTTAGTTCAGATTTATGCCTTTGGCCAGATATGGGGCAAGAAAGAAAACTCAAATGCATTAATGGGAAATGTGAATAACCTTTCTTTGGCCGGCTCTGGGTAGGCCCTGAGCTGAGGAAACAACTTGGCCTTTTGGCATTATAATATATTGTGTAACCACAAATCAAAGACTGTAACCAATGAGGAAACACACACAATAGAACATAAACCAACCAGGCCACAGAAACCAGGAGATTCTCAACCTGTCCGTTTCCTAACAGAGAAATACATGAGGCACAATCCAGTATAGACCACAGCATTTGCTGGTACCGGAAGTGCTGTATACCTGCTCCATCTTGTCCTCTGTCTTCACCCCAGAGTTGCTCTACCAAGATAGATTTCTTTCAAATCCGTGTTGGTGAAGCGAAGTCTTTTGTTTATATTTATCAAAAACAATAGTAAAGAGACACTTTGATATAGCTAAGATCAAGGTATTTACTTAGGGAAGAACAGACTGGAAACCCTCCATGTCTAGCAACTCCCTCTGGGCACCTGAATTCAGACCTGGAACATCTGTATCTCCTCCAAATTATGCTCTTTTAGTCAATTTCATACTGGAGATATCTTGTTCTATTTTGGCCTTTTACGTTTCAGTGCAAACCAGCCACCTGGAAAACAAGAACCTTATCTTCTACTCTCCTTAAAATGACAAGTTTAGAAAGCAGAGGGGAAAGTGTACAAGCAAAAACTTAAAAAAAAAAAAAGAAACACATATACACCAACTCCTGCAAGGTTTCTTGCTCTCCATTCTTAGATTACTCTGGCTATACCCAAAAGGAGATGTTCATTCCAGCCATGAAAGTTTGCCAAAGTTTTCCAAACTAGATTTAGAAATACATATATATATATACATACACATAACAACATTTCTTGAAGTGAAATTACTAACTTTGCTCTTACAGGAAAAAATATGTATGTTACACGAGTTTGTTCCCTTTCATTTGACACGTTTTAGTGTTACGATCCCAAAAGACAAAAAAAAAAAAAAAAAAAAAGAATTTATTCAGGAACTATTTGTTAGGAAAAATCAACTTTTGGTTGCTGAACTTTATTATTTCCAGAAGTCACACCAGCTGGAAATGTATTAGTTACCTCTGAAGGTCATAAAATTTCAATCAATTTTAGAATGTCAGGGCTGTCTGCAGCATATTCCAAAACTCAACATTCAAAGTGGCAGTTGTGGCTTAAAGATGATCATCTTTCAGGTCCATCACTGACTTACACAATTTTCACAGGGCAGAGATACACAGAAAACTTGTCTCTATCAAATATGCCTCCTCTGGAAAGTCTCCACCACTCTCTCTAAACAGCCGCCCATTGTTCTCTGACATGGACAGATTTTGCTTTAAATCTTCATTTTTTTTTCTTTTTGAGGCTCTCTTGCTTGTTAATGCCCTGACCTTGGCATCTGTGCTCAAACGACAGCTAATGTGATCTGCTCCAACAATGCTGACTATTGGCAAGGAACATAAGCACACTCAGTGATGTCATTGAACTCATTAGGGATATATTTGACATTTTGGCCCAAGAGAACATACTTATTAAACACAACCTTAGTGAACAGCAGTGTGGCCTGTTGATAAGTAAAGTAAGACAATGCATGTTTTGTCTTGCTATAAAAATAGCACTTTGACCAAGAAATAGGATTTCTGCTCTTGTCTCTCTAATTATGGTAGCAAAGCAAACTAAAAGATAACTTATGTAAGGAGAGATAATAATCTGAAATTCCCAGTGCTATGTTAGACATTTTACAGAATCTAATAAAGGTCCCAATATTAATCAATCATCTAGCAAGCAATCCCTTTTCCAATCCTGACCCAAGAGCAGACGCAGATGTTACTGCTGCTGAGACAATATTCCTTGAGAAAACGTCTTATATGTATACGAAGCAACGTCTCAATTATGATTTGAGTGTAGATGGGATATTTATGGACTAATAAAGCTGACAAGATTCTGGCTTCCAGTGACTCCAATCCACTGCAGTTTTATTGCCCTATCTATTCAGTGAAGATGGCTTGACCTGGACACAACAGACAGGAAGGGCAGCTGGGAAAGGTGACAGTAAGCTTTCTGCTAAGCTTTGGCACCAGAGAGCAGACATACGAAGCGTAGGAAACCTGCTAAAATGCAGCACTGTGGGCCTCACCTTTTGGCACTAAGGAAAAGCAAGACTTTCGTTAGACCCTAAAAGAACAAATATTTTCTAAGTTTTTTTTTTTTTTTCCCAAACACGATTACTTTCAGACATGTGAGTGGAGTCTTCCTCATTTGAGGAAGTTGATGGTAAAAATCACTGAGTAACGGATGCTATGCAAAATAAACAACTATTTGGTCCTCAAATTATAATGTAGAGAAAGCAACATGGAAGAATGATTGGGATCTTTGTCTCATGACAACTATAGAATAAATGCTAGGAACAAACATTCTCCCAACTCAAATACATTAGCATCAAGAAGGAATAAGCTTTCTCCCCCGCCCCGCCCCAGCTCTGCTTTGGGCCCTGAGCTGAGAAGATAATTTGGCCTTTCCATCCTCTCAGGAGACTCTCTGGCACAATGGAGTGTGCTTGCCTTCTGTAAACTCTTCCATTTTCCATCTCATCAGGCAGGTAGCCAAATGCCTTCATGTGGCTAAATCCACAGTGATCACTCTGTCCACATCTCACTCTACTCTCCAAACCCCATTGAAAACAACTGACCACTGCTTCCTTCCTGTCTCAGTTTCTCCACTATTACACTCTCTCAACTTCTCTTCTACTCTTCTTTCTATCCCATGTCAGTTTCCTTTGCTCTCTCCCACTTGCACTGATCTCTCAGTACTGAAGAATCCTCAGGGTTCAGAACTAGCCCTTCTCTCTCCATTCTCTTCCTACATAGTACCATCCATTTCCATAGTTTTAAAAACCATCTGAAAGTTGATGATTCCCACATTCGTGTCTCCTCTGACCACCACACTCACATATCCAATGGTTTATTTGACATACTACACTTCACATGCTCTAAATTTAACACTTCCATTTCTCCTGACACCTGCCCTCTGTTGATCTACCTACCTCAATAAGTGATGCTACCATACACTTGTTGTGCAACTCAGAAGCTTGGGAGTTCATCTTGACTTCCTACTCAGAGCAACCAATCCATAGCAGCAAGTCCTCTTGGTTCCAGCTCCCAAATCTCTCTCAAATCCATCCATTTGCCATCCTACACTCCCTCGATTTGTTTCATCCCCAGACCAGTGCAAGAGCTTTCCTGTGCTTACTATATCACATGGTGCAGGGTATTCATCTATTATCTCTGCTGCGAAGCCACCTTTTCATCCTCTGCTCTGTGTTGTCAGAGTTGCTTTCTGTACCTAGTACCTCTAGATACTTCCATTATCTTTTTCCTCTTCTAACCACTGTATAAACAAGCCCCTTTATTGAATCCCATCTGTTGAAATACTCAATATAATTTTGTATTCCTGGATGACATACCCACCTTATAATCCATTTTCCACATAGCAGCCATTAGGATTTTTTTTAAAATTATAAATCAGACTATGCTCACAATCTAAAAAACACTATAATGGCACTCCCATAGCATCCTGAATAAAATTATCTTGTAAGCTAGGTAGGTCTAAATTCCATATACCTCTTTGATTTCATCCCATACCACACTGGCTTCCTTCCAGTTTCTGGAACAGGCTAAACTTTTCCCCGCCTTTCACTTGGTTCATGTAGCTCCGTTGCTAGTCCTGTCTGACTTGTATCCTTCAGGATTCAGCCCAAATGGCATTTTCTCAAGAAATCTCTGTCCTCCTAAAGTATTTTAGCACCCTGACTAAGTCCCTAGCATAACTGATCATTGTATACATATGCAGTATGCATTATTACTATTATTATTATTATTATTTTAGTTAATTCCAACCCCCATGATATAAAAGGCAGGGACTTTGTTGAACTCACCAATGTGTACCCAGCACAATACTCTCAATACACATCTGTTCAATGAACAATGAATGAATATCATTCCTACTATGTTTCTATAAATGAATGATTTCCAAATACCATGAATAATTTAAATATCAGAAATATCTCTATTTTTTATGAAGAATGATTTGGAAGGCAAATTAATAACATATACACTTCAGGGAGAAAACCACTTAAAACATACTAGTCCATGGTGGATTCTTTAGAAACATTGCTTTATTTACCCACTGAAGCACTATACGTAAATTTTTCTTATTTACCAAAGCAATTTCTCCAAGGAACTCCATGAATCTGAAAGTAATTAAATTACTATTAATTTTCTTTAAGATTCTATAATTTAGTTTGGTCTTTCTCCTACTTAATGTGAATTTATTGAGTTTTGCTGCATATTCTGCATTCATTTTTTAAAAGATTATTATGTTATAGAAATATAAAAATTCTTTTAATTCCATTGGCTGGAATATCACAAGTTTTTTTAATAATATCAAGTCTAGTGTTTGGTATATTAGAGAAGAAACAGACTCTAAGAGAGCCACAAAGTCAGCTGAGTGCTGAGCTAAGCATGAAGATGACTTGGGTCAGAATCAGCTCAAGGGCGGGGAATATTCTAGGCATTCTTCCAGAGTCTCCCACTTTGACTTTTGAAATAACCTCATTCAAACTGTTTGCCTTTGTCATGTTGTTTCCTACTCACAGACAGTTTTGTGATGGATATTTACATATTGGATATTTACATAATGTTATTTACAACTGGTCACTATTTGTAGCTAATGTGCTTTTTTCCCAATTCATCTATGTGTTTATGAAATGCCACATTAAATACCACTGCTGTTTAGTTACTGAGTTCTAATGACTGACATAAACAAACAAATGTGTGTGTGTGTGTGTGAATGTGACTGGCATGAAAGCAGATCTTGCTGAGTTCTAACTAATGATATTCACTTGTGATCTTATTGGTCTAAATCTGAGTCAGTGATGCATATTTACAAAGAGTGAAGGTTACCATATTGTTTCTGCATTTGCATGTCTTTGATATTTTACACAGTATTATATGTTTTTGATTTGTTCTAAGAAAATGTCTGACAATATCCACTTCAATGCATTTTCCAGCTGAAATGCTTCCAAACACAATATTTCCCTCTAAAAGTATTCAGCCATATAAGAACATTCACACACTTTTACAGGTGTTTATATCAATGGAGACTTGACACCAAGAATGTGCTGCACAACTGAAGGTTGCTGGTAGGACACTGTCATCTATTCCATAGTTGGTGAAATAGTAAATGCTAGAAGCCTGGAGATAATAATGCCCAATCCAACCATCTACTAAAATATAAGGCCAATTTTAGGGTGTGTGATGGCTCTGATAGGAATAATCTATGGCTTATGATCTAGAGAAACAGGGTGAGAGACACAGACAGGAAGGTTAATGACTAGGTTCCACAGTCTAACACCTACTCTCCAATGACACAATATTAATCAAAGAAAACCATATTGAACAATAGAAACTATACTTATTTTAGCCCCCACTTTGACTCCCCACCTCCAACCCCTCTCAGTTCCCAGATGCCTGATCAGTGTAGTTTTAATGACACTTTTACTAGAGTTTTCCCTCAACTATAATAAATAAATAAACTGGTAATTTATTTAACTGTGTCAAATAAAGACTAAAAATCATGATGTTTTCCTATAATGACTATATGATAGATAATTAAAAGCTTAATTATAAAAAACATTCTCTCACCTCTAGTAAAGTAGAAGCCTTTTTATGGTGTTGGTTGGTTTCTTTCTATTTAGCATTATGTAAAAATTGTCTCAATCCCTGAGTGTCTTGCAACACTAGCTTACAGGAAAAAGTGTCTCTAAGACCCATGGTGATGCTCAAAGACTGAAAATGTTAACAAATGCCAACATTTCTGAACCAAGGTAAAATATTCAAAAGTTTTAGTGAGATTCAAGAAGGAATGATGTGAGACTGACCTTCACTATTCCTTTAGCACCGGTCAAGTCTATTCTCCAACAGATCTGAATGAATTCCATTATGCAAACATGTCTGTGGCACTTTTCAACAAGGGGGCTATAGGGGCTGGCTTATTAGGAGTCTTCAAGAATTGGGAAACTTGAACAATAATAACAAGGAGTTATTAGGAGTCTTCAAGAATTGGGAAACTTGAACAATAATAACAAGGAGTTATTAGGAGTCTTCAAGAATTGGGAAACTTGAACAATAATTTAGCTCCTGGAAAATAGTACTGCCAATATTTATCATAGTTGATGTTGAAATAATGTAGAATTAGATGTTCTACAGAAAGAAGTTTTAAATTCCTACTAAGAACAGAGAAGCTGTAGCTGGCAGATGTTGAGGTCAAGCCACGCAGCCTTTTACAGCTAATACAAAACCTATTACAGCACTCAGTACATAGTGTTGGTTGTCAGAAGGAGCATGAGCCTTTAAACTCTTAACCACAGATTAGAGGCTTGCTTCCTGAGGGTTTTTAGTTTCTTTAAACAGATGGTCCAAAGTGAGGATGAAGGAAGCTGTTTTGATCCATTGTGTAGGTACGAATGTTATCTTTGTTTTGTTTAAGCATTATACTACCTAGAGTTAAATAATTGGGTGACAATTCTCAGCTTTACTTTGAAGCTAGAGCACATGTGGACAGAGTGTTTGATAATTTTCTTTGTGTATTTGCATAAATGTTTACTCTCCTGAAAATATGAATGTAAATACAACTATTCTCAGAGCCTATGTAGTTATTTAAGGGATCGGCAAACCTCTATACACATTGTTTATTTATATTTTTTTCAAACAACTGTGATCTTTTGTAGAAAGGAGAAAAGCTGCTGTTTTGCAAAATTTAACTAAATATAGGAGGACAGTGCCTTATTCAAGTTTCCATACAAGGTTTCAAACAGCTTTCAAAAGGTAAAAAGTAAATCTTCCTGATACATCTTTTGATCCTATAAATAAGGAGCACACACATGTGAATTTAACTCTGAATTTTTGATATTATGAGCATGCGCATATGACATTATTCTGATATCCATTATAATGTGAAATTACATTGCTAAAATAATAAGGCTCAAAGTAGTACTTCTCCATGAACATAGGATTAGGACTAAAGAACACTGTCTTTCTAAGCTTAGCATTTGAATGCATTATTTGATATGCCTCTCCCGGCTTGGCTTCACACGGGTAAATGGTGTTTCATCAGCCAAAATGATTGGAAAGAGGGTTCATGAATTTAGTTTATGAATACCGACACATTTCAACCCACAAATAGGGATGTAACACTGCATCAAAATGGAGCTAAAAGAGGAAAAAGAATACAGCAGCCAATGGGAAAATTTAGATGAATTGAACAAAGGCACTTAATTTAATAATGAAAACCACTCCAACGTACAGCGTACTGTACTATACCTCTAGCCATTTAATTATTAAAACAAATGCATATTCAGATGTTTCCCAAAGATGCTTTCTTTCTCTTTCAGATTCAAAAGAACGCCTTTCTAATCCAATACAATTCTTTTCACTCTGCATTTCAGCAGCTGTCTTTCCTGATTTCTAATCAAAGCTGATGATAACTGGCTTTGGCAACAGACTGTAGTATCCCAAATGAGTAATTAAAGCTATAAATGTGCTTACTTCTTCCTCAAAACCCAGGGTGCATTTCATAGCCTAACAGATTCAGGCTCAACAAGGCTCTCCTGGTTTTTAAATTTGGTCAGGATCTTTAGTGCATTAATAAAGGAAAGGCTGAGGTTTTGTGTGAGCATTTTTCAATAGCCAGTTCCATTTAGACAATACAAATGTCAGTAGGGTGAACAAACTCCTTCGGTCTGCAATATCTCCCACACATATGGGCCCAGGAGGAAGAATCTGGCAGTCAATAATAGGGCTATACTAAGAAAGAGAAATATGGAAAAAAAAAAAAGAGGATATGGCATTTCAAAGAAAAACATAAGAAAATATTTTCAAAATTAGAGAAAACTCTTAAACTATGCAGTGCAGAACGTTTTAAATCTCTACCTGAGAAATCGTGGTCAAGGGAAGAGATATATTCACTCTGAAATGGACTCTACCTTGAAAGGATATATTCACCTCTAATTTACCTCATCCCCTATAAGAAAGACGAACTCATAAAATGGAGAAAAAAGTAATAGACAGATACACTGTGTCAATGTAAAGCCTAAACAGCATTTTCTTTCCAGCTCTTAATAACTGCATGTTACAACCATGAATAAATGTAAGTTTTTAAATACATGAAATTCAGAATAGAAATTTAACTCTGACATATCTTAAGAGGAGGAGAGACCTTCCTTAGATATAGAGATGGGTATTTTTTTTCAAATCCAAAATAACAGAAACAGTTCCACATTTCTAAATGTTTTACTTATATGCTTAACTGAATGAAAGGAAAGACTTGAAATAAGAAAAGTTCACTTGAAATTAAATCGAACAACTTTTTAATGAAGGTCACATGCACTCTTAAAGTATACTGGTGAATTACTCAACCCTGAGAACAATTTCTTTATCTCATACCACCCTGAGGCGAGCAGCCCAATGAGCCCTGAAAGGGGATAAAAACTGTAAGAATCTAGAAGAGCAAGGCGAGCCACAAAGAAGGCGCGCTCTGCTCCCGGGCTTCTTTCTGAAACAGCCGGCTGGAACAGCAACCTTTAGCAGAAGGTCAGATCGAAGAGGTGGCAGAGGCCAAGGGTGAGACAGGCTACAGGAAGTAGAAGCAACTTCTACTTTCAGGTGGAAACTGCTAAAGCAATCTTGTTTATAAAACCAAAAAGTTCTTAATTTGGGATTTGTCTTAACTAGAAATGCCCTACCATCTTCTGGTACTATTATTTTAAGATAGAGAAAAATGTGGAGTTTTAGAGTTTAAAAATGTTTTATTGATAAAGTATAATTACATTTGTAATCTGGAAGAGATAGTAGTAAGATAGATGATATTGCATTTTAGGTTGTTAAAAGATACTGGGAAATTGATAAATACAAACAGCACCTAATAATCATTGAGTCCTTACTATATAACAGGATCTCTTCTTGGTTCTTTATGTGCATTATCTTGATTAAGTCTGTTACACTATTTAAGGCAATATTATTGTTTTCTTCTACAGATGAGAAAACTGAGGCTCCGGCTGTGAACCCTACATTGGTCATTTAAAAATACTTTTGTCAGAGAATACTTACTGGCATGGAAAGATGTTTGTGACATAGTAAGTAAAGGGCAGGCTATTAAAGAGTTATGTATAATATGATTCTATTTTTAGCCCTAAGTACACATTTGTAAATATCGATCTGTGTGTGTGTGTTTGTCTAAGAATATACTCTAAAATGTTAACAATTATTATTTTGGGGTGAGATCATCTTTTCCTTCTTTGCATTTTCTAGGTTTCATACAATAAAGTATGACCTTAATATTAAAATAAGTTTAAGGTTTAGTGAAAGGAATACTACTATTAATGTAATTAATTCATTGGTAAGAGTTTCCAGAAACTCTTCATCATATATTGAAGAAGAACTTTTAGAAGGCATGCAAGAAGGGTTAAAAGCAAACTCTTTGATAAGTAGGTATTTATTTATTTTTTAAAATTAATTAATTAATTTTTTTTTTTAGAGGGATAGTGTGAGTAGAGAAGGGGCAGAGAGAGAATCCCAAGCAGGCTTTGCACTGTCAGCGAAGAGCCTAAACCTATGAATCATGAGATCATGACCCGAGCCATAACGAAGAGTCAGAGGCTTAACTGACTGGGCCACCCAGGTGCCGCTGATAAAGAGGTTTTTAAATACAGCTGAGGCAAGGCAGGATTTTTTTAATTTGGTGAAAAAGAGGTACCTACTTTAAAAACCTGAAACAGAAAGCACCATAAGGAGAGGACTTGTTTTTGCTCTTGGTAGGGACCTTCTTCTTGGTTGCACACCCAGTAGTCAGATACCTCCCAGCCAGCAGGATTTTCTGAGAGTAGGTAAGAGTGCTTACCATGCAAGGGGAGGGAAGCCCAAATTCCCCATACATACCTATAAACACATAAACATCCATCCATGCATGCATTCATGTAAAGATACATACATAAACATAAATGCAAGCACAAACACGAGTACACATGCATAAAACAAGATTCAGCTACCACCCACTGCAGCCAGCCATTGCACAGGGGGCTTACAGATACAGAGGTAGACAGGATAGATGTGGTCTCTGAGCTTATAGAGCTGTATTCAAGAGAGCAGAATTAGAAATAATAAAACACATGAGTGAACAGGGCAAAATGAGATGGGGATGTATGCATGCAAACATCAAAGAAGGGTCACAAGCTAGGGAGCGACTGGGGGTGGGGCCGCCTGTGGCTGTAGACTGGGCGTGGGAAAAGACCACCCTGAAGAGTGAGCCTGGATGACAGGAGCCAGGGACGGCAAGGTCCAGGGCAGGGCATCCAGCCGACAAAATGTCAGGTGTAGGGGCATAAGCATGGCGATACTGTCCTTGGCCAGTGTGGCTGGATGAAGGGAGTGCTACAAAGCAGTGGCCAGGGCAGCGGTGTCCCCAGATGCAGCAAGTTCTGCCAGGCAGGTCTCTAGAGAAATAGGGGAGAGCATCCAGAGTGCACAGAAGTGAAAAGGCGAGGCTGCACCAACAACAGCAGAAATAAAGAAAAGAGCAACAGAGAAGAGGGGAAAGCAGCACTGAAATAGATGAGGACCAAAGAAGCAGGCTAAGAGTGAGTGCTTAATGCAGAGCAGGGTCAATGTGTCTCAGTCATAACTGCAGTGAAGGGACATCAGGGTGTCTAACAAGACTCTACAACAGACATGCAGCTCAAGAAGCCATAACCACCAGTGGGAGCGATAAAGGCAACATGGAATTCAGAGGAAATGGGGCTCCATGTCTGGCCAAGAGCATCCTTACTAACCTCTAAATAAGACAGGATGGTCACCAGTGCAATTACGCTGGCACTGTCTACTCACAGATAGCTGTATCTACCTAATGTAACTGTGAAGTCGATGGGTTGTTACTATACTGTACATATTGACCTATTATTAAAACAAATTTTTCTCACTTGAAGCCCAATTAGATCCTTACCTGGGGACGCCTGGGTGGCTCAGTTGGTTAAGCATCCGACTTCAGCTCAAGTCATGATAGCACGGTTTGTGGGTTCGAGCCCCATGTCAGGCTCTGTGCTGACAGCTCAGAGCCTGGAGTCTGTTTCAGATTCTGTGTCTCCCTCTTTCTGCCCCTCCCCCACTCATGCTCTGTCTCTCCCTGTCTCAAAAATAAATAAACTATAGATCCTTACCTGTATATTGCCTATGACAGAAATATCCAAGTCCAGGAATATTCCAGGAAACCACTAGTACAGTAAGGTGCACTCTACTTTTCAAAGCTGCTGCATCTACATCTTTGAATTAATGTATTTACTCAACATGACTCTAACGGTCTCAGAAGAAGTCACAGGACAGGGGTAATTATAACAGTAATTTAAATATCCTTTCACAAATAGATTTTATTTCATCAGTATCCCTTCCTTTTTGTAACTGTCAGACGAAGTGTGATTCTATCTGTTTTATAAATTTGTAAAAGACTACTGATAATCATGTGACTCGCACGGGGTGGCACACCTATGTGAGGACAGTGGTTTCCAGACTCCACATCAGAGTTTCTGCCATAGTACACCCACCTTCAAAGGAAAGGTAAGTACCCTGCAATATAATGATACGCAGCAACTACCTTCCTTGTCTATACCCCCATCCCTCAGCTCCCACTGAGGGAGGCTGTTACATCAGGTCCTCCCAGTTCTACAATGATAGAAACCTGTGATTCTAAATAAGTATTTTTTAACATAAACTTTAATGTAAACCAGTATTTCATCACCAACAAAAGCAACATTACAGCTGTCAAACCATTACTACCCCTCGATGTTGGAAACTGAGAAATGATTACCACTTTAAGGACCTTGTTAAAAAGTGTGCACACTAAAAATAATTTACAGAACCAATTCTCTGCAGCCACAGTTTAAAAAACAGGAAAATGTATTTGCATTTCTATCTTGTTAATTCCCGTGTTATGCTGGTGTTACTAATAACATAAAATATTTTAAATTTGTGTTACACACAGAGCCAATTATAATTATCTAATGAGAAAACAATTTTATATGGGAATCTAAAAATAATCTATTTTACCACTGCAACAGATCACACACATTATGAAATAAATTCTATTGCCAAGTTACAGTGGTTCATCTACTGACAGTTTAAGTTTGAAACGCTCTCATCCCAGATGATGCCCACATTCACAACACATTATTCAGAAAACACTGGATAGATACAAAACTGTTATTATGCATATGTGACATATATTAATTTCGCTGCCCAACATGTCATATTCAGGGATTATCTGATTTTATTTACTCCACAGTTTGGCCAGTAGTTGATATAGATTAAATTCCATCTAAAATTAAGATTTTATAATGTGCTAAAACTAAATGATTCTTTACATAATTGTACTTCTTATTGAATTTTCAAAAGGGTTGCTTTATTATATTTTGTCATATATATTTTTAATTTTTTAATGTTTACTTATTTTTGACAGAGACAGAGCATGAGTGGGGGAGGGGCAGAGAGAGAGAAAGACACAGAATGTAAAGCAGGCTCCAGGCTCTGAGCTGTCAGCACAGAGCCCAACATGGGACTCAAACTCTCAAACCATGAGATCATAACCTGAACTGAAGTCAGACGCTTAACCGACTGAGCCACCTAGGCATCCCTATTTTTGTAATATTTTGTAATATTCTTAACCTACACCACCATTAAATATATTTGTAATACTGCAAGCAGGTATTATGCCAAATGTTTTATCTATATTATCTCATTTATCCTGGACATATCTACAAGATAGTGACCATCACTATTTATTTGCATACAGTTACTTCACCGTACAGATGAAGGAATAGAGGTAGTTTCCCAAATTCACAGTGTTTAACTTTGCAAGAAACTTATGTCAGGATACAGTCCGTCTTTGTGGTTGATCAGTTAAATCGATAAACGTGCTAATAAGCTTAATATTGTTTCTCCTGCACCTGGACTTCAATATTGCAATACACGAACAGGACGCTCCTTCAGACAATGTTTAATTACCAGCGCTTTTGCCTAGAATTTGAAACTAATTGGAACAGGACTTTGTTTAGTGTAAACAGACATCTCAAAAGAAGCTGATTAAGGGATAATGTGTTTCTTACTCAGGAAACATTTAAAGGAAATCAGCAAAATGTTGTGCCTAGTTAAATGTAGTGCTCAGTAGTGCCTGAATATCTGCACAGGAAGAAACACAGACAAGAGTAGAGATACTGAAGGTCCTAAAATAACCCGTGCTCTTTGTTTCTTTGGGATGCCTCGCCTTGAATCCAGCATTATCAGCAGAAGGATACATTACGGTCACTGGTTTAAGAAATGTATTGAGAAAAAAAGATTTGCATATATTATATAAATACACATATACACACCCCTTTATCAATAGTGAATTAGAGTTATTTTGTCCCAGCAGAAAAATTAATAAATAAAGTGTAATAATGGATTTGTAAGGTGATTTATTCTATTCCATATCATTGATATGTTACTGTAAAGTAATATAGAACTAATTTGTATAAATTGGATCATCCTTACATACTGAAGTCACATGCCATATAATCTCCTCAAATCAAATCATTCAACAACTTTAAGACAATTTTTTTTTCATTTATTCATCCTACATGCACAGCTTTAAATTCTCCAAAAATGTGCAAAAGCATTTGCAGGGTATAAGTGAATAAGGCCCTTATCCTTATCTTCTTACGGGAGAAGTCACCCACATACAGAGTGATCACAACATCCCTATGCATGAGCCAGCTTCCTATCTACAGTGTGAATCCTAAAAGCAGCTCTTAGGGAAGGCCTTAATGATTTCTCACCATCAGTAAAAAAGACATTCAGAACATGAGAAAAAATGCAAATCATGCAAAGGGTGGAGGAGATATAGATAGCTTCTGACTATTCTATACAAACACTTGAGGACATCTTAGTAGGCAGGAAAAGGAGAGGCTCATTCTAACTAGATGTACTGAATTTGCAGAGGAAAAGGATCTGGAGAATTCTGATTTTAGCAACGGGAATAAAGAAAGCTGTATGCATCAGCTTCAGACTGTTTATGTATTTATTTTTTAAAGCTTATGTGATGGGGAATATGACAGAAAATCCTAGACATATTCTGGGATAGAAAAGAGCCTAGTATGATTAGAGTTTTGACAAGGATGAACACAGAAGAGTAAGACTGTGGTGGTTCACCAGGAGGAGAATCTCATACTAGAAAGTGTGGACTTGATCCTGCAGTGAGTTTTTTTTTTTTTTTTTTTTTTTTTTTAGCAGGAATAATGCCACCCAAATTAGCCTTTAGGAAGGTGACAAGTCAGGACTGGGTAAGATAGATCACAGATTATGAAGAGGGGTGTGGAAATGTAAGTGCTGCTACTTCACTATCCAGAAAGGGATAATATATCCCTGAGTAAGGATAAGAAAATAAGTGGGAAAGAATTGGTTAGGCAGACAGTATAGAAACAGAGTCAATAAAACCTCATCACTAGATATGAGAATGAAAGAGGGGGGTGGGGGAAGAGCACAGGAGACAGAGAGGATGATGGCAAAAACAGTAGAGAGAGAGAGGACACCATGGTGACTATGGTTTTGATGACACAAATGACACTAGATCTGTTCCTGTTGATTTTGTGCTACTGTCAGGATACACAGAGAGCCATGTAGGAAGTAGGGCTGGTACTTAGAAACAGATCAGCTCCATTTTCAACCACCTTGGGAGTCCACGACATAAAAGTGACAGTTGAAGACATGATAGGAAGGAAACTGGATCAGAATAGGTACCTGAGAGTTACAATATGTTGGGGACAAAAGGATCACCCCCCAAAATGGTGGTCAACAACAAAGACATGGATTAGAGCATATGAGACCAAGGAAGAAGAGAGTCCTGTTAAATCTGAAGTGAACACCTTTCCAAGATGATGTGGAGGAGTGGTCACCAATACTAAATATTTCAGAAAGAACAAATAGGAGAAAGACTATGCTATGGTCTCCAGATTTGGCAATTTGGTCACTTGCAAAGAGTCTTAATCACGTGGGGCTCAAGCCAATTGCTGAGTGGTTTAGAAGTAGGACTGATGTGAGTAGAATGAAGATACCCTCTGAAGAACAATTCTTTAAATATGTTTTAAGAATTTTGGGGGGCTCTTGGGTGGCTCTGCTGGTTAAGCGTCAAACTTCAGCTCAGGTCTTGATCTTGTGTTTCATGAGTTTAAGCCCCATATTGGGTCTTGTGCTTGTGCTGACAGCTCAGAGCCTGGAGCTTGCTTTGGATTCTGTGTCTCCCTCTCTCTCTGCCCCTCCTCCACTTGCTCACTCACTCACTCTCTTTCTCAAAAATATATAAAACATTAAAAAAATATTTAAAAAAAGAATTTCCATTTCTGGGGGTACCTGGGTAGCTCAGTCGTTTGTGTCTGACTCTTGATTTAGATTCAGGTCAGGATCTCACAGTTCATGAGTTCAAGTCCCGTATCAGGCTCTATGCTGACTGTGTGGAGTCTGCTTGGGATATTTTCTCTCTCTCTCTTTTCTCTCTCTTTCCCTCCCTACTCCCCCTTCTCTTTCTCTCAAAATAAATACATAAACTTAAAAAAAAAAAAAGAAGAAGAATTTCCATCTCCAGCAATGAGAATATAAGTGCTGTAGAAGTATAGAATTACCTTCTTATTTTAAGCAACTGGAAAAAACTATTTTCAGAAACTGGGGATGACAAAAACTAGAACTGGAACCAGAACTGTTTTCAAGAAAAGGAAACAAGTGGGGTGAGCCTTACCCAGGTTTTCTGTCTGGCAGCCATTCCCACACTATAGTGCAGGGAGGTGAAAACAAATTGCACTGTAGTCACACAGACAGAATGCTGGACTGGGGGAGGCGAAGAAAGTCAGAGTTTGTGGGACCTATTTTCTGAGAAGGGAGATCTACATGGAGAAAGAGCTTCAGAAATCTGCAGGAGAACTCCAAACTGTGTGTGTGTCAGGTAAAACCCCACAAGCCCAGACAGGAGCAACTTCTGTGAAAAAAGTAATTCCCAGGCAGCAGTAAGATGAACAATTTTGAGCACACTCCCTCTCTTTTTAATGCTTTTTTTGTTTGATTGGTTTTTGTTTTTATTTTGAGAGAGAGCATGAATCGGGAGGAGCAGAGAAGGGAGAGAGAGAATCCCAAACAGGCTCCATGCAGGGCATGGAGCCCAACACAAGGCTTGATCCCATGACCATGAGATCGTGACCTGAGCTGAAATCAAGTATCAGATGCTTAACTGACTGAGTCACCCAGGCACCTGTGGGGCATTCTTAAAGTACAGTAATTGGAAGAGTTTCCTTCAGATGAAGGAAGGGATCTCATGGTGTACCTTGGCTGACCACACTGAGTAGTCAGTCAAGAAGGGCCACATGTTGGAAATCGAGCTAAATTAGGCCTTAGCATGAAGGCTACTTTGGACCTTGCCTAAAAGAGATTTTAAAACAACCTACAAATCAGAAACAACCCGCAATTTAACTGCCTGCCAGGAAAGATCCAACACTCTTAAAAAATAGAATAAATCCAGGCTTCAATATAATAAAATTCAACATGTCTGACATCTGATAAAAAATATGAATAGACATAATAAGGCAGAAAATGTGATTTACAACCAGGAGAAAAATCAGTCAATAGAAACAGATCCAGAAAATATTCTGATGGTGGATGTAGAGGAATAAAGGGCTTTTCGGGCTTTTCAGAAGCTGATTTAAATACAGTGCATATGCTCCAGGACATAAAGGAAAACACAATCACTACTAGGAGAAAAATGAAAGATGGAAACATTTTGATGGTGCCAAGGGAGCTAGAGATACAATGAATACTTAAGAATGGATTAGGTGAGAAAACAATCTAACACTGTTATTTCATTGTTGTAGACAGAATTGGTGGTATCATGACTCAGAATGACTTGTACACTGAGCCTTTTATACGAATGAGAAAAGCACAAAGCCATCCTATTTAAAACCGTATGTTACTGCTGAGTATTACTCAGCTCCCCTGTTTTAAGTTCTTCAAGTGTTAGAACACCATTCAAAGCTTGTAACTGTATATCCACAATCAACTGATTTAGGGTCATTTTATAACATTTTTAGGCACCCCCACCCACACAGAATATATTCTTTTCTAGATCATTTCACATACTCGTTGCCTACAGTGCTTTGATGCAACAAATTTCCAGTGACTGATGAATGATAATCTGCACTCTATCTTTTAAGAAGGGTGTTTATATCACCAAAAGCTTGGAAAATGGATCAGTTCAAAATAAAACATTTTGCTAACAACTTTCATGGTTCACTGGCAGAGAAAAGAAGGCTTATTAGCTTGGCACTCTAGATATGGCCTTGTCCATATGGTAAGAAACATACCAGATTTTTAAAAAGTCAATCAAACCATTCTGGCCTAGCTATTAAAATAAACAGCATGGTCAATAAAACTGGTTGTGTTATTTAAATCCGTCTGTTATTCTCCCAAAAGACTAGGAGAGCATTACCATCAGAGATTGGATCTGTATTTCTCTTTTAGCCCCAATAGCTTCTAACACAGATCATGATGCATGGTTATGAAGAACATATTTTCTAAATATAAAAACCGGGACACAGCTGACATATGGTCTAACAATGGGACAAAAAATTTAAAATACAGATGAATTTAACGAGGCTCACAGAGGTTAAATAACTTGCCAAACATCCAAGTAAGTGGCAGGGCCAAGACCTGAATCTAGAGCCACATGGGTCTACTACATCGCCCTGCTGCACTTGCTCATGTCTGCATTCACATGTCAAACAAAGACTGAAAAGCAGGACAGGCAGGTTGGGAAGATCACGAAGATAAAAGTCCAGTAAAGACACACTGGCAGTCTAAAAGCTCCCTCCCGGAATCTTGAAGAGTATCATATGCAAAGAATAGAATTCTTGAAATACACACCCTCATGCCAAGCAAGTCATGTTAATGCTAATATGTAAGGATAAAGTTTTTGATGGAAAGAGTTATTAACAAACATTCCAAAGGTAAGCAAAAGGTAAGGAATAGCTCTGGGTAAACAAGGATTAATAATTTTTCATGGTGGCTAAACTCTCCTAATACATGTGCATTCTTTTAATTCTCTATAAGTAGATATTTATAGAATTATTATTAGCTCATTAATATTTTACACATATTTCTGGAAAAAAATCAATCTGGGACATGAGGAAAGTCGGCATTAAGTTTTCTGGGAAATATTAAAAAGGGAAGATCCCAATCCAATGAAAATACTTATAATTCTGTACACATACACATCTACCAAATTTTTAAGTACACAAGTTTTTAATTCTTAACATTTAGCAATTTTTGCTCAGTATGCAAAACTGTTATGGCTAGTGAAAGTTAATAATATGCACTTTACACAAAAACTGCTTAACATTGCTGTAGAAGACAGACATACAGTATTTCATAATTAATCTGAAAGAAAAAGGAAAATACTTATCCATCTACTTATTTTTTTCACTGCTGGCATCAGCTTGTCAGAATCTGTTTGTGCAGGTATGTTTCGATGTTTTAGGTTAGTTAGTTCCAAAAAACCTAGGACATTTAAACCTATGCATTTAAAAAGAGGTACTTGGAATCTGGGGTTTTAGGAGGCTCCAATCAGATTCCCATGCCCTGTGCGAGCTGTGTCTAGCTGTGATCAGTCACATACAGTCAATGAACAATTTAAGAAGAAAACAGGGCTCTTTTCTGCACATGTATCATATGAACACGAGGGCCTATCTCTTAGCTTCACTGTGTCAGAGCAGCACTCCCTAGGTGGCAGCACAGATGCCTGGGACAGTGCCACTACCTGAGGACACACAGCCACACTGGGCATCTGAGGACAAGTGCAAGTCTGCATCTAAAGCAACCAGAGAAATGTTTTGAAAATAAGGTATATGCACAGATCGTGATCTCATCTGTGGAGTATGCCACACACAGGATTCTTTGTTCTTTCAAATTGATGGCATAGTCTAAGAATGTGTCCAAATTATTTACTTCCTGACTTTTGCATATGATAAATCAGTCCTTACTCTCAGAACATATGAAACAGAAAATTTGCACGTTATTATCAGCTGTTCAAATGATGAAAGAAAACCGCCTAAAAACATGTGTGCTCATGCAGCTCGTGTCCACACGTACGGCACTCCAGAGCCTAGAACTCTTAGCTTTAAGTACAGTTAAAAAAAAAAAAAAGGTTGGAACAATTAGCAGCCTTGTGAAGAATGTTGGAAACATCTTAACAGTGTCTCAGAGATGAAAGAGTATAATACAGAATGAGAAAAAGAGGGAAAGTTAAATTATGTCTGCAGTCATAATGAATCAAAGCCCAGAAGGAGGTCTGCAAATCAGCGGGTTCTAATGAAATATTAAGGTAAGTGATTATTGATGAAAAATGAATAAGCCTTTTTGATTTCGGCAACCTTTAAATCACACCTAGCTAATTAAAACAACTCAAACGCATTCATTTATTCCTTGATGGGCATTTAGCTATCCTTGGGTATAATGAGACCTCATTTTGTGAAGTATGTATGTAGCTAATCACAGGTAAATGGACAAAATGTGCCAGAAAAAAAACATACCGTAAAAGAAACAATCTAACCCCCTTCTCATATCTGATTGATCGTTTCCAAGCTGGGAGTAAAAAAAAAAATATATATATCACAAGGGACATTTCCTGTTTACCATAAATAAAGCATCAATAATATTCTCTACTACATATTTATTAACACTGAACCTTATTTTAATTAATTATCATATAATGAATACAAGGCATTTATAATACTAATATTATGCAATTACACAATAGTTTTTATTTAAATGTATCACAGAGCTATTTAAAATGGCCTTATTATGCCACCCCACATTTCAGGAGGAAAACAATAAGTAGCCTCTGCAGAGGGGGGGAATCACCCATGGGGTGCATCACAAGCTCCAGGAGAATCTGACTCCAGCCCCAGGCCTGCACCATTTTCATTCATGTCCTCAAAATATCATAACCCTCGTTTACTTTAGTCTCCTGTTTTTTGAAATGAATCGGTGGCTATTCAAGTTAAACACCACACCACATTACTATAGATTAAGTTGCTTCTTAATTACAGAAATCAATCAAATGCCCGCAGCAATGCACATTTCAGTAACAGCGTGTAATGTAAAAAGCTGCAGGCGTCAATGGTAGCATTGGAATAAAACGTTGAGAAACCTACAATAAATTTTTACACACAAAAGATGCTTAAAAAATCCAGAATCATCATGCATCATGCTCACGCAAAACAATTTATGCAGCATACATTTTAGCTTCTAAATGTCCTTAGAACTCAAGCACAGATGACGACAGTGCTGGGGGTAGTGGTGGTCACATAATGATGATGATGTTGTTGATGGTAATAATAATGGCAACAAATACTTATTAGACTTTTTCTCTGTGCCAGTCAGTATTCAAAGCGCCTCACATATAGTCATTCATTTAATCTTCACATACATATACAGAAAACCCCCAATGGGGCAAGTACTATAATTATCCCCATTTTACAGGTTCAAAAAGTGAGGCACAGAAAGTTAACTGGGAGAGCTGGCAGGAGAACTCAGGCTGGCCTTAACCTTACCTACATCATATCTACCCTAGTGTATCATACTGCATAATATTGTATCACATCACCTCTCTCTCTCTCTCAAAATTATCTAAGCTCTAGGAAACCTGTAAGAATTATGGATCTAGCGTTAGCAAAGTGATTTTAACAATTAAAATGCTTAATTACATTGTCCCGAAAGAAATTTCACACGTCTTTCCTAAAACAGGCTTTCTTCTACTTGGCATGCAGTTTACTGTTTTCTTTATCCTACACCATGCCCCACAAACAGCCTTTGGTGTGCCGATGAGGAGTGTGGTTTATTCATTCATTCATTTAACATATTTGAATGGCTGTGTGCCAGGCCTTGGAGTACAGCCATGCACAAAATAGACAAAGAATCCCACCTGAAAGTGGAACTTCTTTCTAGCTGTTGAAGATGGATGATAAATAGCACTTTTAAGGTATGCCTATGTCCTATCATAACATCATAAGCACTAGTAAGAGGAAGGTAATTAGAGAGTAGAGGCAAGGAGCGGGGAGCGTGGCAATTTTAAATTATTTGCATTTCCTCATATTAACCACCTTTAGTCATTGCTGGTGGCACCGCCTGCTCCCAGCCCCCAGCCACAGCTGCTATGGGGACAGAGCCAGGACCCCTCAGAAGCAGCTGAGCACCCTCAAAGGTGACTGCTCCTGAGTGTGGCATTCCACTCAGAAGCACCTGTGACTCGCCGCAGTGCCTCCATTGCCCCAGAATTTGCCTGGAATGATAAACCAACTTGTTGTCAACTGGCCTGACTCCCTTGCCCTGACTAAATGTCTCCCCCGATGTCTGGTGGGTAGTAAAGGTTCAAGCATGAAGGCCACGTGGGAAAACACCCTGGTGGCCATGTGCGAGCATGGAGAGTCCAGGAAGCAGTCAAAAAAGACACCAGCCCAGGAGAAAGGGTGACACCTGGTTCTGTGTGCCTGCCCCATACTGCTGGGGAGATGGCAGAGGCCCTTGCTTGTACCTGCCTCAGTCCAGGTTCTCCCAAGACAGAGAAGTTTATCACCAGATCTTTCTGTCCTTCCTTCCTTCCTTCTTTTTCCCTTCCTTCCTTCCTTCCTTCCTCCCTCCCTCCCTCCCTCCCTCCCTCCCTCCTCTCTCTCTCTCTCTCTTTCTTTTTCTTTCTGATGTTTTATTTATTTTGGAGACAGTATGAGCAGGGGAGAGGCAAAAAGAGCAGAGACAGAGGATCCAAGCAGGCTGACAGCAACAAGCTCATTAGGGAATCGAACTCACAAACAGTGAGATCATGACCTGAGTCAAAGTCGATGCTCAACTGGCTGACCACCCAGGCACCCTTGTCACCTGAGTTTTCATCTCTCTAGGAACTCAACCTCATCCAGCCACTGCATACATGTATATGTGTGGCCTTGACACAGTCATTTCACTTGTAAACATTTTCAAGAATGCACTAGATGCAAAAGTGTGGAAGTAATGCTCTCGTGCAATAGCTGTAAAGGATGCCCTGGGAAAAACCCAGAGCACCTGCCCTTCAAAGCATCGGCCAACGCACCATTTCATTTATGAGTGAGATGGGATTGTTGAATAGGGATAACACTATGCCTCCATCCAGTTCACCCTAATCTAATATAAAAGCTGAAGATCTTGTGGAAAGACCAAGAGAACTCAGAGTTGTGCTGATCTTTAAAAGAAACAAAGGTAGCACATTTTCGGATCATCTATTTCAAAGACGGATTACTGGGACTTTCCCAGATGCAAATAACATTCTTTCAAAATAATATCAGAAGGAAAATATTGACTAAATCATGACTTCATGAGATTTGCCAGTGTTTCTGAACTGGACTAGCAAGGTACTCTGGGTCTAGTAGGTGCTCAGCAGATATGGAAGCGACTAACGGAGTTCCACTTCCCGTGATGGTCCAGCAAAGTCTGCAAGCCTGGCTCTATTGCAAACCATATGCCAGTCATAGTCAAGAATGGCCAAAACAAGAATTTTAGATTCTTCAGTGTTTAAAGAGATTCTATATAAAAGACATTCTCGTAGATCTACTTTGGATCCATAAGGTCACTATCACCAACCACAGCTCCCACTCATCGCACCTGAATCCTGGACCTGCCCTCAAAGAAACGACTCAGTCACAGCCTAATAGAGGCAGAGCATAACTTTGTTATCCTGTAAAGCCTTAGGGCCCTACCTAACTGAAGGGTCATGACACCAAGGGCCCTCAAGGCTAGGCATGCTTTGCTTGCTGAAATCCATAAACATCTCCAAAGAATCAGACCAGAGAGAAAAGCCGCAACAGTTCTGCCAGTGGCTTTAAAAAAAAAAAAAAAAAAGTTTATTTATTTATTTTGAGACAGAGAGAGAGAGAGAAAAACAGTGAGAGACAGGGACAGAGAGAGTGAGCAGGGGCGGGGCAAGAGAGGAGAAAGAGAATTCCAAGCAGGCTTCACGCTGTCAGCACAGAGCCCAATGTGGGGCTCGATTTCACAAACCGAAAGATCAAGACCTGAGCTGAAATCAAGAGTTGGTCGTTTAATCAACTGAGCTACGCAGGCGTCCCTGCCAGAGGCTTTTAGGAGCAGAAGGTAGTAAATAATTTATACAGTAAAGTGTTGACCATACTTAATATTTACCAGGAATATATAAATTCAGCACCTTAACTAGACTACACTGTCAGTCAAAACTATATATATATATATATATATATATATATATATATAGTACAAACTGATATATATCAAAATCTTATGAATTTTTATATTTCATTTACTTTTATATTTTTATTTACCT
The DNA here is from genome assembly GCF_003009895.1 of Hyaena hyaena. NCBI lineage: Eukaryota > Metazoa > Chordata > Mammalia > Carnivora > Hyaenidae > Hyaena > Hyaena hyaena. Next base: position 218,322 of record NW_024081154.1, read on the forward strand.
TTATATATATATATATATTGTTTTAAATGTTTATTTCTAGGAGACAGAGAGAGAGACAGCGTGAGCAGGGGAGGGTCAGAGAGAGAGGGAGTCACAGACTGAAACAGGCTCCAGGCTCTGAGCTGGCAGTTAGCACAGAGCCTGACACGGGGCTCGAACCCACGAACCGTGAGATCATGACCTAAGAGAAAGTCGGACGCTTAACCAACTAAGCCACCCAGGCACCCCTTACCTTTATATTTTTATGTAGAATATATAGGCTTTGACCCACTTAGGATGCAGCACAAGCACACCACCTCTTAGAAGCCCTTTCTTCTCCAACCTGAGTCCATTTCCTCAGCGTCCCATTTAATTCATAGCACTCTGTGTACAATATATTGTGTATGGTCTGTCACGTGATACCAAATGGGAGGAACCTGGGAGGTAAATTACAAATGTCTGTATCCCAGACATTTCCACAGTTCTTAGCACCCAGTAGCTGCCTGAGTAACTGCCGGGGAGGGGGATGAACAGCCCCAGAGGCTGCAAGATGAATATGTGCAAAATCTTTGGGCTTATTCAAAGAGTTGAAGCCGTTGAATATTTCACAGAGTTTAAACATCAGACTAACAGAAAAAAGGAGAAGGAAGAAAAAGAATAATTAGAAATAAGTATTTATCCTCAGCTTTAGTTTTTGTTAAAAATTGATGATTTTTTAAAAGGTATGCTAATGCAGCTTGCAAAACCCAAAACAAAACTCTTCTGTACCAGAATTATAATTATACAGAATTTAAGTCATTTTAGTGGGTCCTCCTTTCCCCAACAGGCCACATGGGGACTTTGTAAAATTTAGAGATAACCCTCATTCCTCAAGTCACTGACTGCCAACTGCCAGAAAATCACTATAATTGTCACATCCAAAATGACTAGTTTGATGGTACTTCTAGGAATTGCATAATCCCTAATTCGTTCAACTGATACCCTGTGTCCCCTAGCACCCCCTAATTCCATCTGTATTTCTCCTATCCTCTCCTCATTTTTAGGAACTCTAAGTGACATTAGACTTCAAAATAGATTTGGAGTTAAAATTTTACCTTACCATTTCTCTGCCTACAAGTGTCTGATGCAGATCCAATCTATTACATAACCTTCAAAAGACTAAGCAACTATTGCTGTTCAAACTTTGTACCTGGCATTAAATGACCTATTAAGTAGCAAAGCAGAGACCAGAAAAGAGAGGCAAAAGATATCTGTTATTTGGTTGCTATGCAGATTTATTTGGGAGGCATTGTGTTCCAGTCATGATAACCAGTAAATTCTGGAATGACAAACTTTTCCTTTGAAACCACATTTTGCTTCATGAGAGACAAAAATATACTTTTATTTTTTTAAAATGTATTTTCAGGGGCATGTGGATGGCTCCATCGGTTAAGCTTGAGGTAAGCTCAAGTCATGATCGCATAGTTTGAGTTTGAATACTGCATCAGGCTCCACACTGACAGTGCAGAGCCTGCTTGGGATTCCTACTCTCTTCTCTCTGCCCTTGACTTGCAAAATAAATAAACAAACTTAAATAAGTAAATAAACAAATTTACAATTCCAGAATTATACGAAGCCAACATGAAACTATAGCAGTATTTTCTGTAGGTGGGTGGTTTACAATTATTTTATTTTATTATTTTTAATGTTTTTTAACATTTATTTATTTTTGAGATAAAGAGACAGAATGTTAGCAGGAAAGGGGCAGAAATAAAGGGAGACACAGAGTGTGAAGCTCCAAGCTCTGAGCTGTCAGCACAGAGCCTGATGCAGGGCTCGAACTCATGAGCCATGAGATCATGACCTGAGCTGAAGTTGGATGCTTAACTGACTGCACCACCCAGGTGCCCCATATATTAGATACCACTATTTATAACCTTTGAAAATCTATAAAGGTATTTATATTTTCACTATTAAATTTTTTTCTTTACAAATTTATCGTAGATAAGAGGTTTTAGGGGGACTTATTTGAAGGGAATTTAGAATAATCATTTTCTATTCTGATTGTGTTCAAATCAGCAAATGAATCTCATCTAAACAAAATTTAGGCAAATTTATTGATTTTAGAATTTAAAAACATCATGGTAAAATTTACCTAAAACTGTTAGTCCTACATCTGAGTTGCTAGATGTGCTTTAAAGTTCAAAGTATGGTATCTTTGTTTTTTTTTTTTAATTTTTTTAATGTTTTATTTATTTTTTGAGAGAGAGAGAGAGAGAGAGACAGTGTGAGCAGGGGAGGGTCAGAGAGAGAGGGAGATACAGACTCTGAAGACAAGCTCCAGGCTCTGAGCCAGCTGTCAGCACAGAGCCCGACGTGGGGCTCGAACTCATGAACCCTGAGATCATGACCTGAGCTGAAGTTGGAAGCCTAACCGACTGAGGCACCCAGGGCCCCAAAGTATGGTATCTTTGAACACACTCTTTAATTCAGACTTTACCCTATTTCCTCTATTCATATTGACATAACTGGTCAACTCTTAAGTCTCTACATTTTAGTCTGAATCTGTGCACACCCAGAAAGTCCTCTAGACCCTTGAAGGTAGTAGTCATTTCATCTGGATAACCTGGATTTTTGTTATGAGCTGGGTTCAGTGCCCTGTTGGTGTCTCCTTTGCCCCACATGCAGTTGGTCGCCACCCCTGGGAAGGTTAACATCACCTGAGGCAGAGCCAGGCAAACCTCTCTGAAGGATAACCAAGAATTTCAGTCAAAACAAGGATAAAAAGAAAATTCAGGCCAAGGTTAGTTTTTTTTTTGCCCAATAGTATCTGTTCAACTTTTAAAATTATAGCAAATTTGTAAAAAGAAAAAAAAAAAAAGCTGACCTGAAAGAGCCACACACCATCCTGACACCTCACCAAAAGGAATCACCTACAAGACACTTACCTCACCCCAAAGTATTTTGAGAACAAACATTTTGAAAGCTCTGTATTCCTAAGGATTCAATCATGTAACCCTGTACAGTCTGTTAGGTAGGACTAATAATAAAAGACATAAACTGATATAGAAATTTTAGTTTTAAAAATATTTGTATTATAGAAATGTATATAATATACATTCATTCATTGATTTATTCATTCTATGAACATTAGTTCCTTTTATGCAATTTCAAATATATATTCAAGTAATTACTACATATTCACAGATTATATGAATTATCTACTTATTTTCTATTCTGTAACAATACAGAAAGTTTAGAATTAACACATTTCCATGTATTCGTCCCAAACACTTCCCTGGGTAGAAAATACAACAAACATATTTTCTTTCTTTCTTTTTTAAATTTTTAAAATGTTTTTTTTATTTATTTCTGAGAGAGAGAGAGTGTGAACAGGGGAGGGTCAGAGAAAGAGGGAGACACAGAATCTGAAGCAGGCTCCAGGCTCTGAGCTAGCTGTCAGCACAGAGCCGGACACAGGGCTCAAACCCATGAGCCATGAGATCATGACCTGAGCTGAAGTTGAACACTTAACCGACTGAGCCACCCAAGCACTCCATTCTTTCTTTTTTTTTTTTTTTCAGTTTTATTTATTTAAGTAATTTTTACACCAAACGTGGGGCTCAAGCTCACAACACTGAGATCAAGAGTCACATGGTCTTCTGACTGATCCAGCCAAGTGCCCCCAACAAAAATATTTTTCAATCAATTCCTTCTTCAATCAACCAATGAGGAACTAATGGAAAGAGAAGAATGAAGCGGCAAATAGAGACTAATCAAACAGTTATCCACACTGAGGATTTGGGGTGCCTGAGGAAATGGTCTAGAACATCTGGGAAGTTAATTTAAAAATGGCTTTGGATTCAGGTCTTGATAGTCTCCCAAAAAGTTGAAAATGCATCTCACAACAGGGCTCCACATAAATCCTCATGAATTTGTATTCATAGCTGACTGACATTCCATCTTTGTTCAGGGGCAAGAAAGAAAATAATACCAACCTGAGACCACTATACACCAATAAAATTGGTACTTGAAGCCATGGGTTTGGACTGTCTACAGGACAGGAGAGCCAAGTGGTTGGGACAAAATAAGAAGATGAGTTACCACGCTGTGTTGCATTTAAAGCAGGATCTTGGGGCTTCTGTTAGAAGGCTAAAATCAAATGAAATACCAAACAGCTCAAGCAGATTTTGACCACAGTGTGGCTAGCCCTCCATCAAAGGCACAAAAGTTCAGTGCCCTATGAAGGGAAAGACATTAAAACAAAAGCAAACACACTGTGCTGGGAAGATTATTTGCCCAATAACTACCAAGGTCTAACATAGTTTTCCCTTATCCTCATATTTCTGCAGAATATTTAAACCTTCTCTAAGGCTAAAATAAATATATAAATAAACAACCCCCATTACACATTGTTTCTACAAACAAATTGTGGTTTCAGGCAATGTTAATCAACAAAAAGAATTAAACAAGAAGTCTTTAAAATTAGCCATGACCTTATTTATGGCTTCATTAGTTTCAAGATTTCATTTGTTGGGTTGTTTATGTCACCTCAGCCTTTAATTTAATTGCTGCATCTCTAACTATATTAGAATAGCTAAATGAATGGTGATTGCTTATTTTTACCCACCGAAATTTAACATTTGCAGAACATAGAACAACCAAAGAACCGTTTAATCTACCCATGTATTTCATGAAGTTGGGTTTATACTTTTAGCAGATCTTCTGTTAGAAAAGAAGGATGTGAACCAGTATGGCTCAGGCTGGTATAATTAGGAGTGAGGCTGAAATGGGAGGTCTTAGAAGCTCATAGACACCATTATGAGGGCTCAGATGCATCGTGGGGACAATGAACATCCACAAAACAATTTTAACCAAGGGAACGAGATGTGAGTTCTTTATTTTACACAGAAAACTCCAGGTATTGGGAAAAGCAGGGATTTGAGGAGAACAAAACTGGAGTGGAGGCAGGGAGATGAGTTAGCAGATTCAGGGAAATGATTTGAAATTATTTAGAATGTAAAATTGGTAGGCCTCTGTCACTGAATGGGGGGGAGGTAAGGAGGCTGCTGCAAAAGAAAGGTTTATGTGTAGAGGAAATATATGGATGGCAATGATATTCTTTGAGATTAGGCACATGACACTAGAAGAGGTGAATTTGGTTTTGCACAGGTTGGGTTTAGGTGCCTGAGATACACAGGAAACATGCACTCCTAGCTGGTAGTTAGCTCCAAGGATCTGGGGCTTAAAGGAGAGGACTGGGCTAGTGCAGATTACCCATCACCAGTGCCATGCAAACATGGATGTGTTTATCCAAAAAAAACACATAGAGCATAGCAGTGTCCAGAGCTATTTCCCTAAGGAATTAAAAATTAGCAGGCAGGGAGAAAGGAATCTTAAGATAAAAAGAGAAAGGGAGGCAAACCATAAGAGACTCCTAAATATAGAGAACAAACTGAGGGTTGGTGGAGGAGTGTTGTGGTGGGGCGGGGAATGGGCTAAATGGGTGACAGGCATTAAGGTGGGCCCTTGTTGGGATAGGCACTGGGTAATATATGTAAGTGATGAATCACTAAATTCTACTCCTGAAGTCATTACTATACTATATGTTAACTAACTTGGGTTTTAAAAAAATTAAAAACAAAAGATATTCTGTCTTTTTGAGCACAGGTAGTAATGTCTCTTACATAGGCCAAAGCAATGTTGTTCTAGACATGTCTTTTGAGGCAGGGAAAATAAAAGCAAAAATAAACTATTGGGTCTGCATCAAGATAAAAAGCTTCTGCACAGCATAAAAAAACTAAAAAACCTAAAATACAACTCACAGAATGGGAGAAGATATTTGCAAATGACGTATTGGATAAAGGGCTGGTATCTAAAATATGTAAAGAACTTTTACAACTCAACACCCAAAAAATAAATAATCTGATTAAAAATGAGCAGAATATATGAACAGACATTTCCCCAAGGAAGATATCTAGATGGCTAACAGATGAAAAGATGCTCATCGTCAGGGAAATGCAAATCAAAACTACAATGAGATATCACCTCACATCAGTAAGAATGGCTAAAATCAACAAAACAAGATACAACACGTTTTGGTGAAGATGTGGAGAAAGAGGAACCCTCTTACACTGCTGGTGGGAGCCACTGTGGACTGATGCACAGAACTGGTGCAGCCACTCTGGAATACAGTAAGGGGGCTCCTCAAAAAGTTAAAAATAGAACTACTCTATGATCTGGTATTTGCACTATTGAGTATTTACCCACAAAATACAGAAACACTAATTCAAAAGGATATATGCACCCCTATGTTTATTGTAACATTATTTACAATAACTAGATTTTGAAAGCAGTCCAAATGCCCAACAATAGATGAAAGGATAAAGAAGATGTGGTATATATATATAAAATGGAATATTATTCAGCCAATAAAAAGAATGAAATCTTGCCATTTGCAATGACATGGATGGAGCTAAAGAGTATAATGCTAAGCTAAATAAGTCAGTTAGAGAAAGACAGATACTATGTGATTTCACTCATGTGGAATTTAAGGAAAAATAAATAAACAAGGGATAAAGGAGACCAAAAAAAAAAAAAAAGCAAAAACCAAAAACCAAAACCACCCCAGACTCTTAACTATAGAGAATAAACTGATGGTTACCAGCAGGGAGGTGGGTGGGGAATGGCTGAAATGGTTGATGGGGATTAAGAGTATACTTATCATGATGAACACTGTGTAATGCACAGAATTATTGAATCAGTATACTGTACACCTGAAACTAATACAACAGTGTGTTAACTATACTCGAATTAAAACTTTTTAAGGGGAGGGGAGGGGAGCGGAGGGGAGGGAAGGGAAGGGAAGGAAAAAAGCCTGAAAGGAAGTAGGAAGAAAGAGGCAGTAGTACCATACTCAGAAACTCAGAGAACAGAATTCAGGAATGCCACAGAGTGATCCTGAATGGAAAGAACAGGAGTCTTTATTGGATCAGGAATGAAGGAGGCCATTAGGAAACTATAATTACATTGTAGGTCTGGAGGTCAGAAGTCTGAATGAAATGAGTTACCCTAGGCTAAAATCAAGGTGTCAGCAGGGTTATGTTCCTCCTGGAGGCTGTAGGGGAGATTGTTTCCTCGCCTTTTCCAGCTTCTAGAATCCACTTCATTGTCTTGTGGCCCCATCTTGTCCTCAAAGCCAGCAGCCTAGCATCTTCAGATCTCTCGGACTCTCCTGCCCCTCCTTTCACTTACAAAAACTCTTATGATTCTATTGATCCCATTGGGATAATCTGGGTAAATCTCCCCACTTTACGATCCTTAACTCAATCAGATCTGCAATGTTCTTTTTGCTGTATAGAGCAACACATTAGGAGTTTCAGGGATTAGGGGGATGGGCATCCTGGAGGGGGGAGGGGAATTACACTGCCTACCACATGCAATCCAGCAGATATGGGAAAGAAGACACAGCAGTCTATATCAAATCTAGATTAATCTTTCAACAAGTTTGGATTAGATGTGAAGAGGAAAAATAGGGCAGAAAACAGCCAGAGGGTAAAAATGGATTTTTTTTTTTTAACAGCAAGATAAAGACATCTGCATGTTAACCCTGTCTGCGGAAGAGTGAGCAGAGAGGCACAGGCTGCAGAGGGGGCTGGGGAGGCCTGGAGGAGCAGGCTCCTTGCAGGGTGGGGGTGGGGCTGGAAGAAGAAGAGCTGACCTGCAGCAAGTAAGGAGAGAGAAGGAGCCTGGGGTTGGATGGAGGTGGGTGGTAGGTTTGGACAAGAGACATATGTTGAAGGGAACAACAAAGTTTGGGACATTTCCGGAGTGAATGGAGCTGGCCAAGGTCAGTGGATAGCTCAGGGCCCTGATGGGGGGCGCGGTAGAGCACAATAATTAGCAATGGCACCAACTTGCAAAACTCATTATGACAAGATTTACCACCTTTGAGAACTGCTCTCTCACATTTCAAGAAAAGTGATGGTGACTAATACAAAGTAAATGTAAGTAAATAAAGTGGTATTGACTTTTTGAAGAGCAAATACAACTTTGTTATGTGACCCAACATTTTAAAAAGAGCACGTGTTTAACAGCTACCTATTTCTAAGAAAATTCTTTTGGTTCTACGTTTGTCAGACTTCCCTTTGACACAACTGGATTTCAGTTTTAATGGGAAAAAAAAAAACAAGTTCACAAAGGTCTTTTCTTTTAAAATCCACATTTTCTTTTTAGTGGTAAAATGCATGCAAAAAGCGTATGATTATGGTATTTATGTTTCCATTAAGGTGTCCTGAACAAGCTGGGGGAGTCTAGCCTGCTATTTCCCTGCTATTTAGATTTATAGCAGCACAGTACCTATTTTATTTCAATTATATTTGAGGACAATGCACTCTTGGTGGCAAATGATTGCATGGTGACAGTCAGCAAATGCCCATTAGAGCTGCCTTTCCGTGGAGTTTTAACTACAGATTCTGGCATCTGGATATAAAGGTATGAATTGCCTGGTATCCTCAAGTAAATAAAAATATTATTGACCAGCATTTCATTTCTCATTAGAATTCAAAGCACACTAAACTTTTAAATGGGAATTGTAGAACTCCCATGAAACTTTTGGTAAGTGTCAAGAAACACTGAATAAAGTTTATAAATATCACACCTGTGAGTTGACCTTTTAAATAAAATGATTATTTAATCAGAGGTGAACAATAGACATATATGATTGCCAAGATAAAGTGGTGTCCACAGGGTGCCTGGGTGGCTTAGTCAGTTAAGTGTCCAACTCTTACTTTTGGCTTGGGTCCTGATCTTAGGATCTTGAGATCCCCTGGCTTGGGATTTTCTCTCTCCTCTCTCTCTGCCCCTCCCCTGCTTGCACATGCACATGTGTTCTCTCAAAAAATAAATAAATAAATAAATAAATAAATAAATAAAGTAAATAAACATTAAAAAAAAAAGCTGTGCCCAATACAGAAATTATAAATTAGTTCACACCTTTACAGTTACCTTAATACACTAACTTATAATAGAGTTCCAATTTCCTTTTGTTTGTTTGCTTGCTTTCATTAGCTCAAGAATAGTGCTTTTCAGAGGCACCTGGGTAGCTTAGTCAGTTGAGCATCCAACTTCAGTTCAGGTCATGATCTCGCACTTTGTAAGTTCGAGCCCCATGTCGGGCTCTGTGCTGACAGCTCAGAGCCTGAAGCCTGCTTCAAATTCTGTGTTTCCTCTATCTCTCTCTCTCTGCCCCTCTCCCACTCATTCTCTCTCTCTCTCTTTCTCAAAAATAAACATTAAAAAAAATAGTGCTTCCCAAAGGGTGAATGAACTAACGGTTGCTTTACAGTCAACTGAGGTGCTTGTTGAAAATGTGGGTTCTTAGTCTTCAACTAGACCAACGGAATCAGAATATCTATGAGGGGAGGTCCACAGAACTGCATTTGTGAGAAGCATTCCAAGTTCTTCGTATATATGCTGAAATGTGAAAAATCACTGTTCTGGAATTCAGTCTGTGACAGTTCTTAAGATCATGATTCCTGCCTGTCTGCCTTGACTGGAGATACCTTGCTGTAAGTAGAAATGCCAACATTTTAGACAAGGTTTTAGAAGTTCAAGTCTCCACATCTCCATGGAGCTTTGCAAGCTTGGAATCAGCAAGAATTTCATGAAAGTAGAACACAAAGAACTTCAAAGAATTCCATGAAAGTGCAAAATGAAGACCTTCAAACTGTCAAAGAGCTGAAATCAGGTGAGAGATCATATTCTTACAGAACTATCCCCTGCCCTTCTCTCAAATAAGCCATTTTACAATACCCAGCACTTATAAGTACTTACACTGAAGAAGCAGTCACTCAGGAATGTCTCACACTGAACCCAGGAAGTCCTAATTTAAGGAGAAACTGTTCATGATGTGATGTAAGCAATAAACTTAGAGACCAAGCTATTCAATGACTAAAGTGGTATCAGCAGAGGTACATGTGCACTTTTGCATGTATGTTACATATATGGAATAAAACCTATGTCAATTCATTTCAGTGTGATTCTTTGCTTGTTCCTGCATCCGGGAGGGGATGCTGTGCTTTCCTGAGGAAAATGCCCATTTCCTAAAAACAACCGTAACATTAAACATTTAAATAGGACTTACTATGGACCAGGCATAGTGCAAAGTCCTTTATATGCATTAACAGACTTAGTCCTCCCAAGTCTGAGAAAGTGTCGTTATTATCCCAATTTTACAGATAAGGAAAATGAAGCATATAGTTTACACAGCTGATGGTAGAAGAACCCAGAACCAAACTTGGGCAGTGTGTCCCATAGTTCAGGCTCTTATATGTTACACTCAACAGCCTCCAACAATAGCAGGATTGTTGATAGACGTTAGGAGTTGCCAGGAGATAATGGTATATCAGAGTGAAGAAGGATGTATGCCAGCAGACATTGGATTGATAACGTTTATTTAAGTAGAGACAAAATAAAATGAAAAGTAGAAGAGCTAATTGAGCAACAGTGGAAAATTTTGCCCACTACTTAATTTCACAAAGTACTGTGGAAATGAACTGAACTGACAGTCTTGCTCTAAGGGTGATCATTCCCTTTGGGCTCTTGTGTGTGTAATTTACTAAACTCAGAATGTGGTTAGGCTCCATCAAACAGAAACTTGATGCAGGATGACTTAAATAAGGGTCTCAGTTGTACATGTGACAAAGAGGGTGGTCATCCAGGACTAGAAGAGTGTTTCAAGGGACCAGGCTGCTTCTCTCTTCCTCTGTATGGCCATCATCCTCAAGATTGTTAGATAAACTCCACCTTGGAGCACCCATTCAAATTCTAGTCAGGAAGAAGGGAAAATGGCAAAGGGAAAAGCTGAGTTGACTCTACTGTTTTCCAATCAGAAAAAAAAAAAAAACAAAAACAAAACTAGCTTCATAGAAAGTTCCAGCCTAGATCCACTTCTAACTCATTTGTCAAAATGATGTCACATGATCACCTTTCACTGCAAAGGAGCCTGGGAAATTGAATTTTTATCTGGGCACACTGCCAGCCTGAACAAAATTGGGATTCTATTAAGTAAAGAGGACGAGAAGAATAGGTATTGGTTAGGCAGCTAGGATGTCTTCCACAGTGGAGAGAAATGTATCAGAGAGCACTAGATTGGACTCTCAAGTACTCTAGCCAGCTGAAGATACAATAATCAAGCAGGAAATACAGTCTTGCCAAAGAAATATAGGATCATGAATCATTTACATGACTAAATCTTTGAGGCCTCTGGTTATAATTAGGATAAAATATACGTACACCAATATTTTTGTGAGCTTAAGCCTTATTATTCATATAAAACAGAAGGGTAGGGCTGGCTTCTCTTTAGCAGCAATCCAATATGAAAAGGGCTTTAATAAAAAAGCATTCATAAAAAGTAGTAAAAATGACACTGTAACCAATGCATGTAGTCAGATAATAGTTCATGTGTTAATTAAATTCAGCAGGCTTGGAAATATTTCCAGGTGTAGTATGAAGGTAACTTGTAAAAAAAAAAAAGCAGTTTATAAATAATATATGGAAACTGAGAAAGTATCCTATTTTGACATCAAATTCACAGCATTTAATGAATTATCCCTGACTATTTCTGTGTAGAACTATCAGAGCCACATTTCTGACTATGATTAAGCAATGAAATTCAGAATACTGCTTTTTTACCAAACAATGAAAATCCCAGAAACAGATGCAGACTGCAATTTAGATTGTCAACTGACTACTATACTCCCATGAAATCAAAAATTTTGAATAATAAAGTTGCACCAGTTCCCCAATTGCATATTTTGGTGAAATTTAATTACCTGATAGGAATTTCTTTATTGGCTATATTCTTCATACAGGAAATACACTCTGAGGAGTTTTAAGTTGTATGATTTCATTCAAATGATTATTTTAAAATTAATATAAGTATTTCTAGATCATCTTATAAGTGTGTTATTTCACTGTCTGAATTTAAGTTGAGAAACATGAAGGCACCAAGAAATGGTATTTTCACTGTCTCAAGTTACTAATACTTAAAAGCAAGTTGGACTTCACGTGTAAATGATTCAATGATGCAGCATACAGGCCAAAGGTAGCTGGGTATGCATGCGTGAAAGAACCACAGATATCTTACTGAGGAAAGAGATGGAGAAAGGGAGTTAGCTCTGGGCTTGTGGGGGTAGGCAAGCAAACTCAAATGAGCAGCCACCACCATATTAATGATTTGTGCAAGACTTTAGATTTTAAAACACATTATTGGCCACATTAAATTAATGTTGTTCACTTGAATGTAATGGTTTTGCTGTTTTGTTTGTATTTAATTTGTAAAGATGTTTGGTTTTATAGTTGTATAATGGCTGTAAACAGAAGGAGTTTAGTCCTATTTTATTTTTATACATATTTAAGTAACATTATAATCAAAACTATTTAATTCTGTACTGCAGTATCAAGAGATTGTCTTTTAAAAAGAGTCTCTATACTACTCAAGTCTGGGAAACACTTTTCTGCCACTTTATTTCTGCCAGAGAAAGACAATGGAGGTGATACCATTATGTCCAGGGCAAACTCATATTCTGTGACAAGCTGGTAAAGAAGTACTTTACAGGTGAAATAAGTCCGAAGTTTTTGTATTACTTAATATCCTTTAGTAATGATGTTAGATGGCCATCTTGTCCTTGACAAAAATAAGAATTACAGAAAACTAAAAAGTTTCTGTGATGCTTTTTAAAGAAAAATTAAGTACATCTCTCGAGTTGGCAGTGCCTTAAAAACCCTCTAGTCCAATCACCATTTGGGGCACAGATGCAGAGAAGTTATGGTCCCCAGTGGTATACAGCTGTCTAGGCCATGCATGAGTGAGGCTGAGAGGGGCTTTTGACTATAGCAATGTCTACGACATGATTTCTGAGCTGTTCACTGTCTGGTATGACTCATCCCCAAGACAAAGCCTCCTCTGAAATGTTTTGCCGAGTGGCTTTTTGTTTTTGTTTTTTAAGTTTATTTAGTTATTTTGAGAGAGAAAGGGAGAGCGTGTGCACCAGTGGGAAAGGGGCAGAGAGAGAGGGAGAGAGAGAATCCCAAGCAGGCTCTGTGCTGTCAGCATGAAGCCCTATGCAGGGCTCAAACTCATGAACCTGAGCAGAAATCAAGAGTTGGACACTTCACCAAATGAGTCACCCAGTCACCCCCCTCCCCACGATGGCTTTTGGATGGAAAGAGGTGAAGAGGCTGAGTTTTAGTGTGGGGTCAGCATGGTGCAGAGCCAAGACCACAGGCAGGGATGTGAAAGCCCAGTGGCAGATGGTGCCCTGAGCACATCAGTCTTTGCAGAAATCTTCAGGGGAGACTTAGATTCTTGCAGGCCACTCACTGGGTTTTAAACTGGGGTTTCAACAATGGCTTCTGGTCTTCAGGGACAGAAGAGATCCCTCCTGCCTCCCATCTTCCATGGCAGGTGGGACTCCAAGGCCATTTAACAACCACTACAAGAACATCCACTACTTTACCAGATTTTTAAACTAGATGCAGAAGCTGTTGGGAATGATTCATATTTTTATCAATGATAAATACAACATTAATTTTCTTTCAGTTCTTTCAAAAGTTACTAATGAGCAATGTTTCTGCTCCCCTTTCTCCCAAGAAAACACTTTCAATGGGATATTCATGGCCTTCAAGTGTGATCTGACCTACTACATGCAGCTTTTACAAGTATAGCAAAAACCAAGTAAGAAGTTTCTTAAGAAAATGTCACTGTTATTGATAATGACATTATTTGAGTCCTGACACATCAATGTTAGTTAACAAGCATTTTGAACCTTCTAAGTGACCACACCAACGCGGTTTAAATAAACCATAACCCTCCTATGTTAACTTATATTACTTACTCATCAGAGTCAACACCAAATAGATTTTCATAAAACAATAAAGAAAACCTAAAATCCAGCCAAAAGACAGACAGACAGACAGACAGACAGACAGAAAGAAAGAAAGAAAGAAAACAGAAGGATAATCTGACTAGAGTTTTACCTTAACGTCTGCTTTCCCTTTTGCTACTCTTTAAAATGCTTCCTTCTGGGTTTGCCTGAAGCTTACCTGTTATGCTTGCAAACCTTTATTAAAACTAGCTGGACGTAAATAAGTAACTAAAACATAGGCTGCCTACAAAATGTAGCAGCCAGATAATACATGTGTGCTACAGATGAAATAACTCCAATTCATCTGCAGTTTTGCACGGGTTTGTAAAGTGCAGTACCAGAGACCAGTGGCACAGCATCGGACCAGAAACCTGTTAGAAATGCAAATTCTAGGTGACACTCCATTCTAGGCCTACTGAATCAATCGTCTGGGGAAGGGTTAAACAATCTGTGTTTGAAGAAATCCTCCAGGTGATTCTGATGCAGGCTAACTCTTGAGAACCACACCTTTTCAGTGAAACCTATTTTGAATGTTCAAAGCCTAGCTCCCCTAGAGAGCAATGACTTTAAGAAACTATTATAATACCTGACGAGATTAGTGCATTGTTTATGACAATAGCATGCCTTTGTTTCAGTTAAAAATAAATGAGATTTTCTTCATGAATTCACCTTTATAAGGTGTTTGAATATATAAATGGAGGGGTAGGAAAATAGGTTTTTAAAATGTTTCAGAATTTGAAATTAAATATAGCATTCATAAAAATATAGTCAGTTAAATTCTGAAATAAATATGTAGCCAGTAATTTAGAGTCAACATTTCATTTCTTTGTGAAATACTAATATACATAATCACACCTATGGTCTCTGGCTATTAACAAGCAATTTGAAGATTGACTATATTAAACATCTCATTCACTAATTCTTTCATAATAGAAAATCATGTCACCAAAAAAAAAAAAAGTCCTTTAAATCGTAAGTCAAACAAATCACGCCATTCTCCATCTGTTTAATTACCATAACTAGAGATGCTGTTAGCAACAAAGGAAATATGGAATTACAAAGTAAAGGTTAGTTCACCAGTCTGAGACCATTTTAAGAATAAGATGAAATATGCTGGAATCATTAGAAAAGCTATCAAAACCTCTGCTCCTCTTTCCATTAGGCTTCAATTTGTGTAAACTCAATACTTTTAGACACAACAGCTTTCTAAAGGCCATTAATAAAAGGCAGCCCTGGTTTGAGAATTGATGAACAATCTACTCCCTTGTCAAAAACTATAAAAGTTGATTTGGAAGCAATATCTTGATTGCTCCTGGAGCCTACCTGTCTATGGATGAAGGTTTGGAATTCCGTGGCTTCTTCACTTGCGCATACAGAGCATCCATCATATGCCCTTCTCTTGGGCTCTGGGGTCTGGTGTTGAGAGCCACAGAACCTTCATAGGAAGACATTCCCCCATACATCAGCTCATCATTACAACCCAATGTCCGGTGAAAATCTTGGATTTCAGCATAGTCACGCTCTCGAGCTTGTCGCTCTCTAAATTCACGAGTTTTGGCCTGAATCCTGTAAAATTAGAACCAAGTTGAAACAAGAGAAACGATGCCTTTTCTAAGAACTGTATACGAAACATTCATCAGAATATGTCATAAAATATATTTTACTTGATGCAGCTAAAAGAAGATTGATGGTATAAACAATGTTATATTCATTTTGGATTGTCAAGGTAACATTGTGGATGCTCCAAAATAATCACTTCAGAGAGCTCCTGTTCATGTCAGTTAGATATACTCATGGTTTACATCTTCATTTAAATGGTCACTTATTAATTCCTCTTAGAAATTCACCAGGAACAGATGGCATTTAGCCACCCACTTGGGTCTTACTCATGAATTTTTTTTAAGGCAAGAAGTGATTTTTTTTAAAGTTACACATGCCATATATGTATATATTTATGTGTGAGTGCCTAACGTAACTCTTACTCATTATAACATACCATACACATTCAACATATTATGAAGCCTAAACATAATCCACACCATAATTCTCTATTAATGGCCAAAGAAGATCTCAGTTTAATAACACCCGATTTGATTTTATGTGATGTATACAGAATTGGCAAATCCTGAGATTAAGGACAAGAAGGCATGCATCCAATCAAATTCTGAAATGAAACTTGCCCGTGTTATACCTAAAAACAGATCATAAATAATCACTATTACTAAAGATTGTTTAAATATTTCCTAAGATTTTATTGAGCCACTTCATAGAAAGGCCATTTCAACCTATAATATACTGATATAATTTATATCCTAAGTTGATCTTAACTATCTAAAAATAATTAAACCATTTTCAATAGAATTTTAATGATTTTTGTTGGGAAAAGTTTTTCTAGTACATACTTGCAAATTTAAATGTATACTTAAAAGTGAAGTTTTATTTACATAAAGTAATATTTTAGGCTAAGTTTAACATTTTATTATGAAGTTATTTGCTTTTATCGTATCTGATGTAACCACTGCTAGCATAAATGACATAAATATATATTCAAAAGACTACAGAAAATATACAAAAATCAACTAAAGACAGTATAAAAAAAAACTATGGACCAATATCCTTCATGAATACAGGATCAAAAATCCTTAACAAAATATTACCAAGTAGAATTTAGTACTATCTAAAAAAGATTATACAACATGACCAGGTGATGTTTACTGTAGGAATTCAAGGCTGGTCCAACAATCAAAAATCAATCAGTGTAATCCAACCTATTAACAGGCTAGAGAAGAAAATCACATGATCATATTATTTGATGCAGAAAAAGGATGCGACAAAATTCAATACCCAACATCACAGAAGCTCTCAAAAAAAAAAAAAAAACAACCTAATAATGGAGTATAACTACCTTCCTAAACTTGATAAAGAGCATCTACAAAAAAAAAAAAAAAACATATTAGTAACATCACACAATTATACATCAAAGGAGAAAAAATGAATCATTTTTTTAAATTTTAAATATTTTATAATGTTTATTTTTTTTAAGAGAGAGAGAGAAAGAGGCAGAGCATGAGTGGGGAGGGGCAGAGAGAGAGGGAGACACAAAATCTGAGGCAGGCTCCATGCTCTGAGTTGTCAACATGGAGCCTGACATAGGGCTAGAACCCACAAACTGTGAGATCATTACCTGAGCCCAAGTCAGACTCTTAACCAACTGAGCCACCCAGGTGCCCCAAAAACTGAATCTTAATATTAGGAAAAGGGTAGGGATGTCTGCTCCTCCATAGTGCTGGAATTTCTAGACAGTGCAATCAGCCTAGAAAAAGAAATGAGTGGTGTACAGATTGGAAAAAAAGAAATAAAACAATTCTTATCTGTGGATGACATAATGATATAATATTTGCAGGTCTACACACATAGAAAATCCCAGGAAATCTATAAGTTCTCCTAGAACTGAAGATTGAGTTCAGCAAAGTAACAAGATACAAAAATACATTGTATTTCTATATGCTGTCAATGAGCATGGATGCTGAAATTAAGAATACAATGTCATTTATCAGCACGAAAAGATGGAATATATAGATACATAGATAAACTAAAGGTTGGTTTATAGATATGTATAAACATATATATATGTAAGTCTAACAAAACATGTACAGGACTCGTTGCTGAAAAGTATACAATGCTGATAAAAAAATCAAGGAAGATCTAAAAAATGGAGAGATTTACTGTGATCATGGATCAAAAAAACTTGACATAGTAAAGAAGCCAATTCTCCCCAAGTTGAAATCCAGGTTTAATATAATTTCTATAGAAACCTCAGGAAGATTCTTGCAGATATTGGCAAGATTATTTTTAAATTTATATGGGAAGAAAAAGAATAGAGTAGCTAAACAATTGTAAAAGGGAATAATAAACTGGGAGAAATCACACTTCCTGATTTTGAGACTTGGAATATCGCCATGGAAATCATGACTGTGGTATCTGTGGAGGGACATACACACAGATGAGCAGAACAGAATAAAGAATCCAGAAATAGCCAAGTATGGCCAACTGATTTCTCTTAATTGTGCAAAAGCAATTCAATAGAATAAAGCATTCTTTTCAACAAATAGTGCTGGAACAATTAAATATTCCTAGGCAAAACCGAAACAAAACAAAACAAAGCACCCTGAATTTAAACATCATACTTTATACAAAGTTAATCCAAAATGGATTAAAATTTAAATGTAAAAATGTAATACTATAATACTTTAGAAGAAAATCATTAGGACCTAATCCTTGCAGAATAATTCTTAGAAATTATACCAAAAACATCATCCGTAAAAGAAAAGACAAATTGAACGTCACCAAAACTAAAAGCATTTCCTCTCTGAAAGACTCTATTAGGACAATGAAAAGACAAGTACAGACCAAGAGAAAATATCTGCAAACCACATATTTGACAAAGAAGTCATATAAGGATACTCAACACACAACAATGAAAGCGATAATCCAATTAGAAGAGCAAAAGGCAGGAAGCAATTTATTTCTCTGAAAAGTATATTTTGACAACAAATAAGCAGATAAAAGATGTCCAGCAACACCAGCCATTAGGAAAATGCAGATTAAGACCACAATGAGCTACCACTACACACCTATCAGATCAGCCAAAAAAGTGATATCAAATGCTAGCAAGGATGCAAAGAAACTGCATCTATCATACATCACTGGTGGAAATGTAAAATGGTACAACCATCTGGAAAACAGTCTCATGGTTCCTCACAAAACTAGACATACACTTACCATACCATTCAGCAATTGCACGTCTGGGAATTTATCCCAAAGAAATAGAAACTTAGGTCCCTGCAAAGACCTGTACACAATTGTCCACAGACACTTTATTTCTTATATTCAAACACAGGAAATAACCAAAATATGCAACAGTAGGTGAAAGGTCAAGCAAACCAAAGTGCATCCTTATCACAGAGTACCACGAAGCAATACAAATGAATAGACTATTAATACACACAGCAACTGGAATCAATCTCAGGGGCATTATTACACTATGTGGCAAAAAAAGTCAATCTCAAAGGTCACATATTATAAAATTTAATATATATAGCATTCTCAAAATGACAAAATTATAGACATGGTGAACAGAACACAATGGGGTGATGGGTGATCACGGCGGGGCTTATGACAGTGGGAGCAGAGGGGTGGGTATGACCATAAAAGAGTAGCATGAGGAAGATCTTTGCAATGGAATAATTATTTCTTAATTGCAGCAGTGGTTACATGAATCACACATGTAGCTTTGCACAGGGGCAGTATTGTAGCCAATGAGGTTTATCCGAGGTGCAATTATTGCTAATTGAAAACATGAATCACACATGTGATTACATGACACAAAACTATAAATACACATGGCACCAATGCCAATTTTCTGGTTTGGATACTGTACTATAGCCATGTGTGTTATATTTTTTTCTAATTTCTTCTTATCTCCTGTCTATAAAATGGAAGTGCTTAAATTCACCTAGCTCAGTGTTCCTCAAAAGGGGCCCAGTGACATTTGAGAAAGGGTAATTTGTTATTGTGCAAAACTTCTTGCACAACTGCTTACAGTCACATGCCATCAAGCACTGTCCTCAGATACTGAGGCAAGCAAAAATGCTTCACATCTTCCCAAAATCTCCCTAGAAGGACCTTATTTCATGAGTTGAAAACCAATAATGTTCTTATTTAATAAGAGACTACTGAAAAGTTAAATTTATTTTATCAAGAAGGGTCCAGATTCTAATAAATAGAAGTCTCACAGACATAATACCTATAAGAGAAATATTAAGTCAAATTCTAACATCAAATTTATCTAAATTTATACTAGATTTTTTATTATAGTCTACTTATTCACTTAGGGGTGATTATAACAGTCAAAGATGTTATTATAAAAGCTGACTACCACTAAATACTAGATATCCATGATGAAAAGTTCATGTAAGTTCAGAGATAATTTTATTCTTTGCATCATACTGTCTTTTTGACTCTGTAGTCAGCCAGAAAAACTGCAGAAGACATGACTTCTTTCTTCAACTCAAAGGGGTATTAATTTGAAGCTCATTTATGATCACTTATCTAACAATCCACTTTACTACTATATGTGGTACCATGAGACAATCACCTAACTACAGGTAATATCCAGGGTGACTGGGCATTCACACAAGTCTTGAAGTTTGGGAACTTGTAGAAATTTGGAGGGCTACCATAGAAATAAAGTCAAACTCTCTAAATTTGGAGAACCCTCCAAAATCAAAGACAGTAATGGATTGGTTTATAAATGAGTGAACCCTATGGTAGCTAAACCTCAGTTCACTGAAAGTGAAGAAATTCCAGCTTGCTTATACTGAAAAATGCAGCCCTGTTAAGAGAAGAAGCCTCCAGATAAAGAGAATATGAACATTCTCTTCTCAAGGGAAGCACAAAACCTAAATAATCTTCCCAAACTTCTTGCATATAGTTTCCATATATTATTGATGGGTCTTGCAATTGAATGCTCTTTTGTTCAAACTACACAGAAACTAATCTTCATTTCAGGAGTCAACTTCTATCAAGACAATTGCTCAGAAGAAGTGCTGAACAGCAGCATGAGGTGCTAGTCATAAAGCCCAGTTTCCATTTGTTTTCTTTTACCAAAATTTGTGCAGTATTACTAATTGCCACTAATCACTGAATCCAGTAAACATTACAGTCACATGTATAGCACCTTCTGAAAGCATGAATTTTTGTCTGAGCTCAAATAACATACAAACTTAATATTTTTATTGTTTATCTTTTCATCACCAATGAATTTATCCCCAAAGCCACAAAAGCTGTTTGCATCCCTCCTTTCTTCCCTGGTGGCTCACACTCGTGATGGGAACCTCGAATGAAACTACAGCACACCTGTGGCTCAGGAAGGGGGGCTAGTGCCGCAGCGGGTTCAGGAATCTGCTTACCACTTGGACTAAGGCACATTTTCAAGTTCATTCTAGGAATTATTGCTAATGAAGCTTGCTGGTGTGCAAATGGCACCGAAAAGTATATTTTTAAAACCAGGAATGCACTATGGTTTGTGAATTTTAATGACAATTCACAGTCAAATTAACAAATGATTTTCTTTATTATATACTCTCATATGTGAATATCTTGTTTATTATAAAGTAGAAATGGGGGGCGCCTGGGTGGCTCAGTCGGTTAAGCGTCTGACTTCGGCTCAGGTCATGATCTCACGGTTCTGGGTTTGAGCCCCACATCGGGCTCTGTGCTGACAGCTCAGAGCCTGGAGCCTGTTTCAGATTCTGTGTCTCCCTCTCTCTCTGACCCTCTCCTGCTCACGCTGCCTCTCTCTCAAAAATAAAACATTAAAAAATA
Source organism: Hyaena hyaena (assembly GCF_003009895.1). Lineage (NCBI taxonomy): Eukaryota > Metazoa > Chordata > Mammalia > Carnivora > Hyaenidae > Hyaena > Hyaena hyaena. The sequence continues at coordinate 239,594 of NW_024081154.1, forward strand.
ATAATAATAAAGTAAGAAATGGGACTTTGGAACAAAACCATGTTATATTTACATATAATATACTTTCATTCTTTCTGGAGAGATTTATATTAGAAAAGAAATATTTGGCTCAGGGGAGAAAATATTTTTGGCATCTTAATGAAAATAATGGTTTCTTAAGGAAACAAACAAAAAAAAGAGACACTTATTATACTGCAGTTCAGTCTTTAATAGTTCCAGATTGTCAGTGCTATGAAAGGAGACCTCTTCTGTTCTTTTATCATGACCCTGAGGTCACAAATTATCTCTAAGATGTGAGAGCCATTCGGTTTTCTGAACAGTCAGGTTGTTCTTTAGCATTATCCATCCTATTTATCTTGGGCCAAACCTCAGCAATGACAGAAGTAACTGACTAGCCCAAAATTTAGCCAAAGAAATAAATGTCTATTGCTGTAAGCATTTCGGACATTCCTTCATAGTTATAAACAAAAGAACTATTCTGATAGTAGACAACTGTAGTGGCTGATGTTGATGTGCAGCATTACCATGTACTATTTTCCTGCTCTTAAAATAAAACAAAAAAACAAAACTTTTAAAACTCTGTAAGACTTTTAACATGTAAAGGATTTATCACATTGGTCTGTTATGTTCAAACATAAATATTCGTACTCCTTTTGTTAAAAAAAAAAGTATTTTCCATTATGATAATGAAATTGCCTTGAACCTGCATAGAAAACAATACACAAAATAATGTAATATACTAAATAAAGTAATAAGGTTAATTTCTTTCCTGCTGTCACTAAATTCATGCTAACAGTCTCTCTTCAGCTTGACATCAATTAATGATTTTAATTCTAGACTCTTGTCACAGTGTTCACCACCCTTTCCTCTAATTAAAATGGATGATGCATGATGAAGATAAGACACACAAGACTGCTGTTCTCGTAACATTTCAACTCATTAGGATTTTTTTCTTTTACAATAAATGGCTTTTAACACTAATTGCAGTAGGGTAAGATGAAAATAACTGTTTTATGACTATGAAGTACGGTCTTTATATATCCAGGAAAAGGTACAGGCATGAGAATCACTACTGAGTGACCAACTCCTCAGGATGGAAATCAATGGTCTACTTACTCAGTTATATCCCAAATACTTCACCTCCAATGTAACAAAACTTCAAAACATGAACAACCATGGTGCATTATTTAGAACACTCCAAGAAATAGAAATTGACCTTTAATAATGTTAATAAAAAATGCTGTAAATGTCTACAGAAGATAAAATATACTAATATCAGTTTCCCAGAAAACATTAAAATGAATGTTGGATTGCTACATATCAGATGGTTGTTAAGGATCTTCAAAACAATGTTTAAGACCTTGCAATCAACCCTTTTGGGAAACATTTTATCCCCAGCTTATTGGACTGCCATCCAGAAGCCTCATTCTGGGAAAAAAGATCCTGGATCTTTTCCCCACAGTATTTCCTCTCTCTAAAAATCAGTATTACAGACATTCATCAAATAAAACCTAAATGCATGACAGAATGAAATTTAAACTACAAGAGAACTGGGCAGAATGCTTCAATTTAATAGTAGTTTGTGGTCAACTGAATGAATGCTGTATTTGCCCCTCAAAACATTTCAGCAGAAGGGAGACTTCAGAAATACCGTGGCCCAACCTCCCAGTCCTTCAGGTGACCCTGCTCCATAAAGCCCACAACTGCCCCTTCCAATATAGAAGCTTCCAATTTGGCATCTATGCCGAATTCCAAAGAGAGGGGCAATAGTCCACTAAATTTCTTACTTGGAAAACAGTCATCATTTGAATTGGGATTTTATCTCTTTGTAATACTGGGGTAAAAGACAATTGAGAAGAAAAAACGTCCATATTCTAAATGGGTCCTGAGAAGAATAATTTCATGAGTAGGGTCAACAGTTTTGAAGGCACATTTCCTGTTTGAGGGAAAATGGCAATTGTACAAATCCACAGTGGACTCGTACAATAGGTGGGGGAAAGTTAAGCTTCATCCCTTAATGCTAAAAGTATTTGAATGCTTAATGTATTTAAGCTTGAATGCTTAACATATGCTTAATGTATTTGAATATATATATAGCTAAAAGTTGAAAAAGAGGTCAAAGAAAAGCATTCATAGAGATACCACTACCAACTAACCCAAAACCACATTTTTTACAGAATCTAAGGAGTTAGAAGAACACCTCCTCCCCATGAGCCCCTGTGCCTACACATGTGTGTAGAATTTTTCTACTCTGCTAAATAACCAAGTTCTTAGGAACGAGACCTAGACCTCAAATTACCCATCTCTGGAGAGTGTTCATTTTTAACTCTAGCCTGGCAATCTATTACCTTCCCAAAGCTCTATAGTTTTCTATTTCCACACTGGTTGGGTTGCCTTATATCAATTTTGTAATGTTAGGAGACTTAGGTCTTTTTTCTTTTCCTCTTAACAAAGGTAAGGGATCCCTGAGAGAGGGAAGAACAGCGTAATACAAAATTTAGACCATCATATCGTGTATGTAACATATTGTGAAACAACAAAAGCTGCTCCTTTACACTGACTAATGAAACACTAGAATAACATTTCACAAACCAAAACACACACAGTCTTATAGATACTCATGCACTCACATTATGTTCTGACTTTCACGAGTAGCAAAGCACCTACAGTTATTTCCAACTCAAACAGATGCTACAATGCCAAATACATCTAAGACGGCTCTCATCAAATACAAAACTGTCTTTTCCTACTCCAGTTATGGTCTATCAACAAAATCCATTCCAAACACACACACACACACACACACACACACACACACACACACACACACACACACTCAGTTTAATTTGCTCAAATATTCATCTAACTAGTGAACTTCCACATAGTTAATAAATTATTTAAAATTTTTGTTCACATCCAACAATAAATTTTTCTATAAAATGCCTGATGAGGGGGGATGGGCATGGAGAAGGGCACTTGTGGGGATGAGCACTGGGTGTTATGTGGAAACTAATTTGACAATAAACTATTTGTAAAAAAAAAATAAATAAATAAAACATAGTAGGCAAAATAAAAAAAAAAATGCCTGATGAGACTAATTTCAGTGATTAGAGCTGACTTTTCTGAAGGATTAAAGAGGTCAGACAAAATATGGAAAATTCTGCTACAGAATAGAAAAATGTAAATTTTCCAAGAGGTTAATTTTTAAAAGTCAAGCTTTGTTCGAATGACAATATGTGATCTAAATGCAAAGATTATCTGGGTTACCTGAGTTCTGTGGTCAGAATTCAGGGAGCCTGAATACTAAGTTTCAAGCCAAAATGAGTGAAAATTTCTTTTCTTTCAGGTGCACAGGAAATACACCTACTACTGCTTTATTGATGGTTTCTCCTGTAAATTCACAATCTTTTCATCCATACACTTTAAACACACTTCACTACTGCATTATAATATTTTTAAATGTTAGCTTAAATGTTAACTTCTGCATCTTTTGAAAAGGTTCTTACCAACTAAGAAACATCACAAAAAAGTTTTTATCAAAATTTCAAGTAATTACACAAAGCAGATATTGGAAACAACTGGTAAAACCAAAAAAAGAAATGCCAGTGAATGGGAACCATATGCAGAAATGCCACACAAACTTGCAAAATGATGCACCGAGAACTGGGTGTACCATGTGCGGCACAAACAGTTCAATGGCCCCAGTATTGGAAACATGAGCTTTTAAGAGTGATTATCTCTTTGAATAATGGAACATTTCTAGTCATACATTTCCTTAGCAGATTTATAAATATCCTTCACATACTGGGAGAATTTCATAAGAAATTCATTTAACTTTTTCATGTCTCCACTAGAAGCATTCAGTCCCTTTTAAAATACTTCCAAGAACAACTTACTGCATAGATACAGATAAGCAAACCAAAACAGGTATCCCTTGCTGAGTAATACAAAACACCATGCCAGGTAGCATTATATACGTAATAGAATGAATAACATACGAGGTAAAGATTTCAGAGTTGAGGAATCTGGCCAGATACCACAGCAAAGATTTCATTTTTCAGACCTTTTTCCTTCTTTCTGTCCTTCCTTCCCATCCATCCATCTGTTCATACAGACTTGGCCTTGTTCCAGAAAAAATTTAACATGGTTTTCTAAGAATGTATAAAAATGTAAAATAAATCAAAACGAAAATAGATTTAGCTTTTTGAAAGTATGCATGTGTGGAAAAATACATATTTTATGGGAAATAAATTAGAAAGGCATAGACCAGTATGTTAATGGCAGTATTATTATTATAGATAAATTTCTATTTTCTGGGTTTAAAATTATGTTTTTTCTTTCAAATTGTCTATAGATTTAGAACTAGAATACATTAGAATTAGACCATAAAAAGGTATAGGTTTTAAACAGGTGGGAAATATGTGGGGAAGAGAAAATGGAAAATGAAAGAACAGGAATAAGATTCATAAGTACACATAACAGAAGCCATAAAACAGAGACAGGTCACAAACACTGGTTCTACATTTGCTGAACCCTGAGGTCTACAGTCAGTTAGACAATCGAGCTGGATATGGCTGACCCAGGAACTAGCGACCTTTGCTTGCCATCAGTATTTACCAAGTGACTGGATTCTGAGAGATGTTAGTATTCCACAGAAAACAAAGTGAAGGGAGATATTCTGTGAATAAATGAGTTAGGAAATGATGAACTCTATTCATATCCTGGTGACTCACAAGGTACATTAACATAATTAGGGTTTTGAGAAATAATGGAGTAAAGAAGTACGCATAAATTGGTTTAACCAAGTGTTTCTCAAACAGATTTGCACGTGGAACCCTTTTTCTACTGCTAAACACTGTTTGGGCAACTCTCACACCAAACTGTTCAATATCAACCTTTAAAGCTTAAATGCAGATACCACTGGAGCAAAAACACAACCGAAAGCCAAACTTTACTTCAGACACTTGGTCAACAGAATGGAAGCTAAGTGGGCCTGAAGTCACACAAAGCATTTCATTAAATATGTACTATTATGCATTTGGAGCCCAATCTTTCGGTGCGGTGGAAATGAGCCAATAGGGGCTTTGTCCTGAGGCACGCCTAAAACACAACCCAGTAAGAGGCAGCAAGCACTGATTTCACACCTCAGCTCCAAATACTCCTCACTCTGCTTCGTATCCCCAGCTAGCCCAAATGTGGCCAACAGTCTCTCTGAAAGGTCAAGGCACCTAGGTTCAGAGCTTGGAGCCAGAAGTCAACATAGCACATCATGGAACAGCTAACTTTACTCTTGGCATTATCCCCAGATTCCCTGCTTCTCAGGAAGAGAACCCAGACATGCAGCCTCAAGTTGCTCAAGGGCAGGGCTAGTAGAGACAGAGGACAGATCCAAGCTGTAGTCTTCCTTATCCATTTCTCCTGCGTGGACAGCATTTATTGAAGACTCCATCTCCCAAGGATGATAGCAAGTGGAAAGGAAAGGGGAGGATGACGTTAGCAAGAATGAAATCAAATGTAATCTCAGACCATGCTCAGAAGAATCTAATTTACTTTCACTATCTAAATAGATCTTAATCTGGTAGGAGAACACATTTTAAATTATATTCATTGTCTTTTCAATTGTTCCCTATTTATATCTTGAGTCATATTCAGGCTTCATGGATGTGTATGGTCAAAAATTACTTTTTGTTTAGGGACATGTCATAACAAATAATAACAGGATGTCAGGTTTTCTATTTTTACATGAAATCATCAAAAATAATTTTGGGAATTCCGAGAGCTACAGTGGTAAATAATGTTAATGGAGATGCTTCACTACTAATCCGCAGTGAATAAAGGCTATGATGAGAATAAAAGCAGTGGTTTATTTATTTTTTATCTATTCCTCCACCCAAATTCTTCCCAAAGGAGTTGCAATTTGAATTCTCCAACAAAGCACCACCAATGCCAATGGACAGAACAGAAAGGAGGAAATATAAAAGAAGGCTTGCCCTATCCAAATAACAAGCACTAACCGAGCTCCACTTCTGTAATTCACTAAGTCTCATGCATTCACTTGCTCTGTTACAAGATCCATGAGTTTAAATAAAACACACTTGTAAAAACTGCTCCTGAAATACAAACTCAGAGTATAATAGTTTTCTTAAATTATGAAGCTAATTGATTTTTTTTAATGGACCATTCACTTGTTCCTTGACCCTAAAAGATTTTTATTCTAGGCCTCCTGCACATTGTAAATTCATTATGACCAACCTAGTTCCCAGAAGTATTGCATCATTAGAGGTAGAGAGATGGAGATTAAAAGCAAAACTGAGAGTGAACTGTGCCTTAGGCAAATTAATAATACAAGTGAAACCATTATGTAAAAATCATTGTTTGGCTGCAAAAACTTGACGATGCATTATTATAACAAGTATCTGGGAAAATGGTGATAGAGTTCTGCATTGAAGCACAGTAATCATCTTAAACTGGAAGAAAAGAATATTTCAAATACCAACTATGGTACAAGATAAATGAAGCTATCCCCTATGGGTGGCATCAAGATATAAGAGAAGTAGAATGTTTCTATGGCTTAGATTGTTCTCGACCTAAATCACATATTTGCCTGTGTATACATCTAGCTGGTATATGCTTTCTTCCTTTAGGGACAAGAAAGACCTTTAGGATAGAAGTTTATAGTACTGAGCAATTAAATGCCATATTATACACCCTAAGGAATATCATGTGCCCTGGCCTGACAACAGTGAGCTTATTAACAAGTTTGGGGAAGATTCAATCCAAAATTGAAGAGGATTTGAAAGAGTCCTATAAAGTAAGAAAATGGAAGGGGTTAAAAAAGAAATAAATAAAATCTAGGGAGGTACCAGAAGAAAAAACCCAGACTTGCAATATAAATTAAAAGTCCATAGTTCTCCCGCTTATATATTTAATACTCTGAAAAGCTATAGAGAATCAGAGTAACTATCCTAGCCCCAAACCTCAGATGTAGGCAAAAGGTGACTGGAAAAATATCCAGACCTTAATCTCTTGTAAAGTAAACCATCGTAGAATATTCTTTCTAGTTCTTTAATTCATTAAGCAGGAGACCAAAAGTGCTGGACTCTAGAACTGTTAGCAAGAATCTGGAATTGAAGATGCTGGACTCTAATCTTAGTTACGGACAATATTTAGTCTTTCAGCCTTGAGCCAGGCACCAGAAACTCCCTCGTATACCCCAGATTATTCAGAGTACAACAAGCATATTATTAGAGCATATATTCAGAACTGCCGCGGCAGCTCTGAAAGCGCACAGCGATGATACAGAGAGGGTCCCTGTGAGCCTGCAAACTCTAATGACAAAAATGTGAGGTGGCCTTCTCATCCCCTGGGAGGGACAAAAAGAGAAATTCTAATCACTTATCAAAATTTTTAGTATCTGCCTCAAGTAACTTTTCATTCATTTCACTGATATTTGGGTTCTTATGGAATGACTCAACAAGAGATAACAATCAAATTTAAGTGGAAAATGTCACAAAATATGATTGGGAAATAGAAAGAGAAGAAAGAAACAAATGTCAGGTTTGAGAGAAAAACAACATAGCCCCAAAGCAACAGCCTCTTCAATTGTTGTTATAAATCAAAATATTTTAAATGAGATATCAAAATTCAAAGTTTTATTTCCAGAGAAATGTTCTTAAAAATTATTATAAAATACTATAAACTCATAAATGAATGAAACAGAGTTGTATATATTTCTCTGAGATTTTAAAAGTGATTATAAATTCACCTTGATGTTTATTTAGCTTATCTAACAGGCCCCACCATCTCCTAGGCAAAGATCTTAATTAAAACCATTAAAATGCACTTAAGTGCCTCAAATAAATACATGTGTTTTTCTCTGAATCTTTCTTTACATTGTATTTATCCCAAGAAACACTAAAAACCACTGGAATACAAATTCTTCAACTGGAATACAAATTCTTCATATTCGATAAAAGAAAAAAGAGTAGAAAAGAAAAAAAAAAAGCTCTATCTGATGAGGTTTAATCAAATGACTGAAATCTACCTCTCCTGCTCCTGCTTCATTCGTATTCTCTCCTCTTCTGACGTAAGGGAGTCCTGTATTTTTATTTTACCCGTTTTCTCAATCTTGTCATCTTTTCGATGTTTGCCAAACCTGTTGATAACAAAAAATTCTAACTTGTCAATATATACAAAATGAGTTTTCATTCTTTTGTGACAAAGACATATGTACTCAATGAAATGTGAACTTCCTCAAAATGAGGGCCAAAAGGTCACCTGCAGATCACTATTTTTGCCCAATATTAATATTTTCAATCAATTTATTGGAATTACTTTTAACCAGAACTTTCCAGAGATAACACTTTTGAAAATGGCCTCAATACCCATTTTTCTTTTAGCAAAACACAAATAAACAACAACTTCATAGTTCATTCTTATTGAACAAACAATAAATGTAGAGGACTGAGTGCTGAATACTTCAAATGCTAGAGGCCAAAAATCTGCATTAGAATGGGTTTCTCTTAGGACTAAAGAATGGTAATCCACAATCATCTATTTAATAGTCTCCCCATAAACAACTATTCTTTACTTTCATAGTCAGGTTTATTGGAAACATTCATCATAGTTTAAAAACTGACAAACAAGGCCATGTTTGCAAGGTTTAAAGTACAAAGGATAATTTACACTGCTCTAACACTTTGAGCTTATTAAATTGAAAGCTTTAAGGCATTCTCATCAAATACTATTCTGAAATCTGATGAGAAGCAATTGGTGAATGTGGAATCTATATCCGATCAAAAACAAACATGAGGAACAGATACATGATTCAAAACCCCAGTCCACACAAACTTTCATGGATGGTCACTGAGCTGGCAGCTCTGTGAAAACAGTAATACCCTCTTCTGGCATCCAAAGTATCTTAGAAGCCTAGGCTTGCTATTAATTCTTTGTCTTGTTCTTTTCTTTTTCTTTTCTTTTTTTAATGTTTATTTATTTTTGAGAGACAGAGTGCAAGTGGGGGATGGGCAGAGAGAGAGAGAGGGAGACACAGAATCCGAAGCAGGCTCCAGGCTCTCAGATGTCAGCACAGAGCCTGATACGGAGCTCGAACTCAGGGACTGCGAGATCATGACTTGAGATGAAGTCTGATGCTTAACGGACTGAGCCACCGGGTGCCCCATTTTGTTCCTTTTCTCTACAACAGACCATGTTTTCTGAACACATGTTCATACATGTACTACATACCCTCAACTACTACTCATCTTAGAGATTTGGTCACCAGATATTTCAAAAAAGAAATCTTTTAAGACAATTCCTCAACTAAGCATTCATAAATATATAAAATATGTTATTTCTTTCTGAAGACAAAGTAGGAGTCTGGCTTATGTTGACAATCATATTGAAAAGAAGAAGAGTTAAAAAAAACAAAAAGTTAGTCCAAAACTGATATAAAAGAGAAAAATACTTCAACTAATGGCTTGGTTGGTAGCATAGGTCTTTCTTTTAGTAATATAAATCTAATTTCAAATACTAATTTACAGTACATGGGAATGTACATGTCTACATGGGACTATCTCATACATTAAATAAAGTAACACTGTTTGCAAAGGAGTTTATAAATAAGAAAAGGAGATGGGGTGCCTACATAGCTCAGTTAGTTGAGTCTCTGACTCTTGATTTCAGCTTAGGTCATGGTACCAGGGTCATGGGATGAAGCCCACATGGGGCTCTGCACTCAGTGTGGAGCCTGCTGAGGAGTCTCTCTCTCACTCTTCCTCTGCCCTCTACCCCACTTGTGCTCTCTCTCTCTCTCTCTCTAAAATAAAGAAATAAAGTAAAATAAATAAGAGAGAATTCTTAAAATGTTAAAACAGAAAAAAAGCTAAAATACCACTACCATTCCTTAAAAATTATGTAGAGAGCATTCACAAGTGCCTATAAATTTAACTTCTATAAAGCAAATCTATCCTTAAATTATAATGGTGTTTAGAAATTGGAAGATCATTGCATTTGAAAAAAAAGAAAAAAAGAATCCCCAAGAACCTGAGCCTGGAATCTGACCACTTCTTGCAAGGGAAAAATACACTATGCTTTTAAAACTAATAGATACAAAGCATTAAAAATAAAAACTTTCTCTTTCCTTATTTCTGTCAATATATCAATAACGCCTAAGAGGCATAATGACTGACTTTATAGAATGAATAAATAAATGAAAGAGTGAACATAAAAAACGGATACATCTCAGTAGGAGCCAACATCTAAAACATAATGTTCATTCATTTGACAAAAATTTATTAAGCATCTACAGGGGGTTCAGGCAAAAGTACAGAGCTGGACAAATTAATTTGAGCATCATCAGCATGTAGATGGTATTTAAAGCCCCCATGAGTTCCCAGACTGAAAATTCTGCAATACTGAGGCATCTGGAAATATAAAATGTATTAAATTCTAACTTCACGAAAAGTGCAAGTTCAAATCTTAACACAAGATATTTACTTATAAGAGGGATTCCTAAAGAAAGGTAAATCATTTTAACTATTCAGTTTTTCAGTTCATAAATATCCCTTAAATGTTACAACACTGCCATACTGACCTGGTTTGTTCTGTCTTTTATACTTATTTTTTTCATTTTTGAGAGAGAGAGAGAGGAAGAGAGAGAGAGAGGCAAAGAATTTTAAGCAGACTCTGCAACATATGTACAAGGCTGGACACGGCACTCAAACAGGAACGTGGAGACCATGACTGAGCCAAAAATCAAAAGTCAGTTGCTTAAAGGACTGAGCCACCCAACCGTCTGTTTTGCTTCTAAAATGTGCTGGTTCACATTCCAGATTACATACATTCAAAACTGTATTTTATTTAAAAAACCCTATGCCATGACACAAGATGTACAGTTGATCCTTGAACAACATGGACCCACTTATACCCAGACTTTTTTCGATAAATACAGTATAGTACTGTATTTCCTCTTTCTTATGATTTTTTTAAATAATATTCTCTTTTCTCTAGCTCACTTTATGGTAAGAATACAGTATATAGTACATGTAATACACAAAATATGTGGTAGTCCATTGCTTGTGTTATTGGTAAGGGTTCTGGTCAATAGCACGCTATTTCTAGTTAGGTTTCAGGGGAGTCAAAAGTTACACATTGATTTTCATCTGCAGAGGGTATTGGCTCCCCAATCGCCGTGTTGTTCAAGAGTCAAATGTATATTTCTCTGTACCAAGAGGCACAGTTTAATCTTATAAGAAGATCATGTACATCTTCCCTTTGAGTTAATAATATGAGGAAAAGTTGAGAGTGTTTGACGTTTCCATGATTTACAGGTTTAGATATTTTTGGTCCCAAACCTAACATTGAGTTTAATTAGCTATTTTGGATTTTTATTTTTTAATGATCTTGGTCCTAGTTTGTGGAGAAAGTTTTAGTTTTATATCTCTATCAACTTTTATCCTAAGTACACATGATTTTAAAAAAAAGCGAATCCTGATTCATATTTAAGAACTGCATTTGTTCTCACTTATTTGATATTAAAATATTAGTTTCTTATGCTGCCTCTGAATCACCAGAATATGATATTTTATTATTTGTAAATTTATTATCAAACTATTAAATAGTATACTTCCTTTTTAAAATTATAAATTCAAGATGAATATAGTAAAAAGTAAAGAAACCACAGATAAAATGTTTATAGGTTTGCATTTGGACATTTCCCCTAATTCATGGTTTAGTTAATAAATTATATGATTTCTTTAAGGCGTACTATAAATGCACAGCATATTACTTTATAATTGGGATAAAAATGAATCCCTCAGCTGTAGGGATTTATTATTTGAGAGAATAAAATGAAGGCTGTAGGGTAAAAAAATATACCAACCACTCTAGAGTGTAAAAAGAAACAGAAGGTAGCTACACCTTCATTCACTCTTATTGCCAATATAGTATAGTGTTCTCTTAATTTATAGTTGTTTAATTCTTCCTGCAAAGAGGGGCAAAGTCACTGAAAAATTTTAGTTACATATGTATTCTCAAAGTCAGTTTCAGAGCTAAAATCACTAATCAACCTATCAAAACAACCATTCCATAGCAAGCTGTTTAAAACCTGGAAGATGTCAATTACATTTATTTTGTCATCTTTTAAAAGTCACAGATGAATTTCAAATGGGTCACTTTCCAAAGAACAGCAAAGCTGAAAAAATATTGTACTAATGGTATGCCCAGGAAGCAAACCCATTCTCAGCAAAGAATCAGTTTTAGGAATTGCTTTCTGACTAACCTCTAGATAGGCTCAAACAGAAAGTTCCAACATCCAATGGGTGTGACGCGGGAATGGAAAGTTGTTCTGGAACCCCAGTATGTTGGGAAAAATTTGCTAGTCATATCTTAGGGCATATTAACATAGAAGAATGACTTTTAAAAAAAAAAACAGACAAAAAGAAAAATAGAAAGCTTGAGAGAAAAAGTTGATAGAGAAAAATGTCACAGGTTCTTGCTACATGAAGAAAGTACAGTGAAAAAATGCCACCAAGCCACTGAAGACTCCTTCACAGAAGGAGACACTGGATGAGCCCTGTCTTATCAGTGTAGAATTGATTGTAACATTTCTTAAACATATGGCTTTTTTCATAAAGAATACAGCAGTGTTTTCATTCAGCTAAAGTAATCTCCAAGTAATCTGCTAAATGGGTTTTACTATGACGTGTTACAAATGAGATCATTGCTGTCTGGCAGATCGGCCACATATATTACTATCGTAAAGAATAATGGGCAAAACATGCACTTGTTGATGAACGGAAAAAGAAAAAAAACAATGACAGGATTGCAACAAAATTCTCGTGTCTTCATATAGAAAGAACTTTCATTAAAAATCTACTGTAAGAGTTTCGTGCTACTGAACCATCATTTCAGTTTTTAATAAATTAACTCAATTCTCTCTGCAGTATAAATAACATTGAAATATCTTACTATATTTTATATTGCTAATAAAATTAGAGATCCTCAGAAAAAATTATGCTGAGTGATATCATGCACAGCATCCTGCTATAAATAAAATAAAAATATAATTGGATTTGTAATGAAATGGATTTTCCTAATATCGTATTTGAAAACATGATACAGTAGAAGTCTTAAAAATCTTCTGCCATACTTAAAAATAGATGAACATAATACCCAGCACAAATTATGTTGTGAGCTTGGTGGAATAATTTTTGAAATAAGATTTTCTTCCAAAATAATCACTGAAATGTCACCTAAAAATTTGGTATTTCTCACTGCTAATTACCAAGGTCTTTATGTCTAAGGAGGGCTTTGCTACAATACTTGCCTTACTATTTACACTAACAAGCATGTAGGTTAAGTGATACTGCTTGCCTGGGAGAGTGTTGAAATGGCTCAAATACAAATTTAGTGTCAGAGACTAGAAGCCACCCATCCTCCCCCAACACCCAACTTCAAAACTAGACTGGTCAACATGGTCATCTAACTCAACACCCTGCCCTGTATTTTGCCCCTCATTTCTATACATTTGTACCATCACATGATTCAATCATGTCCTTTCTCCAGTAACTCATTATTAACATAGGAGTCGTTGCTTCTGGTGAACACAGCCATTGTGCTAACCTGTCTTTGACCGCTACCTGCTGTGATGATGCTGCCATTTACCCTAAAGATCTTTGAGAGATACCAGCTGTGTCATGAGCTGGATTCAAGATTCTGTACAGGAAAACTGATACCCTGTAGTGTGTTATTCCTTTGTTCCAATCAAACTCTCTGCAATGCCTGAGGAACATACCATTCACTCAAATCAAAGCAAAATAATGAGCTGTTAACACTATTCCTCTATAGTCTTCTGTGTCATACTTTTCCTAAATGTTTTTTGATCCAAGTTTCTCTAGAAAATCTTTTCAACTGATTCTGGTTCAATCTTTTCTCACATTCTTGGTTTTAGCATTGATTTCTCTCATCTCATCACTCTTATACAATTATGAACTTATTTCTGCCTTAAAGTCTCAAACTGTTCTAAATGTTAATTGAAAAAAATTTGTAGATGTTTCATTGCAACAGTAAAATTCCATGTACACTGAAGGAATATGTGCACATATTTCTGAAAAATCAGTTTAAAGATTGGTCCCCTGTTCAATGTATGGATTTGACAAACAAGGAAACTGAGGCCCAAGAGGTATGCAGAGCTGCCCAAAGTCACACTGAAAACTAGGAAAAGAATTCAGGTCAACTTATAGTTAGCTTAGGAGATTTCAATGGGCCTGTGCTTGAATACATCTAGAGACACTGAAATTCTCAGACCTACAAAGTTCACTTTGTGTAAATCCTAAGTGAGACATATAATTGAACACCTGTTGAATGCTCTTTTGATTACTTAATTACATTCCACTAGAATTTATTGAATTTTTATTATGTATGTTATCTCATTTATTTTCACAACCAGCATGTGAGGTAGGTGTTATCATCCTCCTCTTTAGGGGGAACCTCAGGGGAATTTAATGATTTTACAGGCCATATAGCAAGTAAGTAGCAAAGCCAGACTGCAGACCCAAGACTCTTAACCACACCCAGCCACCTCACAAATTTGAAGAGCCAAAGACAGTCAGTCACTCTTATGCTTTTATACTTACAGCAGCTGGTTAAAACATCTTTGTTGGAATAAATAAGATAAATCTTGCATTTCCTGTAGCAATGAGGTCCAAAGGACATTGTTCCCAAATGGAACTTGTCTATGAAGGCCAGGAATCTAGACACAAGGTCAAGAACTGATCTCACCCATTGGAAAGGATCATAAAAACTACCCACATACCTAGGATACTGCCGATATTTCTAAATGCAATGATACTCCCTAAGTCAAAATTGTCTTTACTGACATATGCAAATACTTCCAGGCAACAGCAGAAACATGTCAAATTGTCCGAACCCAATCAGAGGGTAAAACAGCAAGAATTCACTGCATGCATTTATCTTTTATAATAATGTGGCTCAGAGTTTCTGGCTCTATTTTTTTGTGCCTCAGCCTCCATTTTAAAAATAACAGAAAAAAAAAAAACCAAGTCACTTCTAATATGTCCTTCCCATACAGGATCTTACATATTTTAGTGACATTTTAAGAAATCACTACCATGATAACGTACTGATTTGCTCAGCAGTAGATTGTAAGATTGTGGCAATGCTGGATGAATCAGGGAAGAGAAGGCTGATTATGAAAAGCAGAAAGCTCCTATTTAGGCAAAAAAAACATCTTGGTAATCAACAATGATGAGAAGGGAAGCTTAGAAAGGGTACATGACAACTTGATAGTGCTTTTATAAAATGGGATGCAGTTTTAACTTGGCGGAGTTTGGCAGGGGTTCTCTTTAAAAGGAAATTCACAAACTTGACAACCATTATTTGATTGTGTACAGTTTTCATCAGTGCTACTCTGATTAGATTTAATAAATTTGGGTTGCCTGACATCCAGAAAAAAGAAGTAACCTTCTTTTTTTTGTTTAAAGAAAATACAGCTTCTACTTAACCAAGCTAGAACAGGCTTTAGACATGCAGTATACCCTTAATGGACAACACACCCTTTTCAGGACTCCCATTAAGTGTCCTTATAAGTGCACTCCTCCGCTGATGTAGCCTGCGTTATCTAATCAAGGATGCACTGATACGTCTAGTAACCCGACACTTCAGGAGTTCTGGAAGGATATGGCACAAGAAAATATTAAAATAACAATGAAGAAATTGAACCCAGCATATTATCAATTTTAATTTTACATGAATCACTGTAAGTTCCAAATATCTTATTAATAAAACCCAAATCCAAACACACACACACACACACACATACACACACGACCACAGGATCCAAATGGAAAGACTTAAGGAAAAAAAAAACCAAGCAAACAGTAATCCTTCAAAACACAAGATAAATACATAAATAACTCTGAAATAATATTTATAATCTCTACTTAGAGCCATTCAAGTAAAATGACAGAAGATGAGTAGAAGTATATCTTAATTATAATGTTAAAGCTTTTTAGGCATCAGCTGGTTCAGGGACTGCATGACATATTTTCTGTAGCAAATAAATTCTCTTTGTAAAGAGGGGTCAAATAGTAATTACTGTTCCATACAAGATTTTTATAAGGCTTGATACACCTTTTTTTTTTTCTCCAACATATACCCACATAGGTAATCAAACCACACAAACCCCGTATTTGCATGGAGATGCAAATAGTATGCAAAGTGTATTTTTTGCTTCCTCCTTAACTACATCAACTTTATAATTTTATATATATATCACATATAAAATAAACATATACATACCTAAACATGGTAAAAACAACACACAATTCTGATTTTTCTAAATGCTTAATTTGGCATTGAAATCGGCAATGTCCACTTATAATAATTTGAGAGTGCCTTTCACACAACTACTTCTCTAGATCCTTTCTTTACTACTATACTCCTAATTCTTGCACTGTTCATTTTAATGCATTATTGTTTCATAATACAATACTCCAAATTGCAAATTACATTTGGCTCAAGAAGTGATTATGAAAAATACTATCACTGCTGCCTTTGCTCGAATAACTCTGATAATAATGAGAGATTGATTGAGCTCTAAGCAGCCCAAGTGATGAGAAGGGTCAATTTGAACATTTCTATTAAGCTTCTTTTGTTAAACCCAACACTTTGCCAGGTCAGAGGCAAATAATCATACCCTACATCTGGTTACCATGGTTTTCCTTTTCCTAACGCATCAGAACAATTTAGCAAGTGGTACTGCCCCTAAGAAATGCTAATGAGACCTAAGTCAAAAAACACATCTATTCAAAAAGGCACTTGAAAAAAGAAAAAGTAAAAGGTGGAAAGATATTTTACTATACACTTTTTTTCTATTAGGACAAGAATCAGCTGCATTTAGTACCAAATATAATCCTAATAATTTCTGTTGCCATCTGCCTATCTGATACTCAAATTGCATCCAGGTTGCAAACACTTATGTGGCAATGCAAACACAGGCACAATTTAAGAATATCTCTTTTGAGTTGGAAATATTCACCCTCAATTAAATATGCATTGCAATTCAAATTCAAAGTTTTAACTACTGATAGGAGATATTTAGTTTATAGGTACAGCTGAAACACTCTCAAATATGTTCTATGCTTTTATGTTTACAGAGCAGATGAAAGTGACAAAGACAGAAATTATAGTCATTGAAGTTTGGGGGAGGGAAGGGGAATAGACCTTTGGTATAGCTCCTGGAAACTTTGAAAGATTAAAACTTCCCCAAAGATCTCATTATCTGTAAAGTTAAGGTGTCAGTCAGCACTTTTTTCTGTTGATGATAGGGAACAATTTCTGTTGATTCAATTTCTTAGTGAATGCTCTCTACAGAGTAAATTAAGAGGCATAGACTTTCATTTTTTTATCTTTTGCATATTCAGATTTAATATTAGAGAGCTGACACATTTTATAAGGCCCAGTAGAAGTTCTGCAGGGTGTGAGCTGGAGGCCACACCTAATTCTTGGAGCAGAACAAAGCCGGGCAGGATTCCCACAGGCCTCCAAACCCAAACCCACTCTACCTGAGTCACACCATCCACTTAAGGAACAAAGGCCTAAAGGTCACATTTGGGTAAACTCAGTGTTCCTGCAACACACCTTGGTCCAGATGAGTTTAACACTACAGAAGGTGACCGTGTGACACCACAAAATGACAACGGCTCTTCTCAGGAAAGGTTCTTTACTCTTCTGTGCTGTGATTCACTCCTCCAGGATGTACACTATTTATGACTCAACTGTGGTTTAAAACCCAGCTGGTAACTGGGATCTGAAGTCTTGGGATGGTTTCAGGGACAGAGTGACAAGGGCTTAGAACCAGGAGACGTGCTTAGCATCTCATCTCCAATCAGCACAGCCCCCAAGGAAAGGGAAACATGAAATTTGACAAATGGCAAACCACCATATTTTTCCTTATTTGACTAAATAGTTCAACAAGCGTTTAAATATAGAACTTGTTGATTTGTGCATTGGCCTGGAATTCCTCTCATCCCAGCTTATTTCCATCCCCTAAGAGCTGTCTCGTCTGCACTGCCTGCTGTGTGGTCTGAGGTTCCACGGAATCACTGGTGAACAAAAGCCAAAATGTGGAGCTCCGTAAGAGTGCGCCCTGTTTGTCCAATAAACCATCCTGGAATCAGAGCCAATACCACGGATATCAGTTTAAATTTTCAAGTCTCCCCAGTTACGGTTGCTTTTACAGGATTTCATTATGCTGCTTTTCCTTGGCTGAGGTTTGAAACTGTCTGGCCTAAACGAGTGTGTATAATCATGGGGTATTAGCAAATCTCACTTTGTTGAGGATAGTATATAAAGTATATAAATAGATCTATTTCTACATCTAAAGGATAGATAGAAATAGCCTATACACCTTTTTTAGCAAATGCACTCAGAATATGTATCTAGACACTAATAAACTAATGCAGGAATAATTAATCTGAGGGAAGAGAAGCCCATGAGAAAAGAACTTAATGAATAATATGAGCTGACAGACATACAACACCTTGAAATTCCAAAAAAGTTTCCATACATATTCTTTCCTTTAGTTCTTCAAGGAACATGAGAAGACTGACGGGTTACATGTCGGAGGGGGTAGAGCTGGGTTGGGAAGAGAAAGCTTCAAATCTACATCCCCAATTCTTTCTACCACAGAATAACATGTCCCTCTTAGAGTGACCTCAGCCTCTTTGAATGTCTCTTAGGTTCTTCATGTTATTTTATATGTTGGCAGTTCATAAAGTAAAATCTTTATTTATTACACTGAAATCATATTAAAAATAAACTTTAAGAAGGATCACTCACTATGTAAGCATCTTCAATGGCAAAACACCAAGTGGAGTGTAAAATACTAGAAAGTTTTCAGTGTAATTTTAACTCTTAAGCACTAAACACACCCACTAAAACACACGGGTCAGTGTTCCTCCATACCGAGTGACAACTAAAACAAGCTGCTGATGGGGGATCCAAGGACAACCAAGCCTAAGATACTGAAGCATTTGGGTAGCTTATCTGAAGATCAGGAACTCAAGCACATGTCACATAGCAGTCGATTTGGGTAGGGACAAGATTTTTTCAACTGGCATTATTGAAACTTTGGCCCAGACAATCCTGTGTAGAGGTGTGGTGGGGTTAGGGGAGGGGGATGGGCTCTCTCTGGCACCATAGAATGTTCAGGAGCATCCATGGCCTGTACCCACCACATGCCACTGGCACCCCTCCCTGCTGGTGACAACCAAGTGAGTTATCAGACACTGCCAAAAGTCCCCTATGGAGCAAAACTCTGAGGGTTAAGAACCACTGAGCTACGATTTAAGATAAGCAACTAAGTTCAATGCAATAACTTCATTATTTACAAAGAATAAGAGGGCTCAAAGAACAGTAAAATGTATCTTGGTCCTCACCCAAGAATGCCCCATTTATTTAAGGACTACTTCCTAAACACTAAAGAAGGAAGTCTCTTTCTACTGAGATAGTTAAGATTGAATGTAGATAACCATCTAAGTCCCAGAAAACAAAATCTAACATGCTGCAACTCAAAAATACATTTGGGGAATGTAACCATAAAAACCAGGAGGTTAAAACAGCACCAAAGTCAGTATAATCAACATTAGTACACTGATTAAGAGCTCGTACTCCAAAATCAGAAAGATGTAGGTTATTTGAGGTCTGACAATTGGCACTATTAAATATAAAAATACTATCTATAAAAAACTAGTAGAAGCAAAGATTAAACGCAATCATGTTATGTAGCACACTGTTGGCAGAAATTATCACTCGATAAATAATAGATATGATTTTCTAACAAAAACCTTCATATATTCATTTCTTCCTCCATTTCTAGGTAGCTTCTCTAGGCTAAGTTGGGAAGACGATGACCATTTCAAGTGGTAGAAATAATAAGGTTTTCTAGTATTTGTGGTCCATTCCCTGTATGATCTGGCCAGTTATGGCTGGTCTCGGCCAGCACAGTAGAATGAGGATGAACAGCAGCCCAGTGCTGTAAAGCAGCTTCAATTTCAGAGGCCTGAGGCCACCTGTCTTCAGAAACAGTGACTCAGATTGGTTTTCCAGGAGCAGACTCCCCATAGCAGATGCTGCCTATCCAATATCCATCCTCCTTCCCCTCCTTGGAAGTAGAACCCTGATTTGGCAGGGAGAGGAAATGTGCCTCATTGAGATAAAACTACTTTCTCTTGACTCCTTTGAGAACAGTAACAGAAGATAGTAGAAGACAGCAGTTAAGAGTGTAAACATTTGGAGCCAGATTTCTGGGTCAAAATCCCAGCTTTTCCTCTTCCTACCTATGTGATACACAGTCACATGACTCATGCTGCTTGGACAAGTCATTTAACCTCTTGGAGCCTCAATTTCCTCTTTAGTAAAATGCAACCACTCTCATATGTTTTATTGAGAATAAAGGAATTATACATTCACTCTGTATTGGCACAAATAGGCTCTCAATAAATACTATTTTATTATCACTGTTATTGATAAATTCTGGCCATAGAAATTGATATGGGACTTCGAGAATAATTAGCAGAAAGGGGGCTGACTTCACTGAAAGTTCCCCTTTCCCTTTCCTGCCTCTTCTTGCTTAGAATTCTGACAAGATGGCTAGAGTTGTAACCAGGAAGTGACCACAAGGATAGAAATACATGTTTAAGACCCTTGTGTTCCTAGTGGCATTATTCACAAAAGCCAAAAGATAGACACAAACCGAGTGTCTATGGATGGATGAATGGATAAACAAAATGTGAGCTACAGGGACAATGGAACAGTATTCGGCCTTGAAAAGGGAAATCTGACACTTAACAACACGGATGAACCTTTGGGACATCATGCTAAGTGAAATAAGCCAGTGACAAAAACATAAATACTGTATGATTCCACTTATACAAAATATCTAGAAGAGTCAAATTCAGGAGACAGAAAGGAGAATGGTGGTTGTTATGCGTCAGGGAAGGGAAATGGGGTTGGTATTGAAAGGATACAGAGTTTCAGTTGTTTGAGATGAAGAGGGTTCTGGAGGTGGACGGTAGTGATGCTTCCCACAGCAATGTGAATGTAGTTAATGGCCCTGAACAGCACACTAAAAGATGGTTAAGGTGCTAAATAAGACTGTTTTTACCACAGTTAAAACCAATAAGGAAAAACATAGTAAGCATGACTGAATAAGCAGGAGGCAGGGACTTTGCTGACACTCTGGGCCCACCATGCAAGCGTTGGACTGCCAATCTCCAGACTTCTTTCAGAGACAAATGAGCCCTATTTTGTTTAAATGACAGTTACTTGGGCCTGCGCTACAACCAAAACAATATATTACAGATAAAATCATGGAGATGAGAAGGCAAGAAACTTTGTAAATGATTCCATCTTCACATCCATCCTTCACTATTCAGCGCCCCAGGTCCCAGCAACTAATTTACTCCTGAAGACATCACATTCAAAGTCCACCCACGGTGGCCAACACCCTTCCAAGAGCAGAACTAATTGAGACAACTGAAAATAACCACCCAAATGAAGCCTCCTCTCTTCAGGCCAACACTGCTATTCCAGCTGAAAGACTTTCAGTATGAAAACGAGAAGAAAACAACATTCCATGAGTCAGAAATGATTTTCATTTTCTCCCCATTGTTTCTGATGCTATTTGGGTATTCTACAGTTGGTGACTAGAGATGCCTTCACACACTCTATTATTTTGGCTGTTAATAAGTGTCTTCTCTCTAAATTAGATGGCTGCCTTTCAGCTGCATGTGTATACAGCAGCAGAGGACACTTCTAAATGAAAAGGTATTTTCCCATGCTGACCAGAATACCTGGAAATAGTATGAACATTCTGCTTAGTGAATTACATAATTTCCATCTCATAAGAAAAATACTGTTCAAAGGAATTTTGTCAGACGAAATAGAATAAGGGTCTACTCTAAGAGTAGCACAAAAATTTTTATCACAAAGGTAATAAGACCCATATAGATAAAATTATATTTAAATAAGGGACCTTTCCAAAAAAAGAGTTCCATAGGGAAAATGTTATATATATTTCTCTATTTGCTCATTAAAATTGAGAGGGCAGATCTAAAATCTTAGAAGTAACCTATTTAAAGACCGTAATGGTATCTATGACCAAACAATAGCTAACTAGCTTCATTTTCTACTTTTTAAAAGATAATACTTCATTTATAACATTTTATTATTGAAAATATAAAAGAAATCGAAATTGTGTCACAGCAGGAAATACATAATTCTCTACTTCCATGGGAAATATATTTCCAGCAAGAAATCTAGTTGAAATGATTTTGAACGCAACAATGACTATAAAGTGCATAATACATAGAATGATTGATGATATTAAATATGCCTGTAAAAAATAATAAAAAGGTTTTAAAAATGATGCAGATAGGCAGAGCACAGCCAGGAACCCTTCAGAAAAGGCAACAAACTAAAAATAATAGGCACACGCTCAATATACCAATTTCAATAGTTTACATAAAGCATTAATAGTTTGAATGTATCCACAACTTTATATCCCCTTGGATAGAACATAAAAGATGAACAGTGTTGCCTTGAAACACAAAGATATCTGTAAATTTCAGTCTATTCAAGTTTTTTTTTTTTTTTTTTTTTTTTTTTTTGAAGCTACAGGAATGGAGGCACTCATGAAACTCGAGAAAATTGGTTCTGAGAAACACGGTCTGAAAATGTATGCAAGCATAGAGTAAGGACCCTACTTACGTGTTAAATGGTTAAATGTCACAATTTTTTTTTTTTTAATTTTTTTAAATGTTTTATTTATTTCTAGGAGAGAGAGAGACAGTGTGAGCAGGGGAGGGTCAGAGAGAGAGGGAGTCACAGACTGAAACAGGCTCCAGGCTCTGAGCTGGCAGTCAGCACAGAGCCTGACGCAGGGCCCGAACCCACGAACTGCGAGATCATGACCTAAGCGAAAGTCGGACGCTTAACCGACTAAGCCACCCAGGCGCCCCAAATGTCACAATTTTTTTTAAAAAAGCTTTTAAAACAAGTAATTTTAAAGCTGGCATTTTGAGGAAGTAAGCTATTTATCTGACCCAGGTACTTCTCTGTTTTTGTAAACATGAGAGAAAACTGGAACTAAAGTATTATCATAATTTAGAGCAGCTGATGTCATTGGGATCACACCTACTCTGGTGACATGTTCAGCAGTGACACACCTGCCAACACATAGGGGAAAAGATAAAGTAGAGGGAGGGAACAAGAAATCCTCTCACCACTGAAGGAAGAAGTGATCCCAGAGTGGACAAAACCAATAATTAAATTTGCTTCTCTTCCAAGTTATATTTTGGTAACAATTTACTTAAAAAAATCTCTCATATCCTAATTTCTGTAATTCTTTGTGAAAATCTGCAATTGGGATTAATGTATCGCTTAAAATGTTACTTCTGTTGCTCGAAAATACAGAAATCTGGCAGGGGTTTCTGTGTGTAGAGAGTACTGGAAAAAAAGAGCTTGCTTCTTAAAACAGGGATTAACATATGATATCCTGAACTTAGAACAAGTATTATGTCAAGAGATTCTGTTTCTACTGGCATCACACAGAAACACTAAGGTATTTGATGTAAGATAGGTAACCATTCAAAATTGGTCCAGCGACATCTACTGAGACTAGTAATTCCTATGCAGCCAAGGCCATGAGTACTTGTGACTCCTCAGCAGAAACGCTGTTGATCACATCCTTCTAATTAATAAAAAAACATTCTTGCCTTGGTGTTAATGACCATAATCTTCTGGTTTCCTTCTATTGGTAGCAGCCTCTCCTAGGTCACCAAAAGCTTCCACACCCCATTCCCCACCCTAAGCTGAAGGGTCCTCAGAACTCTGGCCTTCACCTGTTCCTGCTTCCCTGCACCCACATGTCCCAGACAGCCCTTCCACGAATACTACCATGGCTTCAAATGTCACCTTTTCTGACTTGGACTTCAAATCTCACAGCCCCTCCCCCCACATCTGCTCATTAGCCACCCTTACAGGGTGTATTGCAGACACGCACAAGTCAGAGTCCCCATGTCCCATTTCCGCCAATACCATGTTCCTGCAGGGTTTTCTAGTTCCTGTACCACTATCAATCTCGTTCACCAGGCCAAAACCATAGGAATTATTTCTGGTTTTTTTTCCTCTCTTAATTTTTATACCTATCAAATCACCAGGCCCACTAGATTCCTCCTGAGAAACACGTATCATATCTCTGTCCCCAAGGCCACCACCATGGCTGGCATCACTGTTGCAACAGCTGCCCAGTAGAGTTCTTGGCACACGCTCTGGGCGGCCCTTTAGTTCACACACTGCTGTTATAGCCATCTTTTAATTTAAAAAAAAATGTAAATTTATCAAGCCATTCTCTTCAATGGCTTCTCTTTATTCTTAACATCAGGTACAAACTATATCATGAGTCCATTATGAGTAGCCACCTGCATCCCCAAAAGCTCCTCCCCCACCCCTCCCAAACCCCAGCCCAGCCTTGCAAACCTACAGCATTTCCACCATCTAAATAATATTTTTCAATTGTGCATTGCAACCCATTAAAGGGTGTAAAATTGATTCAGTAGGACTCACCTAGCACTTTTTTTTAAAAAAGTGAATTACAGAATAATAGTAACATCAAGAGCAGCTAACATTTATATAGTGCTTTCTTTCTCTGTATGAGGAGGGGTTCTAAGGTGCTTTGTATATATTATTAACTCACTTTGGCTTCAAAACAATGGTGTGAGGCAGGTACCACTCTTATCCATACTTTACAACTGAGAAAAGTAAAGCACAAAGAGGTTAGTTAACTTGCTCCAAGCACAAGACTATTGAGCGTACAGCTGGGGTTTGGATCTAGGCGATCTAACTTCAGAGTCCAGGCTCTTAACCACTACCCGCCGGGGCCTTCCAGCCAGGTGCATCAGAGCACACCACACAGAGGAAGGGCAAGTATTACTTGGTGAAGCATTTGCTTTAGTTGCTTGTGTGTGTGTGTGTGTGTGTGTGTGTGTGTGTGTGTGTCTGCTGGACTGCAAGGTAAAAGAGGTTTCTTACCGAGGATCAGGTCAAGAGTCTGAGTCCCAGTAATGCAAAATGCTCCTTTTCCCTAAAACTCCCTTGAAAAAGAGAACTCAAAACATCTTTTGAATATCATTGTAACACCATCTTCTGGAGAGAGATCTCCTGACTCCTAGTCTGGGCTGCTTGCACTGGCCCAAAGCCCCGCTGTCCCCTCAAGGGTCACCGTGGTGGTGTCTCATCTTCTCTGTCACACCCAAATCCCTGACACATAGGATGGTGTCCAGCATACAGTAGGCCTCCAGTGAACACTTGTCAGATGTACAAATTGATGGTTTTACTTCTAAATTACTAAGAAATCATATACACTACATAACCAGCCTTGAGAAAAACTCTACTTGCTTACCACTAGAAATGATTTCTGCCAGCTAAGCAGTAAAACCCTCAGAAGCTACCGGAACACCCTGGTTATTCTTTGCATAAGGCATGTGGGTGCATGTTTTCCTGGGCTTGCCGCAGAGTAGGTACTACCATAGCTGGCAGAGTGAGGGAAGTGGGGACTGGATATGATGGGAGAAGGAAGCAGTTCCCGGGAGCAGTGATCAGGGCCAGGCACCCACCCCACCCCCTCCACCCCCACTCAGGAAACCAGCTCTTCCTGCCAGGGGCACCCATGTAAGACATGTGCAGTACCAGGCTACACTTCACAGGCTGCAGACTTCCTGGGCTCCAGATCTGAGGCTCTCACCAGCCCATTTGCAGAGGAGCAGTGAAAGTTAATCTTTAATAGGATACTTGGCATTAAGTGCTGAAATATGATTGCCCATCAGGAGATTTACTGCTCATTTGCAAATACTTACCTGAATGTTGGGATGCACCAAACCAGATTTATTTTCAGGCAATCACCTTTCCCCCAGTGTGGCTAGGACAACTATATGTATAGCAGACAACGTTCTACATAAATGATTATCAGTGCTTTGTTACTATGCTCTAAGCATCTGCTGTTGCTATGTCCTAGAAAGATCATCAAAGGAAAATGTCCACCCTGTTAGAATACCTTTCTACAGTGGCTCCAGAGTTTACTTTCTGAAAACTTCCAGAGGCACCTGGGTGGCTCAGTCGGTTAAGCATCCAACTTCAGCTCAGGTCATGATCTCACGGTTCGTGGGTTTGAGCCCCGTGTCGGGCTTTGTGCTGACAGCTCAGAGCCTGGAGCCTGCTTTGGATTCTGTGTCTCATTCTCTCTCTGCCTCCCCCACTTGTGCTCTGTCTCTCAAAAATAAATAAATGTAAAAACAAAACAAAACAAAAAAACTCTTAAAAAAAAAAAAAACCTTCCAGAATCAACCTATCCTAGGATTAAATTGATGCTATGATTTTCTCAATTAAAAAAATTTTTTTAACACTATACCCTAAAAAGAAATACAAGAAAAAAAAAGAAAAGAAACCTGAAATTCTAGTAAACTTGGGATGCCTTCCTAATGACTAAAGCATTTATAAAAGCACGGATTAGATAAAAGATTATTTCTCTATAAGCAGCAGTGGAAATCTGCCAAGGCCAGGTATGAAGATCAAGACAGACACAGTGCACTGTGGTGCCCGAGAGGCAGGCAGCCCCAAGCTCGACTTGTCTTCGAAGAGGCAGGGCCCTAAAGGCTGAGCCACAGTCTCTATGGCACATTCAAGGCTCTGGCAAGTTTGCTGATCCAGGTGACACTGACCGAGCGTGGGAGAAAGTGACAAGAAGATAGGAAACATCAGAAGATTCACAGAGGAAATAAAGACTGTGAAAACCTTCTGAGAAAAAGAATGGCCTCGGGATTATTTTAATAGGAGAAAATAAAAGAAATAGCAGGAGTGGAGCAAGATTTGTGGTACATGAAGGTATACGGTAAGGGAAAAATGAGGAATAAAAACAGTAAAGGACTTAAAGCATTTATAGGACTATATGGCCATCTTGAAAGAAGAGAGCAGGGGCAATGTTAATCTTGTATTTTTTCCCCCTAAATCATCACTGATATTCAGGATACAGTGTAGACAGGTTTGAAGGTCAGGTGTGGGGGAAGAAAGGTGGCAACTAGTAATTTTTAAATTAACAATAAAATTTCCTGAGTCCTTAAGAAATATTTTGGGAGAGTAAAGGACCATAGACAGAGGATGTTAAGAAATCAAATAGGAACAAAAATTAAAAGTCAAGCTTAAAGGATACTAACTTCCACATTTCCCAGCTAGCAACAGGGATCTCTATGTTTTCATAGCTACATAGCAATGCCACTGCACATGATTAACCTCAGAGCAATCTTGGCTCTCATACTGGTTTTAGGGCAGCACAACACATTGGAAGAGGCTAGGAAGGGTCACTTGGTCCAGCAGAGTGGGTAGGAACATGGCCCTAAGGGTGGACCAATGTTCAAATTTAGTGTAGCTCTACCACTGGACCCCTCTGTGACCTTGGCCATCAGTACCTCCCTGACCTCTGTGTTCAGTTTATCTACAAAATGGGACTAAAGAGAGTACCTACCCTACAGGGATATTAATGAAGATTCAATAGGTCATTGAAATAATGTTCTTAGAAGACTGTTCCCCAATATCAACATTCCATAAATGGAATGTGCTAGTGCTAATTATAGTACTGGTGGAAATACAACACATAAGGAATGCTTTTTCTCTTTAGGGAAGTCCTCATGACCAGCATGTTACCCAACAAAATCAGAAACATGTGCCAAGAGGTGATAATGGATAACTCAAGAGTTAGAAACAGAAGGAAAAAAGAGAAACTTCACTACAGAAAGTAGGGATATTATGCAGTTAGTGTCAGTTCAGTTCAAAGTCCCTATTCCTTTGGACAAAGAATTAATTGTAAACTTGTTCTTTTCTTTTCCTTTCTTTTTAAGGACTGAAACTGTTATGTAAACCAGAGAGAAAGAGCCATTTTCAACACAGAAGAGATGTAAGTTATAATTATTCAAGATGGTATTGAAGGAGAAACTAACGAGGTGCAACTGTCCCCACCCCCAAACTACATGTCATGTAAGAATCAGGAACGTCCCAGGCCCTTGGAGCGGCTGGGCCCTCGATGCTCGGCTAAGGGTCCTCCCCTCTAGGGCAGGTAGGGAAAAGAGAAAGCTCCAGAGTGCCATCTATGGGTGGTGGCACCTGCCGGTGCCAAGGTACTTAAACCTATGTGAGCATGGTCTTCAGAAGGGAGGGGCCCTTTCACCAGCTCATTCTCTGCAGCTGCTGCTCCAGAAGCTGGTGAAAAGAAAAACAATGGTTCTGACTTCTGTTATGGACAGAATCTTACAGCATCTCCTGAGCCTGATAGTCTAAGGCTTAGGAAGGCATTAATAGAGCAGTTTTAGCATTTAATCCTTGCTTGCGTGCCTCAACTATACAACCCAAAGCCTGAAGGCTGGGGACTCTTGGCATGAAAGGTTTAATTTGGAAATTACATCTTTTTTAAAGTGTGATGTAACAGAGAATACGTAAATCATTTATGGCT
Source organism: Hyaena hyaena (assembly GCF_003009895.1). Classification (NCBI taxonomy): domain Eukaryota; kingdom Metazoa; phylum Chordata; class Mammalia; order Carnivora; family Hyaenidae; genus Hyaena; species Hyaena hyaena. The sequence continues at coordinate 268,173 of NW_024081154.1, forward strand.
ACCAAGAGCAGGGAAAATGGTAACTTAAACAATAAACCAAATGACATGATGTAGACCTCTAGAGTGTGAAAAGGCCTGCTCTCTGGGGACTGTCTGCTCAGTTACAGACAGGCTTCAGAAGTGACATCATTGGGGCGCCTGGGTGGCTTAGTCGGTTAAGCGTCCGACTTTCGCTTAGGTCATGATCTCGCGGTTCGTGGGTTCGAGTCCCGCATCGGGCTCTGTGCGGACTGCCAGCTCAGAGCCTGGAGCCTGTTTCAGTCTGTGACTCCCTCTCTCTCTGACCCTCCCCTGCTCATGCTGTCTCTCTCTCTCTCTCCTAGAAATAAATANACCCTCCCCTGCTCATGCTGTCTCTCTCTCTCTCTCCTAGAAATAAATAAAACATTTAAAAAAAAAAAAAAAAAAAAAAAAGAAGTGACATCATCTTCCAAAGATGGGAGCAAGTACCAGCCCTGCCCTGGTGTGATGGCTTGTCATAAATTGCAGAATTACTCCAGGCCGAAATTCCGCACATACACTGTCACCACTTACTTTAGGAACTTTATTTATTTATTCATTTGACAAACACATCCGAGCCTGGGTTTCACCAGAAGCAGATCCTGAGACAAGAATTCGAGGCAGTGGGATAACAGAATGGTAGGGAGTGGAGACATGCCTGGGGGCGGGAGGAAAAGATGCCCAAAAGGAGTGTTCTCAAGCCTGCTACCCCTGTGGCCAAGGGAGCTCAGGCCCGCAGCAAAGCCTGGGAGCAGTTGGAAGAGGCTGCTTGACCTCCCCACCTGGAACGTGCACAGGAATCTCTAGGGCTGTCGGGCTGCAAATTCTGATGGCAGGAGGTCTGGGCTGGGGCCTAGGATTCTGCATTTCCGACAGGCTCCCAGGTCCTGCTGAGCTCCAGGTCTGAGGACCACACCACCTGAGCACGTAACCCTGTAGGCCACAGGGATGGGAGTGCTCTGGGAGTGGCTTGGTGAGTTGTTGGGTGATGGCTGCTCTAAGGCAGTGTTGCCGCAGGGCTTTCCTGGCAGTCCTGCACACAGCAGAGCTTCCTCGCATGGCCTGAGAGGTCTCAGGCATAGAGGCAGAGCCGGGCTGGAGGTTGGGCATACGGGCCACCTGGCATCTGTTGCACCAACTGGGCACTGACTGTGCACCAGGCTGTCTGCTGGAGACATAGAGAAAAGGGTTCCCAAACCCTGATGGCTGTCAACCAATGATTAAACCAAGTGTGACACATCTGGTATCAGGCGGCGGTAAGTGCAAAGGAGAAAAGTAAGGCCAAAAAGTGGGAAAGGAAGTGTCGTGGTGGGAGGGAGTGCTGTTTGGGAGGGTGGCCTGTCCCCCTGAAAAGCTGACTTACGTCAACCTGTGGGTATCTGAGAACAGATGGTTTCGGGTAGAGAGATGAGCAAGGACAAAGGCTTGAGTGGACCCACAGTGGAGGGAAGAGAGGCCAATACGCAGCTGGAGGAACCTTAGCAAAGGCGAGAGGAGCAGGAATGAGGTCAGAGAGGCTGGGGATGGCAGGCAAGTCCTGGAGGGCCCGACGGCGACTCTACGGATTTTGACCTTTCCTCTGAATGACTTGGACGGCTGCTGGGGAGGATGGCAAAGACATGACTTCTCGCTGCAGTGTTAAGAATGTATTGCACGGACGCAGTGGGGAAGAAGTGCTGGGGGGAATCCAGGAGACAGAGGATGCGGGTACTGAAAAGTACCAGGGTTTTATAGAAATTATAGGCCAAAAAGGCTTTTGCTTTTGTACATCAATAAACTAGATGTGGAATGTACGGAAAACATAGGAGTCAAGGATTTCTTGAAGGTTTTAGACCTCACCAAGTGAAAAAAACACAGCTGCTATTATCTGAGAGGGGAACACTGGGAAAAACAGAACAGTGTCAAATTGAGACACTATCTGAAACTGAGTCGGGATCATGCTAAGTGTCGAACGTCAAGTAAGCATGTGAAGAAGTTGTAAGACTGATAAATCTAGAGTTCAAAGAAGATGCCCAGGCAGGGGATGTGAATCCGGCAGTCATCTGCCCATAGACTGTATTTAGGGTCCAGAGGCTCTGTTTCCTAAGAATATAAAAATTCTGTGTTACTGAAAAGAGAAAATGAGAAGAGCGGTAAGGTCACAGTTCGGGAGCACTCCAATATCTGGAGGACAGAGCATGGCACAGAACTGACAGAGGAGATGCAACTACAGTGGGTAGAAAGGAAGGCAGAGAGCCCAGCAAGGGAGCACTCAAAGAGCAATAATCAACGTGCCAAGTGCTGTGGGCAGACCAAGGTGAGATAAGGAGGCACAGGGAAGACTCACCAATGAAGTCATTGGTGACTCGCATGAGAACAATCTGTGGAGCCAAGAGGGGTGAGGCTTCACCAAAGGGAGTTTGAGAGAGAATAGGGAAATGGAGAAAACAAATACAAACTTATCAAAGGGTTTGTTACGATGCATCAGAGAGAATATGAGGTAGTAGCTGGAAGTAGGAAGGTTAAGGTAGACTTTCCTCTAAGATGGAGGAAATAACATCAGAGTATAGGACAAAGAGAATGATCCAGTACAGAAGGGTAAGCCTTGCTGATGCCGGAGAGGGAGGGCGTTGCTAGAGCAAAGTGCCGAATGAGCAAGAGAGGATCGGAATGGTTCTAAGGGTATTGGCCTTAGCTTGAAGCGCATCCATTCTAAAAAGCATATAAGTAGAAAGGTTAACAGGAGACATGGTTATGTGAATATGATATGAAATTTAATCCAGTTTTAGTCTTTTGTTTCTGAATTGTCTATTATTAAACAGGTCACAAGAAAGCCATCCAACATTCAATTATGTAAGAGGTCACTTCCCCACTGAATTCTTTAAAAGAGTATTTGAAAGAGCCAAACAATTATCTTTGTATAATAATTTGTGGCTTGATAAAAATATATTTAGGAATACCAGGTACCTGGATCCATTACATTTAATGTGAAAGATATAGAACTTCTAATGGTAAACAAATAAAAACAATTCAGAAAGCATATTTCCAATATATGTTGTAGTAAATGTCATTAGCCTGCCCTGTCTTCCAGTACATTTTTCAATGGTGTGATAGTATTTATTTACCCTGTGTTATTAGAGAGTGAATAGTCACTAGCCTTCAATTTTCACATCAATTGCAGAGAAAAAGATTCCATTTTCTACACCGTCCGGAATTGAAATTGACTTAGCATCTCAGAACTGTCAAAAATTTCTTTTACGAAAAGGTTTGCTTTACAGAGACTATAAAGTAGGTGTCATCCTTGACACTTGCGTTCTATATTCATGCCGCAGGTCTGTGGAAAAGAAGCGTTAAAGAACATCAGAAAAGGTCTTAGAGAGGCCTCGCTGTCATGCTTGGTGCCTCCTCTGGCTTCCTCGCAGTCAGCTGCAGTGCTGTGGATGTCAGAGGGCCTCTATTTAAAACTGCTAACAAGAAAAAAGAAGAATTCTAGAAGAATATGATATCGGCTACCCTAGAACTTGTCTCTGCTAACAGATCCGTCTGACACGTATTTTCCTGTGTTAAAAACAGTAATCTCTGTTCCCATTCAAATTAGAAGCATACATTAAGTCCTTGGGATTTACAAATTTGAAACTTATTCCGAAGAATCCTCCCTGTATGGGTACTCATACAAAGGGGCTGGTCTCTGTCCAGCTAACAAATAGGAAAGCAAGTAAAATTACGCAAACTCTCTCTTTCCGAGTCCTTTGTTTTTCTATTACAAAGTACTGCATCTGTATTTCATAAAGATGGGCAGACTTTTCTGCAGGTGTATTTTAACTGCATTCCCTAAGTCACCAGCAGCTTATACAGAATGTCATTTCATTTTACCAATGTGAAACCGGTCGCATTAATCCGCAGGGCAATTAGGCCTGAGCCATAAAAATCTACGAGCCCCGATATTTCCGACATGAACAAATAAACACTGTTATGGGTGCCTCCTTCCTGCTGTACAGGTGAGGGCTTTTGCCTGGAGGGGCTGGAGGTGAGGCCAGGTTGCAGCTGCTACCACATCTGAGCAGAGTTGTATCCTCACAGGCACACAACCCAACTCTCAACACCCTCTATTAAATGGTTCTCTCTTTCTTCATCACATTTATTTTTAAGTAGGATATAATTCCAACATTCGCAGAGAATAAAGCTAACTAGATGGAGTCTTCTCTGCAAGTATGAAGACGTGAAGAATGGGGAGATTGTCAGGTAAGGCTTCTTATAAGCAGAAACCTTCATTCTAAAGTATGGACAGTCTCGGATCAACCTGCACATTCACAGAGCTATGACTGCATCACTTGGTGAGGCAGACTCTTGCCAGAAACATTTTTATAAAAGGTGTGTGCTCTCAACTCCCTGTGGCCGCAGCAGATCTCAGAATTCCTATTTGCCAGAGTATCTCTAACTTTTCCCCAGGAAGGCCTTGCTGGTTCAGCCGCCCCCAAACACAGGTAAGGAAAGCACAGATATTTTCCTAACCCCTCATTGTTTGTTTAAACCCTGTAACCTTGTGATGAAAAAGTACCTTGTAAACCGGCCAATTTGGTCATCATCTGATGGGTAACAATCCCAACCCACATAACTCACTGCCCTTAGACTGCTGATCTGCCACCTGGCTGTGTCCTCAGCCACCGTGTTGCACAAGAAACCAAACTGGTATGTTACATCATTTCGAAAGCAGATTCCAACATCTGATTGGTGTGTGCTGATGATTTCTGAATACGCCAGCAGCTAGACTATGGTTTTCCGCGATGAAAAGGGGCTAATAAAAATGATAGGAAAAACACTCTCTGCCTTTTCGAGCAGTAATTTAAACCCCCAAGCTCAAAATCAAGATGAAAAAGTTCCAAATTAATTAATATGAAAATTACTAAACCATCAAAACTGCTGATGTCGTAAACAAAATCCGTCAACAGCCACTAAGAATTCATTAAAAGTAAATTTATTGTTTGTTTTAAAAATCGACTGTGCAATATGTGCTTCTCAAAGACCTTTTTGAATCTGGTTTGTTGTTCATCTCTTCTCAGGCTTCAGTTTGGCAAGGCTAGATGAGAAACACGGTATAGACAACACAGTTAGTAAGTATAAGTAAGGGAAGCAACAATCATTCCTGTTTGTTATTCTCCCAAAGCCTAAAGAGTGTAATCCAAACTACAACATTAAGTTTTAAAATCTGATCATGTTCATTGTGCTCAGAAAACTATCATCTTCTAAAAGGGAAAAGAGAGCAGTGTATCTGATTTCAACCAAACAAGGTTTCAAACTAAATTACCTATTTCCTCTCACAGAACTGAATAAAACAATGCTGCAGGGACCCAGGTAATCATTTTAAAGGTAATTGGAGGATTCAATTTTAATGGTAATATTGTAACATTACTTTGGCTTTAGCCTTCCATAGCGATAGGTCCTCAGCTCTCACGTATGGATGAAAGCACAAAATAAATCTGAGGGGTACAGAGTAAGGTCATTTCTAAGAACCTTTAGTTTTAGCGTAGATACAATTCCATAACACTCAAAAGATAACAGTTCTAATCTTTCAGCAAAGCAATATCAAATTGTACTTACTCCACGGCTGAAAAAAGGGCAACACGTAACTTTTAATGCTTTACTGTCTGAGAACATATTGTCCTAATATTGGGTTTTATTATCTTGTTGATTATTTCAATTTGAAGATGGAAACTAAGGCAAAAGCATGTTGCTGAATAATGCCGTGGCTCTCTTTTAAAAATGAACACATTTAAGATATTAAATAATAGATCTCTCTCCTTCTAAAGGACAGATTTGGTTCCTTCCCTCTTTAGTGACTATTTCATAGAATTGTAGAATTCTCAAAAATATCTAAGAATAAATATTCAATTTGAATAGCCAAGCGTCTGAGAATCAAACATAAATAAAGACTCAAAATTTTGGACCTTCCCTCTGCTCTGCACTTTGCACAAAGAATGATTACGCTGACAAGTCATGTTTACCTATTTTAGCAAGCACACTCCGGTTTCTTAGATACAAAGCCATTTTAATTAAGGCAACAGGAGCTCCGTATGTGCAAAAGAAGACGTAGTATATATATATATACATGGAGAATCTTACAAACATGAAACACTCTACATTTGTTTTGCAATTTCACATAGATTTGAATTTGCAATTTAAAGCATACATTAAGACAGCTTTTGCACTTCATATACTCCACTTATAAACAGAAGACTGGTTCATATGACTCATAACATTCTTTACTAGCACCGTTTGTCAATAATTAAATCATCTTTGTGACCACCATATGTGAAAACCATGACATCTGTATATCCTGAGAAATATACCTATTCAATGTGCCATGGTTTCCTTTGGCGCCATTTTAAAAATAGGGTCCATATATTTGGCCCTTATCAAAGTTAATCCCAAATCACAGACAATCTATAGGGATAGAAATAGAGTATGTGTGTTTGCGAGACCATGGAGGGGGATGGTGGGAAGGAGAACCTGTGAGCCTGTTTTTGAAGGAAAACATTATTACTTTCTCAAGCAACTAAAGAGAAAAGTTCATATGCCTAGAAAGCTAGACTCCCAGTATCTAATGTCCCTGCCCCTTAGCTTTTTCTTTCTTATCTGAACCAAAAATCAGAAACAAAATCATAACAACACATACACAAATGCACACGCACATCTCTGCTTTGTACTTCAGGCCTACAATGGGCAGCTGCACTTGAAAGTCCTTACAGACTGTTCTAAGAAATGTATACGCACATACACATTTTGCTTAAGCTATTTAAAAGCAACACTGCTAAGGAAATCACATGCCATTTCCTTTAGAGAACAAAAAGAAAGGAAGAGACTAATTTTAAACCCGGACTATATTCCCCTATGTTATTTTAAAAAAGAAAATTTTATGAAAGAATCAACCTGCGAATGTATTAGTCTCAAACAGTCAGATTCAATAAGCATGGAAGGTAGTTACAAAAATGTTTTGAAAAATCTAACAATCCTTTAGGAGTCTTCTTTAATTATCAGAACATAAAATAACTGTATGAAGGAAGGATTAAGAGCCAATAGCCAATCAGACAAAAAGCTTATTTTATGTTTAATAAATTATTCTCATATCATTTTCAAGGAGAAGTGTTTGGCAAGCTTCAACCATTTCCCAAAGGACTGAAGCAATGGTTTACAACCAAATGGAAGACAGCCACGTTCAAGAAAACCAGACATGATACTGAGATGCTGCTTAAGATACCTTTACATTCTTCACTTGGTGGTGTGTTGTTCTCCTAGAAGAAGAAACTGTTTGGCAGAATTCATACATTTCCATGAAATGGCTGATTTTAAACTGGCAGCATGATGTCCTAAAGGTGGGGTTGGGGACAGCTGTTTATGTACCAGCATAAAGTATTTGCCCCGCGACAGTGCATAAGGGGTAGAGAACCTCAAAAGCAGAGATCAGGGTAAAATATGATACAATAATTAGGAAGTGGTGAATTTTGATTACTGCTTTTGATTTTTAGCAAACTTATTTAAATTTTATAATGGCTGTGTTTAACAACTGTTTGGCAAAATTTCTAAACATTGAGCCCTCTCACAAGCCAGTGTGGGTGGTTCTAGCAAACAATGGGTGCTACGTTCCCAGAAAAGTAGGAATATCAGTGATTTTCTTTAATAGCTACTCTTAAATGTTGGGAGAAAGCAAGCTTATTTTTTAGGGGGGAGAAAAACAACTTTAGCCCCTTCACTTAACAGATAAGTTGGTTTCCGAAAATATGCAGGCCTTTGAAATTACAAATGGGTCAACTTCTGAATCACAAAGCTGGCTTTCACTGCAGGTTGCAGGTATAATCTATAGAATTTGATCTAGAGAAAACATCATATAGTATTTTATAGAACTTTTTAGCAAAAAAGGTGGTTGTTGGGTTACAAGTCAGGATCTCTTTGAAACATACATGTCCCCACGGCCCTCACACTCTCCACTCCTCTGGCCCCAAAAGGAAAACATCTACCAGACGGCCTCTCTTATTCTGCAGTTGTAAGTTATGGAAAAAGTAATTTGTAATGAAATAATTTATAACATATTTCATAAAAACAAACTAGAAGTATGCTTATTTGTATTCCACAAGAACAGAACACTAGATCTATCAGATAACTGCTGTCTGATGGAGGAAAACTAACAAGCCATTGGCTTTCAGTGAGACTTCAGGAGGGTACTTGGATGAGACTTCACATCTGTTGAATGTGTAAGTCTCGGGAGGTAACATCCCCTTTCGTATTCTCTCATTTAAAGAAGACAGTAGTGGGGCGCCCGGGTGGCTTAGTCAGTTAAGCGTCCGACTTTCACTCAGGTTATGATCTCGTGGTTCGTGGGTTCGAGCCCCGCATCGGGCTCTGTGCTGACTGCCAGCTCAGAGCCTGGAACCTGTTTCAGAGTCTGTCACTCCCTCTCTCTCTGACCCTCCCCTGCTCACGCTCTCTCTCTCTCTCTCTCTCTCTCTCTCTCCTAGAAATAAATAAAACATTAAAAAAAATTAAAAAAAAAGAAGACAGTAGCATATACTCCTTAAATTTTAATGGATGGGCAATGGCCTTCTGTCTGTGTGTCAGGTAGGGGCCAGCTTCTGAGCTGTCAGTTTGCATAGACAGAAGGAAACGCCTCCTGGCTAACACAGAAACTAAAATACAGTGGTAGTTAGAGCAATTTCATTCCATAAGTGTTCTCGGACATGAAATATAGTGAAGAAAGATGACCTGACTGAAAACACTTTAGGAGTAGTATATAAACAAGAAAAACTCTAATGTAAAACAATGTAAACCCAATGTCCTGAAGCATCGGAGATGGAAATCCCATTGTATTCAGACTAAAGTTTAAGCAGCTAACAGCGCAGGCTTTGTGTTACCTATGTCTATAGTTTACTTCTTCTGGGCACTCGATTTATTCAGACACGTACGGAGCACATCTGTTGTGCTGTGTGGCCTGCAGGCTGTGCCCTGAGTCCTCAACGTTTCAGGCCTGACATATCTTTAACTCCCTGAGTTATTGAGGTCAACCTCAGGATCATAAATCAAGAAATTCCATGAAAATAAAAACTCTTGTTCTCATTTTGCAATTAAAAAAAGTTAAAAGTAAGGGATTCCTAATACAGGGTAACTGCTTTTTGAAGAGTCAAGTGGCTCCGCTGTATGTTTTCAATTTGAAACCATCATCTTGATATGTTTAGGGGCTTAATTTATGGAACAATCAAGCAATCTTTATATTTAACATTAAATGCCTGAATATTATAAATCACCTTAGACGAACGTTTATGGGAGAGTTTCAGTGCAACTTCTGAACAACTTGTCACTTTTACTGTGTAACAATGATTTGTAAAAACCGATATGCTAAGTAATCCCAGAGTATAATTTAGGGGCACAAAAACAACTGTCAGGAAACAGCCAGAGACTACATTTAATGAAATCTTTACAGACTGAAGTAATAAGTATTAAATTAATCAACACAGCTTAATTGAAGCTCTATTTGCAACATTTTTTATTAGACTTGTTATTAATGAACCTTTAAATGCTACCACTAACTGGAGTTCTATGTTAAATTTAAATAATGAACCATTGTTCACACACACAAAAGAACAAACACCGCTTTAATAGCCCTTTGTCTCCATGGGGCTTTTACCCTTCTGCATAGCTAAAATGAAGACTTGTCCTTCCTTCCTCCCAATAGTTATTTACATGGTTGGCAAGATTTCATCTTTAGGGCTGCTAAAACACTCTGAAATAACTAAAGTGAAATCCTGGAGAAATTACAATAGCAAAGACTGAAAATGAGAAAAGATTTGCGGCTGACCTCAGAGATCATGCTTTCAAGTCTGTGCTTCTCGAATTTTGTATTAACCTCACACTCACGTATGTTCTGGGATGATCTGTGTTGGGTTGTTAAAGACTTACCTGAACATGTCTCCCAAGCCCTTCAGCATGCCTTTCTTGGCTTTCATTTTGTCTTTATCCTTGTCTCTATCTTTCTTCTTCTCTTTTCCAGCTTTATCTTTTCTCCTATCCATCTTATCGCCTTTGTCTTGGTTTCCATTCATGTGTCTCTCCAGAGAATGTGAAGGCTGATCGCTGGCTGTGGATACAGACTCTCTCCCTGATCTTGAACTTTCTTCTGTGTCTTCTTCCACTTAGAAGGGAAACAAACACACAAACAAGGATAAGGAATACAGCGAACTAAAAGAACAAGGAGAAGGAGTCTAAACTATATGGGAAGGTTTTGCTTTCCCCCATTTTCTACTTCTGCACAGCCTGGCTATCAACATGGACTACAATGCTTAAGTAATCTCTACACCCGACTCACGGGCTTGAACTCACAACCCCGAGATCCAGAGTCTCATGCCCTTCCAGCTGAGCCATCCAGGTGCCCCTGTGCTATTGACTTGTGAGGAAAATGGGAACAGAACATGTGATGTGGATGATTACCATGCACAGGGTATTCCTATGTGAAGATCATGTGCCAACAGAAAGAGAGAAGCCGCTTCCCGGCCAGACGATGATTCACTTGGGGTAATACCCTCCTTGATACAGAGCATGGATGGCTGCAGGTATTAGTAGGCTCTTGTCACACAGCATAGACCCTATGGGCCTCATGGGTTGTAATTGCAAAATGCAAAGAAAGCAAGCAGTTCCTTAAGCGTTTCCTTTCCTCATAGATACAGATAAGGTAGATCTAACTTGGCCCCTCATTAATTTGTGAAACTATGCCATTCACTAGTCGGCACACCAATTTCATCTTTCTTCAGGCTCCCAAATATGTCCACTTGTGATTTCTGAACAGAGAAGATTGGAGCTTTATAGTTTCTGGAACTTCTCCTTATATTGCCATTAAATAGGTCAACATCATAAGCAAATGCAACTATATCTTCTAATCCTAAATAACCCTGCATGTCTATCTACAGAGGTGGATAAAGCCAGGAAAATATGTAAATCAATAACTTCACACTCCCCTGAAATTTGCAGATACATGATCTACTTAGTGATAAGAATATTCCATTCTTTGAACCAGCACTTAGTAAGCATATGGTCCATGGGAACTTCAATATCCCAAACTTTTTTTTTTTTTTAACTTATTTTAAGAAGGCTCCATGTCCAATGTGGGGCTTGAACTCATGACTCTGATATTAAAGGTCACGTGCTCTATTGAATGAGCCAGCCAGGCATCCTACTACCCCAAACTTTTTGATTTGAAAGAATGACAAGAAACTAAAGTAGGTTTCCACCTACCAAAAGAATTTTAAGAATTTCTATATTAAGTAAGAAACAGTAAATGTACATACTGAACAGTCACTCTCATAAATCTTTTCTGAGATTGGTTGCCTAAGATTTTCTTTCCAACATAATAAGAATTATTGGGGCTTCAGACTGCCCCTTGACTTCTGAGGTCATTTTATTCTCCTACGTCAACAAATAAAATGTGAATCAATGTTTTTGAGCTTCTTCTAACACAGAACCAAATAGAACAGTTAAGCCTCTTCTCAATATTTCACAAAGAACTGACCTCTAAGTCAAGTTAATGTATCTTCAGGTGAAATTCAGTCTAGCTTCTCCACCATCAAGGGACACTTTAGTTAGTAATATATAATATGAAATATAATAAGACCAGTTAAAAAAACTCAGTTATCTTAGTGTTCTGCTATTAAACCATCACAAATCTGAGAAATGACTATCAATAATGGCATGACCCCTGCAAAGTAATACAGGTGTTTGTTTTTTTAAATGTCAGTTACGGGGCGCCTGGGTGGCTTAGTCGGTTAAGTGTCCGACTTTCGCTTAGGTCATGATCTCGCGGTTCGTGGGTTCAGGCCCCGCGTCGGGCTCTGTGCTGACTGCCAGCTCAGAGCCTGGAGCCTGTTTCGGTCTGTGGCTCCCTCTCTCTCTGACCCTCCCCTGCTCACGCTGTCTCTCTCTCTCTCTCCTAGAAATAAAAAAAAAAATTAAATGTCAGTTACTTAGCATAATACCAAAAAAAAAAAGTGTCCAATTCCTTTTGTTAACACATTTGGTTAAAAATATGAGCCAACAGGGGCACTTGGGTGGGTCAGTTGGTTGAATGCTGACTTCGGCTCAGGTCAAAATCTTGCAGTTGGTGAGTTTGAGCCCTGTGCTGGACTCTGTGCTGACAGCTCAGAACCTGGAGCCTGCTTGGGATTCTGTGTCTCCTCTCTCTCTCCCTGCCCCTCCCCTGCTCACATTTTTTCTCTCTCATTCTCTCTCTCTCTCTCAAAAATAAAAATAAACATAAAAAATTTTTAAAAAACTGAGCCAACATATTTCTCATCCCAGCAGGTCATGCCTTAGTACAGCTGAAGAATAAAAACATCACCACATCTAAATCCAGAAGGTACTTTGGAGGTCATTTAGACCAACATCTTCCATTTCTTGCTGTGGAAACAGAAAGGTCTGGGGCCAGCACACTCCCAGTCTCTGTCCCAGAGACTCCTAGTCTCATGTCCCATACAGTTGTACTTCAGCAAGACTTTCATGCATTTCTTTCATCAGTTCTGTTTGTGATTGCTCAATTCCATGCTCCATACAATACATGTCGAGGTCATCTATAACCCACTCACTACACAATCAGCCCAGAAGATAATTCCAGCAGTCAGCACTGTATTTCAGAAACCTATTGTCAATTCTACGTATTCATTTAATGCTATGACTTGTGGTTCATGTTGATGAAATCAATCAAGAACATAGACGAAATGTACACAAACTCTGGGACTGGCTAGCAACCAAAAAACTGACTTTGGAATGGTCTGCCTCCCTCTGCAATGGCTTACCTGAATTGTGAAGCATTCTCCTGATCCAAAGGATATTGGTAGGATTTTTTTTTTAATTTACTTTTCTTCCTCTTGGTTACTTAATATATAAATGGGAATGATAACGATTTGATAAAGGAAGCCAGTTACAACTTCAGATGGGCAATGCTAGTTAAAATCAGTAGCCTTACAAATAAATGCTGAGTTAAGGCTGTAATTTTTTGGTTTACACAGAGCAGGGAAAGAATATCCTGGTCAATTAGCCCATGGACTTGCTGATTATACATAGCCTTTTCAAATGCAACTCACCCAACAGAATATGAATATAGCTTTAGCAGGCTTGAAGCACCTTGTCTGACACCCTTAAACTTGGCTCTAGTCTACCTGACTGCCAAATGCTATTTCAACCCTTTGGGAAACAGATGTGGACCTAACTTTGAGATAATCATCCAAATCATTATAAAACAATTCTCAGAAGTTCTCAGGAACTATAAGATCCAAGTTTATTGGTACATTCAGCAAAGATAAATGGATGCTAGTGAATTTTCTAAAGTTCCCAACATGCAAAACTCCATTTACATATGCTTCCATAACTCTTTGTACCAACTTTTATTGTACTTCTCGTATGACATGATTACACATCTGCCTCCCATTCTCTAAACTTCTTCTAAAATGAGGACTGCCTAGCAGAGAGCAGCTACTCAGAAGTGGTGGTTCAAGTGAAAGATTACCTGAAAACCTGATTCATGACTTTATCCCAACCAAAGTTTTCTCCAATCTCTGGGTATCACTGTTCTTAGAGTTTCGGAACAATGCCTATTTTCCTCTAATCAATCCTGACAAAACTAGCCGCACCCCAACTATAGCAACAACTACTGGTCTTGGTTTAGCTCTAATCAGTTTGTAGTATCTTTCATGTGATTACTGTTAGTGCTATACATATTGTCTAATGGATTTTATAACCCTCTCCAGTATCTGAAACTATAAACAAAAAATGAGCTCAATAAATGTAAATGACTTAGTCTTCCACAGCAACCATTATCATAAATCATGAATGGAAGTATCAGTAGCGGTTCTGCTAGTTTTCTGCCTAATAGTTTTGGCAGAAGTACAAGGGCATATGTCGGCTCTTGGCTCGGTAATAGAATAAAGGCAGTGCCTTCACAACTGACTATATGCTGAAGTCATATTTGTTGCCAATTCTTTTCATATGCACAATAATTTTCTGGTGTATGTAATACAACTTATTTTCTAAATTGGGTGAAACAGAGAAAATTAGTATTAAATTATTTATTAACTTCGGGTTTTGTAACCTCATTTTATAAAATCAAAAATCCTAATTCAGTTTCCTGCCCCAAGCAAGTGGACTGTTTTAAAATGATACTTGCACATTTGAGAATTCTTTATGCTTATTCTGAACATTCTAATTTAGATAATACATTATCACAGAAACTCTTCTGGGGGTGTACTGATTTAACTAATCCCTCTGAATGCCAACTAATTAAAAATATTTAGCAATATGTGGCTTCATATGTACAAACATGAGATGTTCTTTTAGAGTATCATAGTATATATGCTTCGAACTCTAAAATTATTTGATAAAAAATAAGTATTTCTCACTTTGTCTTGTCCCTATGCAGAATTAAAGTGATTATCAAAATAAATAAGTTGGTTAGGCATGTTTAATTTTTAAAAATATGTATATTCAAGGTCACAGATATACTGATTAGGTTATTTTTAAAATTCTGTCAGCCAGTCTTTGTACATTTAATACTACCTTTATAATAAGGTATATAAAATATTTTTATTCCCTTAAACTTAAAAGAAAATACAAAAATATTCATATAAATAATTTTTTAAGTAAAAAAAGTACTGGTAATATATTAGGAGTAAATGGCTTGATCTATTGTTTCTACACTAAATTACAATGCAAGAACTAATTATAAACTTACATTTAGATAATCTATTTTAAATGTTCTGTTTTACATCTTTTTCCTCTTTAATTTTGTTCATCTTTACAGATTATTTGATTTCATTTTGCAGATAGCCTACACAAAGAAAGATGATTATCTTCTTCCAAACAAATAGAAATTTCTATTTTTGACTAACATTTCTGCCTATTTTAACCTGTTCTATCCACTGGTGTACCACGTGGTTACTTATAAAGGTAGATACCGTTAAGTTTCTCCTTTAAGAAGGTATAATGTAAAGCTGCATATTTCTCTTTAATGCAGCATAGTCATTCTGCAATTAAAACACACCTAATTACCATGTTTTCAACAGATGCAAATGCAGCTCAATTAAAATTCTAGTCCATGTTACAAATTAAGCTACTTAGTTCTGCAAAGTATCATGTTAGGACTGGGTCACCAAGAAGTTTGGAAAAGATTGGGCACTTATATGTTAACGATCATGGAGAAAATGACTTTAAGTTTCACTTGAAACACAAAGTTCTGCAGCTCCTACCATAAATAAATACTTCTATCTAGTTATCACAACCATTTTACTGTCAAAAATTCACTCTAAATTACACAGTCATGAGAGTCTTTTCTCCACCACTGAGAAGCAATGCTACTGTTGATACTGTAATGATCTCTGTGGGTTGCTTATCCACAATACATTCCCCCTTTCTCTTTCCTAATAGAACTCTGATCCTGTTCAGGAATGCAATCTAGCTCCAAGCAGTTAACTCAGTATTATACCATCCTATGGGTGCCTGCCACTTGATTTAATGGTCTGGTGTTACTAGTCCGAGGATGGCCCGATCAGCCTGCATAGACATATTCCATACTGGGAAGATGGCTCACTCCCTTCTGCTGTATATGGACAGGAAAGTAAAAGTCTCTGGGCCTTGCAATTATCCTCTGGATAAGCTGAGTTGTGAATAGTGCCGCCAAAAGGGCAGGAAAGATGTTGGATCTTTGCTAATACCACTGAGCTGTGAAATCAACAGTCCCCAAAGCTGCCCAACTCCAGAGCTCAGCAATGAAGACAGTGCATTTCCTCATGGTTAGAGCCGGCCTGTGTTGAATAGTCTACTAAATGCAGCTGAAAGCATCCTCATAGGTACATTGTGTAAATCAAACTTTCGAGCAGCTGCGGAATACTACCTACAGTCTATTTATCAAAAGTGTAAGAGTTAGCAGTTAATGTAGTGCTGCATAGCTCTGACAACTTTCCTAAAATTAAATGATTTGTTCAGACTTGGTACTAGAGATAAATGAATTGCTCAATAGATATAAACAGAGAAACACAAAATGAAAACGATAATATTACTTCTTAATCACCAGTAAACAAGTTCTTTCCTCTGAGGGCACAGCTCAAAGAAGCATCATTAAATATTTGTTGAGTGAATGGCAGAATGATTGAACAAACAGCCAATCTTATGAAAAAGTATCCTTTACTGCTCTCCATTTAAGAAGGACTACCCTAGCTATTAGAAATACCTAATGATAAGATCACATACTTTTAATTTACAATTTATTTTAGAAGAAATTAAATGGAATAATTGTACACAGGATGACTAAGTCTTCAGAATCTATTCTCTTAAAACAAAACTTAAAATAAGACATTAGTAATTGGAAAATTTCACTACAGTCAGCCAATCCACTGACCCCTACCAACTTCTATGGATTAATCTTCGGCAACAAAACAAAAACAAATGTAATAAAAATAAATTGAGGACTCTCAGACTCCCAGGCAGTGCAAAGTCCTACGCAGGATTCAAAACTTTGGGGATATAAATATTATTTTTGTTTCTTATTTAAGATGAATATTTTGACTTTGGAAAGGAAGAAAGATGTGGAAAATGAACAGCTAGTGATACAGATGGTGTCGAATAACAGGATCTGCTTTTCTGGACTCTGACTTTTAACATTAGAAAGATGAGCTCTTGGCAATGGAAAAACTAAGCTTTTTCAGAATGCTTTAAAAAAAAGCTGGCATAAAGCATGAAACATGAAGAATTAAGAAGCTTTTATACTAAAAAGTGGGGTGGGAATAATAACTGGCATGATGAAGAACCAAGAGTACGGCCATGAAAGAAGAAAGAGAAATGAAGGAATCATGTGACACCAGTGTTATCACAGAAGTGCTTTCAGCAACTGGGACAGTTCAAATTCTAAAAGTATATTCATTCCATAAAAAAAAAACAAAACAAACAAACAAACAAACAAAAAAAACCAAACAGCTCCATTTATGTTGGAGTGAGAAAGAAGTAGAAAAGGACAAAAAGAATGAAGATCACTCTTCCAAAGAATTTAAGACTTATTACTAAAAACCATTCTTTGCTTCTACTTTATTTTTAAACTTTAATGCATCTCTCCACGTGAAGCAGGTAAAATGCTCCTGAAGATACTGGTAGAATGTCACCTCCATTATCCTTCCCTTCCCAAGAGAATGCTACAGAATGAGTACAATGAGGGTCATACCCTCAATTTTCTGAACCCTTGCACATTTCCTTTCGGCATCTAATTGATTTTTACATTCAAATGATGGTCCACAATGGATATTGCTTCCTCTCCATGGGGACAATGTACAGTGAAGCTTCAGGCTTTCCTTTCAACAGACCGAATGGTTTGGTCACATAACCGAAATGGTAGCACTCATAATTCTATTGTTGGAACTTCCACTAAAAATTTTACTTTTAATCAAGGAGTGAGCTTTGTGTCAACTGTATGTTTTAATAATATATAGAAAATTATTTATAGTGTTAAGGAAAGAGATTCCAGGTCATATACCAAAAAGAAATACAAAAATAAATAACAACACAACAATGTACAAATGTGATAAAGTAGTGAATGGCTAACAATGCTCTATTTTGCTATTTATTGAGAAATCAAAATGACTGTCCCCCAAAAGCCAGTGTTCTTAATTATCAACCAATCCATACTGGGGAATCCACAATAATTTCTTGACATTAAAAAAATGCTTTACATTGTCTCAGAGACATTCTGTAAAATTAGGGCTTTAGAAAGTCAAGGAAAGGCTAGATTGATTGGGAAATAGTTTCCTGAAGAAGGAAGACAGTCTAATGTATACATTTGAAGGTAGGGGCAAAGTCAGGGGTAGTAGGAAGATACATGTCATGGAGAGTGCATGCTCTAGGCAAGAATGAGCATGGAAGCTTGAAGGACTATGAGAATAAGAATGTGATTGCAGAGCTAACTCAGCAAATCTAGAGACAGCAGGACCAATTAGAAGACCTTAACAATAACTTCAGATATTAAATAATGAGGATTTGGGTTAGACTGAACAGACGGAGTGAAATTAGTAGATTTCATGGGGAAAAATTAAGAAAGCTTGGTAATGGAATGATTACACAGTATGATGATGATTCAAAGCTTCAGAGCCTGCAAGTGCTAATGAGAAAAAATCACATCATCATCATCCATCTTTATGTGTGAGATGCTAAGCATGTAAACGTGGTTTCTTCCTTTTCTCTGGCACTGCCAAGCATCATTACTCACCTGGATTATTTCATTACTGACATATAACTAATTCTCTTGCCACCAACACTGCTACTTCCCATCCCATTTCCAATAACCATCCTCTGTCCTACAACCCCATCAATCCTATTCTTAGTTGAAATTCTTCAAATGTTCTTTAAGGTTCTTAGTATAAAATGCAAATAATTTAAACAAGGTCGTCTGTGAACTGCTTTCCATTTTCATCTTAAATCTCATTCCTCATTATGCTGTCACCTGCATTATATACACTAACTTTAATCCAACTATGGCAATCCAGAAAAGGTCCTCACTCATTATGTTCCATACACTTCCTACACACGCAGGTGAAGCCACTCAAGCAATGGCAGTTATCTCTACCAATACCTCTTCTGGGAAGCCTTTTCCCTACTACCTATCTGCTTTAATCCACGTAGGCTTAGTGGGTAGCCCACCCTTTGGTGCCATGTTAACCTGTGCACTACAATGGCCCTCAACCTCGTTACTTCTTAAGTATCGGTTAGACCACCCTGTGGTCCCCAGGATCTTATAGCCAAAATACCAGATTTTAGGTACCATGACTCATTAACACACACTTAACTACTTTAAAGTAGTTTTAGTGTGAGGGGCTTTCCCATTTGGAAGTTCAACCTTCTAGAAAAATCACAGGACGATGAATCAGGAAATATGCATTCTATGATTCAGTTTCCCAAGTATGCTCTTGGTCAATTATTTAAATACTTTTTCCCTATCAAAAAGTATTTAAAATGAGGATTCTATAATTCAAACACTTCATATGTGACTTTTCATTGTACATCTCACTTAATTTTTACCTACAGAAAGAAATGTGAAGAATACCTTTGGCTACTTCACATGCTTACAGCCATACTCCACTGACAAACCTCTATCCTGAATTTTATGACAGATTTTCTTATCTAATGGGTTTTGCTAAAGATAAAATTAGGCCTATTTTGCATATTTTGCTCAAGTAACCAGTAATGAAAAGTGGCTAGAAGTGTGCAGAATACTGATGGTACAAAATTGGAGATATCAAATACAACATGCTGTTTTAAAACTAATAAGAAAAGAAATTACCCTGGAATCTCTCATATTAGTTGATGTACTACCATAAATTTACTTTCTTCAAATCTCATATGGCTAACCTAAGTTATGTATATTTTAGAGCAATGTCTTTTCTCATCTCTTGATAAGAGTGCTATAAGAAAAGTGGGCAAGCTACTCAAAAGCAATTATATGTTTTCAAACCATGTAGTTTTCACATTTAAAATTATAAACTGCATCTATCTTAAAATCAATAGGCACAATTAATAAAAGTATTTGGTTTCACTGTGTTTCACTTTCTGACCCCAACAAAAAGCTGTTACTGTATTGACAGTAAGACTTAAAATTTGGCAACTTTTTACAGAAAAAAAAAAAAAAATGGAACCTTAAATTTGTCAAAAAGAAAACAAAGCAATGTTATTGCATGTATTTTCTTGGTAGCAACAGAAACTGATTTATTATGGGGGATGCAGAAGCCACTTGCTGAGAGCCAGGCAGGGTATGTAATTTGCATAGAAGAGGGAGCAGATTGTAGATGCCCTGACCTGTCAAGCACAGGTAGGGCCTCGGAGATAATGGGTCCCAGAATACAAAGCTCCATCTTGATCCAGACAGACACACACAACATGGTAAGGCCAGATGGATTAAATGAGAGACAAAAACGCTCGCTTCTGCCATCTCCACAGGAAGAACGTAAGTGTTACAGAAGATGACAGATACCAGATACCACATGGAGGCCGCCCCAGTCTCTTGGCCCCCATTGTTGTGCCCATGCCATGATTTCGATACTGCTGAGAAGAGGCAAGCCTGTTCAGAGCCATGAAATATAGTCACCAGGGAGATGTTCAACCCAACTGACAAGAGCAATCAACCACGCCTATGCCTAAGCATCTTGCTTGTAAAGAGGAAAAGGGCTAATGTGGGGTAGAAAACAGGAGACTGGGGCAGTACTGTAGCTGTCTGTCCTGATCCCGGGCCTTGGCTCACAGTCTTCCTACAGCAACCGTCCCTCCATTCCCACACATCTCAGGTGCACCGACAGAGTAACAAAGGGACACTCTGTCAGGTCAGTGGTCCTCTTCTCAGGGCAACGTTCCATAGGGAAAGGGCATTTTCATTTTCCCCAGTGGCTGTAAGAGTCATACACAGTACAGGGAAGCACCCTCTGCCACAATCCCACGGAGCGCAGACAGTGGCAGATACTAGACTCCCTGGCAACGAGGAACAGCACCCTCAATGGCAACGATGCAGAGGACAACCAGAAACAAGAAGGGGGATCCTGGAAGACACAGGGACAGGATGTACGCGGACCAGGCCATGAGGATCCAGAAGCCAGACTCTGAAAAGGATAGTGTTTAGGAAATCAAAGGAAGAGCTAACTGAGCTGGCCTTTCTCACAGCTGGGGCCACAGAACACCTTTTCATATCCAGTCACATATAAAGGTGTCTAATGATCACCAGCAATAAGACCACCCCTGAGGGTCTTTTTTTAAGACTTTGCTTAGGCATCAAAGGTCTAGTACATGCAGGCTCAGTGTGGAAAACCAACAGGAATGATGCAGTGACACGACCATCCCTCTTACTGCATACTGGAGGTCTCTCCCCTTTCTCTCCACATGACACCATGGTGCTAGTTGAGCAGGAGCTCACTTATTGATGTCGTGACTATTCACTGAGTCCTGTGATTTTTCAGCCCCTGTGCGCGTGGTTACACAGGAATAAAACAGTCATGGGTGTGTTGTCTTTCGTGGACCCTGCAGAAGATGAGAGAGCCTGAGAGGCAGGAGTTATGCAGGTAAGTGAACAGGTACACAGAATCACGGAATGTTACAACTAGAAAGGACCTCAGAAACCATCTAAATCATCTGCACCTGAGCTTTTCAAGGCTTTTCTAAAAAACACTGCAAATAACCCTTTTCTAGTATTAAGATTTACAGAGAATCAGTGTAATACAAGTGACTTTAAAAACCCACAAGAGGGGCGCCTGGGTGGCTTAGTCAGTTAAGCGTCCGACTTTTGCTTAAGTCATGATCTCGCGGTTCGTGGGTTCAAGCCCCGTGTCGGGCTCTGTGCTGACAGCTAGCTCAGAGCCTGGAGCCTGTTTCAGAGTCTGTGACTCCCTCTCTCTCTGATCCTCCCCTGTTCAAACTGTCTCTCTCTCTCTCTCTCTCCTAGAAATAAATTAAAAAAAAACATTAAAAAAAAAGAAATTAAAAACCCACAAGAGTTGAGGCAACAGAGTGGTGACAGAAGGGTGCAGGGTGAAGCTGGTGGCTCTGCAGAGTCGCAGCTGCTCAGCCTGCCCTGACTTCTGGAACCCCCCAAAACCACAGAGACTCCCTCCCTGACCAGGTGTCACGACACACAGTTTGATAATCCATGACCCGGTTGTCCAAATCTTCAGTTTCACAATGAGGAACTCAATGCTCAAGCCTTTTGGGTAGTTTGACCGGAACCGCAAATTCATCAGAAAAATGTGGACAAAGATGCAAATGGCCTGAATTCCAGTTCAGTGCCTGCTGTAGTGCACTGACTGGTCTCAGCAGCTCACACTGCAAAAGTTTGAAATGTACACCAGGTGCTTTTTTTTTCCCCCCCTTGGTATCCAGATTTCAACAGACTGGTCAGGGGGAAAAATTTTTTAATTAGGACTTTTGGAAAACACAGCGCTCTGTGGTTGTAGGTACACACATCACGAGTCTTTCCATCTCCTGTCCAGAACTTCAACTTTGGTTTGCAAAACATAATTTGTCTATTTGCTGAATGAAAAAGTGATAACATAATGTATTTAAATCAGTTATTTCAAAGTATAAAAGGAAACTAAATTTTATATAGGGACAAATTTCAATGTCTATCTACGCTGGAAGGAAACTCTGAAGGCTGTCTCCATTCGAATTAAAAACATGCCCTGTATTGAGATAAATTCCGTCCCCTGATGCATTTGAAATAGGTGTTACATGTGACAAAATTACATTATATGTGAGAAAATTAACCAGAACAAGGAAAAAGTTCAAAAGCATGATATATTGTAGAAGCTTAATAAAAATACTGAAGGGCCAAAGTACTATATCTCTTATTAAGTGTACCCCCAGGACACAATGAGGCACGATGCTACCACAGGAAGGCTGCACAAGTGATACTGGTTAGGATGGAAAGGAACCACGGAGACAGCGGGGGAAAACTCAAAAGGGTTGAAAGCTCGTATGACTCAGGATCTTGGAGCCCAGACTTGGCAGTAAAAATAGGAAATATGTTCTTCATCTGGCAAGAATAGGCTGTATACATTTGAAATCACTGACTGGATGGAGTGAAAAAACTCCATCCAGATTTAGATGAAGAATTAGGTAAAGGGCCAGGAAGCGTGGTGGGGTACAGCCATTCTCTCCCCATTTTGCTTGACGTGTTACATCATGGTCGCAGTATCCATCTTTCCAAACACGCTGTACGTACAATAGGCAAAAACTACCTAATTTTGCTTTAAATCTCCTCAGAATGTGGGGTGCCGAGATGGCTCAGTCAGTTAACCGTCTGACTTTGTCTCAGGTCATGATCTCACAATTTGTGCATTTGAGCCGTATGTTGGGCTCTGTGCTGACAGCTCAGAGCCTAAAGCCTGCTTTGGATTCGGTCTCTCTCTCTCTCTGTCTCTGTCTCTGCCCTTTTCCTGCTTGCACTCTTTCTCTCAAAAATAAATAAGCATTTTAAAAAAATATAAATCTCCTCAGAAAGTTCTTCCCCACCACAATCTTCCTTAGGCATTTGTGGCAGAAGCAGTTCACCCAAAAGTTAAATTGCAGGTAAATTACATTCCACTTAAATTATCTCTGGTCTCTGCTTGAACTTTTGAGAGATGGTATCTTTAACTTTTCTAACAATGGGTAGATGCAAAGAGTCACGTTTGAAGTTAAAGAACAAAAATATAAAGTAGTAATTATGAACAATGTAAGCTAATCAACAGTTTTTACCATTAGGATTCTTAAGTCTTTTCCCTTCTAAGAAAATATACTACTAAAGATTTTTTCCTGATTTTTAAAATGAATGGTTATTTTTATGCCATGAATGTTTAACTATAAAAGATAGCTCCCTGAAACATTTATACATGCTTATGTTATTTTTTTTTCAATATTCTATGGAAAACATACTGCTCATTTATATTAGCCTTTGTCTTTCAACAGTCTTGCCTTAAAACATTTTGCAATTTTGAAATACACACATATACAAATATCTTGCCAGTTCAGAACAAGGAAAGCAAGAGTAATTCATAAAAACAATACAAAAACACGTTTTGAAAATCATAGATTATTACATCTATTTGCTGGAGAGATCACATTATAGCAGTGGTTTTCAAACATTTTGGTCTTAGGATAACTTTAAACTCCTAAAAATTATGAAGGACTCAAAATATTTTTTATTAGATTATCTCTATCAGTGTTTACTGAATTAAAACTGAGAAGATTTAAAAATATTACTTTACAAAAATAAGATTTATGTTAACAAAAATTATGTTTTTATAAAACAGAGACTGTATTTACTACAAATAATGAGTGAAAACAATGGCACTGTTTTACATTTTAGCAAATCTCTGCTATCTGGCTGAAAAGACAGATTCTTCTCTGTGTTCTGCATTCAATCTACTGTGATATCAAAAGACTGTCTCTAGAGAACCCAACATATACTTGTGAGAGAAAAAAGGTAAAAAGATAAATGACATTGTATTATTGTCATTACTTTGACTTCATTGAGCCCTCTAGTACCTGGAAGGGAACCCTGGTGCATACTTTAAGAACTGCTGCTCTATA
Source organism: Hyaena hyaena (assembly GCF_003009895.1). Lineage (NCBI taxonomy): Eukaryota > Metazoa > Chordata > Mammalia > Carnivora > Hyaenidae > Hyaena > Hyaena hyaena. The sequence goes on from NW_024081154.1 coordinate 292,263, forward strand.
GAGCTGTTTGAAATTGCTATTCTTTCCGACATTATAGACTTACACGTCTCCATGCCTTCATCATCATCATCTACTGCAGGTTTATCGTAAGACTTGTCAATGGCAGCTCTGAAGCTCTCATTGCATCCCCTTCCTCTGATTATTCGTGGCCGTGGGCGGTGGAAAGGAATATCCCCATTCAAAGTCACCTCAGCGACTGCTGTCTGTAGACTCTCCAGTGAGCTTGACTTCTTCAGACCCAGGGATGGTCCTACATCTCTGCTGGGGGAACCTTGGAGGTTTACAAAAAATGAAATGGTAATTAGAATTTGTGGTAAAAAAAAAAAAAAAAAAAGAAAAAAAGGAAAAGAAAAAGAAAAAAAAAGAATTGGAGGTGAAACTGATAAACCTGAATATCTACCGATTGCAGAAAACATCAGGGACATAGACAAATTATTCACTCAATGAGTTCTGAGGTGTGGACGGAAATGTTATAAAAATAAAGTAATGGTGACTAATTTTAATTTTTCCCAGGGATAAATAAATTTAGTCTATTTTTTCTATATTCATAGGAAAAACTCTAGGAAAAACTCTAAGTTATTAGTCTCCATGTTTAGCTCAAGAGATAAAATTTTGGTCAAACCATTTGCTCCCAGTATGTAAATAATCTAAACGAACCAGAAAAACTCAGAGCCCACTTGAAAAGGAGGAATGATGAGAAGGCTAAGGTAAGCAACCAGCAGTAAGCTGTGTAACTTAACTGAAATCATTTTTTGATAGTTTAAGATTATTTACAGCAGAAAATAAACTTTCATCTCAACGAGCCTCATGAAATCTCTTCTGTTCTGTACTGCAGGTTCATACAACTCAGGAGGTAGAAAGAGCACAAAAGACTACCTGTCATCAGTACAATTAGGGCACCCTGGCAACAGGCAGGAACCTGAATCTGGGAAATAGTAATGTTCTATTGGAGAGATGATGCAAGATTTGAATAGAAAAAAATGACATAAGGGCTCTCACTGGAGAGAAGTAGGGGAGAGACCACAGAGCTGAATATAAGTCTTTATATCTCGAGGCTTGGGAATGAGATCTGCTTGTGAAACAAGGAGCAAAAGGAAGAAGACTTCACAATTATGAAGAACATTTCACTAGGATGGTAGGGGAGGATTCAGGGAATTAACCAGTTTGCTCTGTTTCTTGAGGATGTAGGGCAGGAAGGCCTGAGAGAATACCAGAAGTACCAAGCTTTAGAAGACAATCAAAGTGAATTTCTTTAAGCAAGAAAGACAGCCTCATCCATCACTGCCTGCCCTAGCACTCAAAAGCAGATGAAGTTGGCCTCTCGATGACTGAAATACCAGCTTTGTACCACCGCCTGGGCAACTCAGGTTTTAGAACTAGCTTATCACTTACACTGTTAAAAAGACAGGTACCAAAAATATGAGAAGGTAGGAGAGAGCAGGTAGTTTCTCTCCATATGGGGTCATCAAGCACATATGTTGATCAATAATTAAGGAGTAGCCTGGACATGTTATCACCTAGAAGGCAAATAATTATGACATGGGCTTTGCATGGCTCAGAGTACAAAACAGAATAAAAGAGAAACAGAGTCAAAACAAGAATTGTCTTTTAAAGATTCATTTACATCTTGCACCTAATTTTCGAAGTTGCTACGTTAGAATAAATATGTCAAAAATGTAATACAGGCAGAAAGGCAGACATGATTCTAATGAGGAAATAATAGTCCATCAATTATTGTGCTTGGGAGAAAAAGATGATTTACTGAACTTTCTCAGTGCAGGATCTTATATATTTGATTATTTTATGACAAAAATTCACATGAATTGTTTCTTCCCAGGATGATCAATCTTACTTTTTCTCTTGATAGGCACTATAATTTTTGACAAGTTCATGTTCTAATACCCATAAAAGTCATGTCACAAGAAGGAAAATGAATTTGGTTCCAGAACTAAACAAAAAGTAAAAAATCAAGGATTCAAGCAGAATAAGAAAAGATTACTCATGGGCAGGGACATTTACTATATATTTCCAAGAATTGCCACTAGGAAAATCTTTCTCCAAATAAAGCATACATATCAATTTTCAGAACTACCAGCTGTATTTGAGTTCTATAAACTCTAAGGAGGCAAACATTTGACACTTTATTGAGAGCATACAGGACATGGGTATGTAAATGTATATGTATGTATACTCCTATCTATCCATCCATATTTTTCCAATAAAGATTTCATGCTTCATGTAAAGATTTACAAAAAAACAGCATTTACGTATATTTTATTTTTTCTTCACAAAAAGTTAGCTGAGGTTGGACATAATGTACTCAGAGCACTAAACATTTTAATCATGAATTTCAGAAACAGCATGAGTATTTATTAAAATAAATCTATGTCTATATATACATGCATATAAATACTTATATACGTATATGTAAATACACATATAAGTGTATGTATGTATTAAAATACATAAACAAAGGCAAAGCTGATTAAAAAATGATGAAACTATAAATAAGCAATAGATATTTTGTAAGCATAATTTAGGACTTCGCTATCTACTTTTCTCTCTGAAATGTTAATGCTGTCGTATAACATTTTGGTGATGATGTGTATTGTGTATATAAGAAATCAATGAATTATTGCATCTATGTTAATGTATGGTTGAAAATCTTCATAGTAAGAAGTTACACAAAAAGTCAAAATTTGTGATTTGTGAATCTATAAGAGGGATCAGCAAACCATGGGCCAAATCCGGAGGGTTCATTTGTTTGCATGTATTCAGTGGCTGCTTTCATGTCACATCTGAACTAAGCCTCTATTACAGAGACTGTTTGGTCTGCAAGGCCTACATTATTCACCATCCAGTCCTTTACAGAAAGAGCTTGCTGACTTTAAATCTGTAATATGGATATCATATATTTAAGTATGATATTTGTCAAAGAAACTTTAATTAAGTTTTATCAAGTAATACATTAAGATTCCTGAATGATGGCTACTGAGACCCCTGACATTATAAGCTTTTATTAGTGATAAAAATTAAACATGCCTTTATATAAACTATGGGCAAAATATTAGTTTTATTTACACATACACAATGTCTTAATTTTAAAATAATATTCTAAAGTTCTTTGTAAATCTTTTGGGTCATTACGATACTTTATTTTTTTTATTTTCAAGAATTAAACTATCAGAAACCCAATTCTCTTATCTTTGTTCTCTCTTTTCTTTCAAGAAGAAAATCCACCCCCCCAATATCATAACAGATCCTTAAATCCAGAAATAAAGGGGAAAATCACAATCATACTATATTCCCTAGGCCTATTTTTCTATTCCTATCTAATACCACACTTGCCAAAAAAGAAGTAGAGGATGTCTTTTGCAAGGGCGAAGGAAACGGAATTCAATTTTCATTATGAAAGGCTTATGACTAGACAGATGATCTATGCTAAAATACCACTGTGACTCTACCAAAAACCTTTGGACTAAACTGTAAAATCATGATCATCTTAGCAATTCAAGTGAAGTGAAAAAAGGAAAATAACTGAAAATCTGTTCACTGTCTATTACTGCAGGGTGGAAAGGATTCCTGTTAGATATTTTATTCATGTAGATTTAAAACCAATAGACTAAAAGGTACTTTGGTGTCTATGTAATAATTTTTGTCACAAGCTTTTGCAGTTTACTTTGGTAGGATAGATTGCACAAAGTGGGGTTGGGGAGGAGAGAAAAAAAGAAAAAGCTCTTTTTATCTGGGATCTAACATTTTAAAACACAATAAAAAACCCAAGATCAATTAGATTATAAAATCTGCCTTCTCTCCGTGAACATTATTTTAGGTTTCAGTTAAACTCTGGATATCATCATTATTTTTTTTAATTGCAATAATGGTCTTTTCCTTTTAGTGGAAGTTAGTTAAATTAAATATTTTCCTGACTGTACCTGACTGGGCATAGTATATAAAGTCATGTTCTTTAACCTGAGCAGTTTGAGTTGGTTTTTATGAACATTAATTTGGACAGGGCTTACTTCTTTAAAAGTACTGAATATTATTAATTCCAAAACTAATTACTCATTTGCATATATGAACTATCAAATAGTTTTTCTTTAGCCCTATTTCAGAGTTTCAGTGAATTTTATGTTTGATCAGAGAAATAACTACATAATAAGGGCTGAGGCTATAGTTAATTGCCTTGCACTACAGTTAATCCTATGATTTATTGGATGTAATTTCACAATCTATCTTTTTACTCTACAGAATGTGAAAACTTCAACCATGTCCATAATAATCTTTACATATTTATATGGATATATGTTTTTTAAGGCTAAAACTAATTACTGCAGGTCAAAAAGGTAAATTGAAGCTAATTAGTGCTAACTGATATGACTGTATCATACTGGATCTTGAATAATTAAAACACTACCCCAAACTTATAATGATAAATCATAAACGTGTCATTGTACAAAACACATTAGTTTAATTACACATGAAGACTTTCATGTATTTTCATAAAATGGCATAAAAAGTAAAATCTAATGTAATGAAAAACCCAGTTCAATACAATCATTTGATGTTATGAAATGATTTAGGTAGCATTTTAAATTTTATTATTATTTTTTAATGTTTATTTCAGAGAGAGAGAGACACAGAGTCAGAGAGAGACACAGAGTCAGAGAGAGACAGAGCATGAGCATGAGCAGAGGAGGGGCAGAGAGAGAGGGACACATGGAATCCAAAGAAGGCTCCAAGCTCTGAGCTGTCAGCACAGAGCTCAATGCAGGGCTCAAACTCAGGACCAGAGCCAAAGTCAGGGGCCTAGCCCACAGAGCCTCCCAGGCGCCCTTAGGCAGGATTTTAGAAGCAAGCCCTAAAGAGTTTAAAGCAAACAAACAAAAAAACAAACAAACAAACTTTAAAATAGGTTCACAATGTCAAGATAAAGAGCATTACATAGTCTAACTCGCTGTCAGATAACTAGGAGCTAATTTTTGCATTTGAAGAAGAACTGAGGTTTTCTGAGCAATGAAAGACAGCAATACTGGACACTGTCCTAGAGTGAAAAAATATTTATATATCTGCTATTATCCTTCAAACAAAAATCACCACTTTGAGAACCATTGTTCGGACATCAAGCTAGACATCTAATAAATGACTTAGACACTGAGAGTCCACTAGAAGAGATCCTATTTTCAGGATTTGGATATTTATGTAACTGCAACAAAACATTCCTATACAGATACAATTAAGATCTAGGTTGTTTTAGCATTTTTGAGACACAGAATTATATTTGCAGTTAGTATGTACTGCCCTGATAAATTCCTTCTAACAGAAATTTTTTCTCTTGCACATTTTGATGTCCTAAAAATGAAAACATACACGCAAGACTGGAATATTTATGTTTACATGCAATATGATTGGCAGCTCTATAATTATGATCAGCTCCTTGGACCACAGTTTCTATGGCAACACTCTAACTGTCCATTCTTACCTGCTTTCTGGTCATCCACTGTATTGAGTTTAGTCTCGTCAGCTACTGTTAAAAGGTAAATGTATACTGGTTAGTGCAGTTAGTCCCCACAGCCCAACATGCTTCAATCATTCCGGATCTTTTCAGTTAGGTGATCATTCATAGGTAATATTTCATGCAAATAATATAAAACATCAAGCAAACATTCATAATCAAAAAGGGGGGGGAAGCAGTGTCTCCATGCAAAATGCCAGTCATTTCATTTCACAGAAACGTGTGTTATTTATAAGTTAGCATATCATAATTAGCCAAGGCAATGCATCGCCAAATTTTTTTTACGCATGTGATAAATTAATGCTTTTAGTCTTGAAGTACAAACAGCCACCAGAGAACAGTTTAAATACGTTTCACTTGATTAACAAAGGTTTTAAAAATCATTTGATCACTTTACAGAAATAATTATTTTACTTTGTTTGTTTTTTGGTGGATTTGGATTTAAAAAGAGACACTACCTGATTGGTGTTTGATTGAACAACTATGGTTATTTTCCTCCTCTCATTTGCTTCCAAATACTTTCTACAATAAATATTCTCTCAAATTGTTACTTCAATTAAATGCCTTAATTATCAACACAAAAGAGTTTCTATTAAATAAACCTTAAAGAATAGCAATAAAACGAAGATATCGTGAAGTAACCAAATTCTAGACATGGATTGAGATAATGGTTTCTCTCCAAAACTTCTCCTTCTAGTTCAAGAATCCCACAACCAACCAAATACTATTTCAAAAAGTTGGTTTTAAACATCCAAAATGTTAAAACACTTCATCTTTCCAAATAAAGATTCATGAACATAGCATGATATGCATGTATTTGTTTCTTTGATCATCAGAAAACATATATTTTAACATATTGCACATTATGTAAACATGCCACTTATGAGAAATATGGATATCGCAAACTCAGAGAAAAACTAATTTTTGCCAAATTGCCACACTTCACATTTATTTTCTCTCTTGCTTAAAGTAAACAGACATGTGTTTGGGACTATCAATTTTAATCTGAAAGCATCTAAACCTTATTTAGATAAAGATTCATGGAGATTGTACTCACTACCTAAATCCATGCTTTTTGATTTTCGCGTTTTAACGAAATCCAATTGACTGGCATCTGAAAATTGCTTTGTGCGTTTTTCTGACATACTCTGGCGTCCAAATCCTTCTCGTTGAAAAGCAAGTACTGGATCAACATCTGGACTCAAAGAGCTGGTATGAAGAGAAAGATAAACATAAAAATAATTACTAAAAATAGAGGACATCCAACTTTAGGAAAGATCATATATGCCTGTGCATATGAAGGTATGTGTATGCATATTCCTGAGAAACATTGAAACAAATACAGTCCATTAAAAAAAATCTGTGATTGGAAAATACAAAATTTAAATGTAAAGTCATTCTGCATATGAGTTCTCTCTTCCCCTATTTCCCTCAGTTTCCTCACTCTGTTTCCCAATACATGATTATTTCTAAGTGATTATAAAAAATAAGCCTGGTATGTCTTAGAAATTGGGAGGATTGAATATCTGAGGAAAATTTTCACATATGAATACAAATATTGACAGCATACAAGGGACTCTATGAATTGTAATCAAATAGAAGTCGTAAAAAGAATATGTCTTTAATCTTGTATTTCAGAAAAGAAGGGAAAAAACACCTCAGTGGCACATAGTTTCATGAGGATATAGTTTCTCAGCAATATGTATTCAATGGAGAAGGAACCAATGCAACAAATCTTTATGAGAACCTATTCTAAGGTGTTGAGCTGGGTAACGATGTCAAGAAAGGAAACGAAGAAAAGATCTCTGTTCTCTATAAGTTCCTAGCAAAAAAACCACAACAGAAGTACCGAGCCAATGCTGTGGATGCACAGATGGGAGAGTGTACAGTATTGGAGGGTGGCAGGAGACCAGATGACATGTGATTTAGGAGACACCAACACAGTAGTTCAAGCAGAGATGAGGAGGTACATGGCAAATCACTGGGACAGGATACAGTTGGAAGTGGTAAGGTATGACATGGCATCACTCCTATTCGTAAAGAATCTGTGAACACTTTGAAAAGTACTACTAAAGGGGCACATGGGTGGCTCAATCAGTTAAGCATCTGACTTCGGCTCTGGTCATGATCTTGCAGTTTGAGTTCGAGCCCCATGTCGGGCTCTGTGCTTACAGCTCAGAGCCTGGAGCCTGCTTCGGATTCTGTCTCCCTCTTTCTCTGCTCCCCCACCCCCGGCTCGTGCTTTGTCTCTCTCTGTCTCTCAAAAAATAAATAAATGTTAAAAAAATTTGTTTTAAGTACTACAAGGTGTTCTGAGCACAATTCATATAATAAAAATGGGTTTTCTCTGTGCTGGGCACACTGAGTAAATCAATTGGTCTTTTGTGTCAGTGCCTAGCCACTTTCCTTAGCTGGCCAGGTAGGAGAAAATCCCTCCACAGCTAACTAAACATACTAAGAAGGTGAATGGCCACTTCCACCATGCCAGCTGAGTTTATGACAGCCCTCCTTATGTTTCTGATGGAAGCAAACTTCTCTTACTTTATGGCCGTAGAGAATTACGATCCACACTGGTAAAGGAGAGTGATCTGGTTTAGATATAAATCAAATATGTAGCTGTAGTTTACTGTGCATGAAATGATAGTTAGCTCTTAGAGAAGAGCTAAACCCAAAACTGCAAAAAGAAAGACATAAAGGAAAATGCTTTGCCGTCAGGTTAAGTGACCTGAAATGTTTCGAGCCCATTGTATTAAATAATGCTCAATAAAGAGAAGAGCTGCTTCACCCACCTCACAAGGCCAACAAGAGATTTCAAGGACATCATGTAAAGCCCTCTGTAAACTGCAAACCTCTAAACAAAGTAAGTGATCATCACCCCACAAGAACTGTCTATCTCAAATTACCAACATAACACAAAGTATAACAGAGATAGGGTCCTTAAAAACCACATGGGGATCTTAACAGCCCTTCCCAATCTTTTCCACCAAGTACATAGTAGGGTGCCTAGGATGAGAAAACATAGACGCCCTTGACTCAGAATTTAAGGAAGCACTCTCAGGCTCATGCAGGTTCAGGGTCAACACCTGAGAGTAACTCCTTCCTTACATTTTGAATTTTTTTTTAATGTTTTATTTATTTTTGAGAGAGAGATAGAGGCAACGTGAGCAGGGGAGGGTCAGAGAGAGAGGGAGCCACAGAACCTGAAGACAGGCTCCAGGCTCTGAGCTAGCTGTCAGCACAGAGCCTGATGTGGAGCTCGAACCCACAAACCGTAAGATCATGACCTGAGCTGAAGTCGGACGCCTAACTGACTGAGCCACCCAGGTGCACACCCTTCCTTACATTTTGTATTCTGGGCACCTGGCTTGTCTCACCCTAGTCCTGGCCCAGGTATTGAGAAAACATGTGTCCCACAGGCCCTGGGAATTCAGAAAGAACAATTTTATTTTGTAAAAGACTACGTTATATCCTAATAAATGTTTTCTTCTTTGCATTCTACATTAAATCTTTTCTTTTTTTAACACACCATTTTTTTTCTGTAAAGCTCTGAATAAATTTGGTGTCCTAAGAAGAAGGATCATGTTTATCATGAAGCCTTCAGTGACCCTCCACATATCACTATGATTACATACCGTGTATGTATGTATGTGTGCATGCATATATGTATTTACAGCTATAGCATACATTATATATATAATGTTCATACAAATTTCTTAAATTGATATATGTTTGTATATTATCCTTATGTAGTTGTATTCAGACACTACTATGCTTACTATAGTTTGCTCATAATTTCCAGAACACATACACCCCAATTAAAAAATACAATCCTAGGGGCACCTGGTTGGCTCAGGTGGTTCAGTGTCTGACTTTAGCTCAGCTCATGATCTCATGGTTCATGAGTGGAAGCCCCACATTAGGCTCTGTGCTGACAGCTCAGAGCCTGGAGCCTGCTTCAGATTCTCTGTCTACCTCTCTCTCTGCCCCTTCCCCACTTGCATGCATGTATGCCTGTGTACGAGCTCTCTGTCTCTTAAAAATAAAAAAATGTTTAAAAAAAAGAAAAACATAGTCCTAGAAGAGAAAACTAAAAACCCATATGATAAGAACTATGATGCCGTTTTGCAACAGCAAACTATATATTATATGTTCAATAAAAATAATTCTTTCATATGTTTAAAGCTGATCTCTTCAATCATTCTGCTCATGAAATACATGTTAAATAGAAATTGCTGGTAAGAGCTTTTCAAATAAAGACAAATTGTTGGTGCTAAAGTTACCTGAAAACCACACACTGGCATATTTTTTAAACTAATGTCACATCCTTGGAATGATGTTGTCACTAAGATTAGAATCTGCCGTTTTACCTTGCCTCTCCTTAAAAACACTGTGAATGTTCCCTGAGTCAATTAATGGAGTAAAAAAAGTATATTCTACTCGTTAACAAATTAAAAGTTTAGCCATTTGACATATTTAGCCTTCTGCAATTGTGCAGTGAACTGTAAACATACACAATTTAAAATGTCAAATGAGTATGTGCGTTAATAAGAGTCTTAAAATAACTAAATATTCTTAAACCATGACATAATTAATTCTTCCCTATCAATATACCCATTAAACTAATTTCAGACACAATAAACAGTACAATAGAATACTTAACAAGTTAGATTGCAAAACTGACAGCTGATTCTTTAAAGAATGTACCCATACCCTGACCCCCAACGTTATTAAAATTCCAGTTATTAATCCTGTCTTATTGCCCTTTTGTTTTCATAACATTTTCATCAAGGATTAGGGAGATATTGTCAGGCTGGAAAAGCTTACATTTTCTGCTATGATTCAGAACAGCTGCCATTCTTGTTTGGATAACCCTTCATTCATATTCTTCTCCTTGCGCCACATTCCCCACAGTAAAACCACACAAGTCCTCACCATTTTATGGATGTCCTTAGGGAAATTAATGCCGCAATCTATTCCTGCTAGTTACTTATTTATTTTCACCAATACAGTGCTTTCTAAGGCCCCAAACAGATCTATGCCTATGGCCACCTCCACAATTCTCATCACGGCGGAGATTCAAAGGCTTTGTCCCTAAGTTGAATACTGCAAATATCTAATCCTTACTTTCCCTGTTGTTGCCTTCACTTTCAGAAACAAATACAAACTGCAGCAGTAAATGCAACAGCATCTGTGGATTTCAAATGGGATTCGACTTTATATTGTATCTTCCCCATCTACACAGAACCAAAAACCTCATTCAAAGACAAGCTATTATCATGCAGGCTTGAGTGTAGCTCTATTTCTAAATCCTGTGTTTTCAATAAAAGACTTTTTTTAAAGAAAGAAAAGACAAGACAGAGATGGACCCTTCAAGGATAACAGGTGAGGCTATTCCAAGAGAACATCTGCAGAATTCACAGGTGAGTGTGCTGGATGCTCGTGTGGTTTTGTAAGGAGCGGAAGAGGAGGGCTGAACAGAGAGGGTGACTTTGCTAGTATCATCACTAAAACATTAATACATATCAACGCCAGACCCCCTGGACTCTTCCTATCTGATAACAAATGTGGTGTCCACAAGTCCGGGTAAGAAAACAGAAACAGGTAAGTGGTTACGGATTTAAATATCATTTTGTTGATGTATTCATGTAACACCCCTGAGAGAGGGCAATAAGAAAATTCTGGTATAACGCTTCACATGGCTTATGTTAATTATCGCTACAACCTCACAAGGTCATCCCTAGAAGGGACTTGCCTTTTGGCTTCGGGATATCTATAATTACTAGGCATGCAGATGATGGCACACATCCACACTCATGTGCCACAATTGGCTCAACAATATCAAATGCTTTATTATGTTCTGGAAGATACAGGGGAAAGAAAGAGCATTAGGCTGCCCCAAAAGTCATAATGTTAAAAGCAAGCAGGAAGCATTTTAAATGGCAGAGTGACAGCACTCTAAAAAGAAAACCTTTAAAAAACCTCTTCTCACTCCCAGAACATAGCAGCTATTAATTTGGACAAAGTCATCTAATTGTTATAAACTTTCAGTCACCTCAGAGATCTGCTTGAACTGATTTAATAAAAAAAAAAAAAAATCACCATATTAAAACAGATCTAAAATGAGGAGCCTAGGTGGCTCATTTGGTTAAGCGTCCTACTTCAGCTCAGGTCATGATCTCAAGGTTCGTGGGTTCGAGACCCGCGTCAGGCTCTGTGCTGACAGCTAGCTCAGAGCCTGGAGGCTGTCTTTGGATTCTCTGTTGCCCTCTCTCTCTGACCCTTCCCTGCTCGCGCTGTCTCTCAAAACTAAATAAAATACATTAAAAAAATTAAAACAGATCTAAAATAATTAACAATGGGACTTAAGCGAGTAGGTTTTTTCTGGCTAGTGGTAATTTTGTTGTAGTTTTGGCTGAATTATAAAGTACAGCCCTGGAAATGATAAAACAATGGGGCAAGTTTACAGAGTTGGGGGGAATCTTTTATTACAAGAGTGATAATTAAGAGCATTAAAACCATGAAAACAGGACACTGCCATAAAAAAATTGATTAACTGTGCTTAATGACAGACCATTTAAACATAAAATGAAGGTGATTGCAATTAACTCGTGTTTTCCAATCTCAGCACGTGATCTTACCAGTCTGCTGAATCACTGATTGCAGTCTTAGCCCATGCACCAGCGTCTGTTGTCACGAAGCCCACGTCATCATGGGAGCTGGACGATGACTGGTCAGAGAGATGTGGAGGAAGCACTGGCAATCTGTCATCTTCTATAATGACAGTGTCATCTTGGGGCATGTTCACTGTGGGGGACAGCTGGTATTTACCTGCCCAGTGAAAAAAAAGTAAGAGAAATTCTAGATGTCCATTTAGGTATCCACTATGTGTATTCAGGTTAATACTTTACAACACTAGAAAAACATTTCCAAACATCTGCTCAACCTGGTGGAAAAAAAATAGAATGAAGGAAATTTATTTTTCACAAATAAATGTCCAACAGAGGCCTCAAGTCTGTTCCTTCCCCTGACACGGCAGCTATGTAGCTCTGGGCACAGTATTCAATTTCACTGGTTTCGAGTTTCCTGATGCCAAAGATGATCTCCAGAATATCTTCTAATGTGAAAATGCTACACAGATTTTAAGTTGAAAAAGTCCTTTGAAAAATTTTACCAGGAAATTTATAGGGAAGCCCTGCAGACTTACATCAACCATTCAGCCATTCATTCATTGGGCACATACCACATGGCAAGTATGTAAGAAAGACTTAAATCTCTGTCCCCAAACAGCTTACACCCTAGAGAAAGAGACAGACATATGAAAAGTGTTAAGTGATTGGTGCTGGGAAGGATGCGTTCAAAGTACTGTGTCATTCACTTGTGCTGGTCATTGTCTGGGTAGCTGAGGCAGAGGAGGCTGGGGATCTTAACAAAAGTTAACATCACAGTTGGGCATGGAATGATGAATATGATTTTCCTCTGCTAGGAGAAATGAGGACATTGATTTTAGACATTGGCAACTACATCATTAAATTGACAATGGAGAAAAGCTCACGGTGCATTCAGGGGACACCTCAGCATGAGTACATGCAGAATCAAGACCCTGTGGGGAGATGGCAAGAGTGATCTCGAAAAAATTAAGATCTGATTGCCCAAATTTTCAGGCCAAGACAGTGGAATCTGCACTTATTCATTTATTCAATTTGGATATGGTGTTCTTGGTAAGGAAAGACTCACAACTGTCTACATTGATCAGTTTCTTTCAGGAAAATCTACTCAGGTACATGGGTCAGCATGACAGATGTTTATACTTCTTGGGACAAAATTATGATTCAAGTCCTGAATCCTTAAAGATATAGCTGGGGTCCAAATGATGCCATCTTCCTCCTGAAAGCACCCATACTTCTTCTGGCTTCCTCCTCAAAAGCTGTGCCATTAATTCTGAGTAAGAACTCATTGGGCAAGCTTGGGTCCAAGTGGATATGTCACGAGAAGCCATACTCACAGAAACACACATGACAATATAATATAAGCCCGCAGGCCTGGCTCTCTCAACAAAGCAAAAATTGACAATTTCCCTGTCACTTTATAGCAGGATGGGAAAACTCTCATTTTAAGTCCAATATCCCAATCTGGTAAGCCAGCTTTATTGGCTCCTACCCAAGTAAAACGGGTTGCTGTATTTTCCCTTATACTATCGCCATTTTAGACTTTACATGGGGTGCTCTTCCTATTTTTATAAATCACTTTTTAAAAAAGCAAAGCAGGGGCGCCTGGGTGGCTCAGTCAGTTAAGCATCTGACTTTAATTCAGGTCATTATCTCATGGTTCATGAGTCTGAGTCTCACATCAGGCTCTGTGCTAACAGCTCAGAGCCTGGAGCCTGCTTCAGATTCTGTCTCCCTCTCTGCTCTTCCCCTGCTCACACTCTGTCTCTCTGTCTCTCTCTGTCTCTGTCTCTATCTCTCTCAAAAATAAAAATAAACATTAAAAAAGTTTAAAAAATAAAACAGCACAACAGCAACGTGTGGAGATTATAACATCAGTCTTAAGATCTGACTTTTAAGATAAATATTCACAAGAATGTACAACTGATGATTTCTTGCTTTAACATGATTTTGGCAATTATGGGATGGTATATATAGGCTTGAAGGATATTAAACATATATATATATATATTTCATCCTAGACATTTATCAAAGGAAAAAGTTTGGTTGATATATATCTTTTCAGGACAACCCATGGAAGACATGCTAGAAATTCCAAGTGTATTCATCACCTAGCACTAACTACTTTATTACAGAAATACTATATGTTCACTGAAACATCAACACAGCATTTTATCAAGGAAAACACTCTGTTTTGATTTGAAACGTGTTCATTTTGAGAAACTGTGAAAACCAGCAACTTTTTATGAATGCTCATGATTATAAAGCAAATCAAATTTAATACTTCATTGTTTTCCTCTCCTGAATTCAAATCACTCATTTATTACTACTTGAGTTTTTGGACTTTAGTACAGAGAGACAGAAATCTGTCCAAAAAATTATCATTCACAAATAAGGTTGGACATTCTAGCATTATTACCAAAAGAAATATGTCCTTCTCAAGACATACTTTTTTTTGCCCAAAAAGTATACAGAATGACAAAACCAGAGTTATGCCTGACAGCTCACCACTGACAAGTCACATGTCACAGCATTAAATGCCAAGTCCTCACAAAGGCAAAATTTACTGGAAGGAAAAATCACGATGTAATTATAGTGCACTCATTTTTAAAAACAAAAACTCCTGGATTTACACAATATATTCTGAGAGACAGACTAATAAGCAATATGGAACACTGAATGGTACTTCATATGACAATCCTTTTTTTTAAATATAATATGCTGTTTTGAGTAGAAACATTGTACCTTAAGTGATCCAAAATTTTATACATAAATGGCAAGAAATTTTCCTAACAGTAAGAAAACTTAGCTTTTTTCTCTTACCCATGATTCTAGGAGCTGATATTTCAAAAGATTTGAGAATTCACATTTTTCATCAATTTCCCACTTCTTAACATGGTTGCCAGGAATTACAGTTTTCAAACCGGGAGGCAGGAATATACAGGGAGTCATGGACAACTCAATTATCTAACCACGTGTTTAACAAACTCCACCTAAACAATATCTCTTAATGATGTGTGGTAGTACAGAGCACACCATCAGCATGAAACCTTCTAAGAGTGACCTGAGAAGCCTGTGATCTGTTTTTAGATGGATAAATATTCCTCTTTCCTAAACTAGTTAACCGACAAACTGCAAACTAAAATTTAAACCAGTCCATATCTTAAAGAGGAGTGAAACAATGAGATACAGAATGATTGTTCACTAAACATTTATTCATTGGTACATTTACATAGAAGGCAACACCATTCATGACACTAGAAACAGATGAAAAGTTTTCCAGTGATTTGACTCACAATAAAAACATTAATGTTCCATTTTTCCGTGTTAAATTTCTAACATGATAAAAACATGCTGAACAAAAGTATTTTTTAAACTCACCACAAATATATGAATATAAAAACTAATGAGATTAAATTCTAAAATGAAAACACCAGATTTAGGGTTTGCTTTAAACAGAAAATTTCTTCAGACTAAAATTTGGAAAACAAATTAAGGTTCCATGTCTCCAAATGTCAACTTGTGATAAATTTGGGGGAGTGTGATAGTTAAATTAACCATGCCTGTTACTGTTTTGTGATTATTAGATAAGATAGTCCAGCAATTTGTAAAACAAACAAGCAAACAAACAAAAATTTAAGGCTTTTATAACAAAGAAAGCCTAGGTAGGATCTCCAGAGATTTCTTTTTGATGAATATCCATGATAGTGGCAAGCAGGTCCATACAGACGACATTTGGAGAAATCTTGCCTTGGTCACAACTCTGGTTGACCTCACCACAAGCTAGGGGGACCGATCAAGGTTGAAGTAGTGCGGGACTCGGGACTCATAAAAACATACATCCTAACTTTGATTTAGAAACACAGAAACCTTGTGGCTCCAAACTTGCCACTTAATTTCTCTGATCCCTAATTCCTCTGAACAGATGACTCAGTCGGAGTAGATGACTCCTAAGGTTATTTTCAAAGATGAGGTTTTGGTTTTTAGATCACTTTGTTCTCCAGAATAGAACAGATACTGGAAGCTGTCTAATATCTTTTGCTGATGTTAATAAAGAATGGATGTCACTAATACTTATTGTGTGGTCTCAGTATTCCCCAGAGAGGTCTACTTTTAGAAACAGGAAATAAACAAAAACAACATAAAACGAAAAATCACCATGGAATCTTGTGACCTTGTTCCTCTATCTGTTAAGTGGGAAAGTGTGGCTGATGACCCCTGACATCCTTCCAAGTCTAACATCTCTTCCTATTTTGATCTCTCTTTTCAGAAGCTTCTCTCCTGAGATGTGTTCTCACAGAATTCAGTTAGAAGGCCTAAACGCTCCTTTTGGTCTAGCTTCTCACATGATGATTTTTCTAGGTGAAAATTCACCCTGTTTGCATACAATTAGTCATTTCTCAAAGTAATTAAGCTGGAATTTCAATACAAAGCTCTAGTTGAATCAGAGCAGATCATGAAGTAAATACCACCACTTCCACCAATGTGTACACAGGAGTTACTCTAAACATACAGAAGACAACCCGTAACCACACAAGATCTACCTGAGAAACTTTCATGTACCTTGATAGTGTGCAAATCAATACATACTAGCGCTATTGATTTAGGTTAATAGAATTCAGTGCCCTAATATCTTATATTTGGTACCTTGTTTTGCCATTTTCTTGTAAGCTAACATCTTTTGCAGGATTTCTGACTTTAAGTGGGAACTGACTTAGCAAACGATTTGTTTCTTAGGGTCGCTGATATTGGAACAGGGACTGATGAAGACTGAGGAATTCTCAATTTTGCAAAACTCAAGACATGGGAACAGTTTACGCATATACATTTCTCAGGCTACAACTCTACAGGATCCCTGGTTTCCAGTATAATATGTAAAAGCTATCTTAAGAAAATATCCAAATCATTCAACATTAACCTGGTCTATCATCAGAGGGTAAAGAGTCTGCTACCCCTCACCCCGAAAGGGCACGAACAGTACATCACAGGGCACATAGCTGGGAGGGATGTTGCTGCCCAGAGGAAAGCATCTGGAGTCTGAAAAGTCCATTCCATCTCTAGAAGAGGGAGGGGAAGATAACAATAACGCAAACTGAAGTGGACTAATGAAGTCAAGCTAACAAAATCAGGGCAAACAGACTATTAAGTAAATGAAGGCATCCTCAGCCCATATATACAACATTTCGAAAGGTCACTAGGTGGACTTGGGGGTTTTTTGGTTTTTTAGTTTTAGTTTTTCGCCTTCCTCTGAAGCATCAGGGGTTGGAGGCAGGACGCAGGTTACAGGAACTGGTGGGCCAATGGTCTGATTCAGTATGGCAAGTCCTATGTTCCTATAATAAAGGGGAAATTACAGCGTATCACTTTGTTTGCACACAGATCCAGGGACACATGCACTCTCTCTCTCTCAAGGGTATGAATTTTCATCAATGAGAAAAGTATTTAACAAAGGTAAAGTTTTACACCAAAACCAAGAAAGTATGGAGAATTCAACAGCAGTGAAAACAGTGATCATTACTAAGCAAAGATTAATGTGGTGAACTATGTACCATGTATGTCAATGATCGGGTGTAGAATGGTTTTTAGCATCCTTTCCCTACTTCCATTTATGCCAAGCTGGCAAAAAGAAAAATATTGACAAAGTAAAAGCAGAGGGCTGGCAGGTGTAAGTTCTATGTGCAACAGAATAAGAAATGGAGAGTTGAGCAATTTTTCCAAACTAGGAAGCTGGAAGGTCTAAAGGAAGAACAGACAATTTTATTAGCCATGTTTATGTAATTTTCCTGTCCTGCCCAGAAGAGAGTTCTCTGTAGGCAGAGACTGTGTCTTACTCATTTTTGTATCCAGAGCAAAAGTATATACACAAATGTCTTATCGATAGCAGGCTTTCCAGAAATGTCCACTGATGAATGAAATAAATTCTTGTTCCAATGAAGCTACATAATGGAAACCTGAATTGTATTAAATCTTCATTACATGTATCAAAACGGGGGTTAAATTTAGAGTTTTACTTTGGAGCCTTGTGAAACATACCAGCAATAAAAGTGTTTTATGTCAGGTGCTATTTTAATCAAAACAGCTTCTTAGGTTTTAAATTTGAGAACTCTCACAAGTTAATCCCAAGATGAGCAACTCAGTAAATCCAACCACTCCTGTGGCAAAGCAAGTCTTTATTAACTGGATCTGTTAGTAGAAAGCTGAGCCGCTGCAGAGCAAGCGCTAATGACCTCATTACCCACTGGGGACGTGCAGACAGCACGGTGTCGCATCTAAACAAAGGATGCAAAAAACTAGCTTCCGGATTTTTAAAATGAGGGCTTTGAAAAAGCAGAGATGCAATTAGAAAAATGGTAACATCCTATTAAGTACAGACCAAATAAATGCAAATACTGCATATACAAGCAAGCATGTGGATACATATTTGTTCCTCTTCCTTTAACAGCGCTGCTGTGAAAGATATGTAACTTTTGAATCCTTCTTGCCCTACACTACTACATGTTGACTTTTCCCTAAAACCTGGCTTTACTTCTTATCTCAAACAAGCTAAGAATATCTTGATCACTGAAAATATTACCATGTGACCCCTTTCTTTTCCTTTTCACCCCACACGTTACAGGATCTAACATTCACTTAACAAAATCAATGTATTGACTTACTCTCTTCACATTAACACTTCCTGGATGGTTATAATGAACCTACTCTTTTTCCACTTGAAAACATGGGCCTCCTTTACATTAATATTACATTAATAACCTCCCAGTGAACCAGGAAAGCATAAAAATAAGATGTGATAAACAGAGTTTTACCTGACTCACCCATTATCCTACTGAGTGCAGCATTTCTCGTGGGTGATTCATCGAGCCCCTCAATCCCACTGTAGAGGGAATGGGAGATTCTTCGTTCTCGATCATCCAATACTGTTTCAATGGGCAGCTCGGGTCCAGAGGGGCTCCCAGGTGACTTCAGCTATGGAGAGAACGGGGCAAGAGAAAATCAGTACTGGAGGCCCATTAGCAGCATGGGGGAATTATAACAACTTGCCCAAGGCCTGTATCCAACTGGGTACCAAATGAACTAGAACTTTTCACCCTGTACCAAAATAATTTGTGATGACAGCTCTGCTTAATGACCAACTTTCTGTGCCACTTTACACTGTGCCTCCCATGAAGTTCTGTCAGATTGTAGCCACTGGAGAAAAAATATGTATATTAAAAGCTTTTTTTAAACTTATTTTGCCGCTTATTTTTTCAATTTGACTGTTGGTATCTGTTGAAGTCAATTTAAGTTATGGGTTAATTCAGAATTCTTTATGGGATGTTGCTCTGCACAAAGTGTGCTTTATCAGAATGGAAGCCAGAGCTCAGCTACTCATTTTATACCTATGGGTAGGTAAATACACCTAACAATTAGCACACATCTCTGCGTGTGCAAGGAGAATTACTGCCTGCTCTACAAGACCTCAAGACTACTTGTGAGCTCAGGTGTCTTGAACAATTCACTGAGCCTAAATGTCTTCTGCTAGAAATTCGGAAAAATTCATTCTATTCTCTTACTATAATCTTAAATATATTTATTTCTCAATAACTTAGAAAAACCACTCTGACAGTAGATAAACAATATAGAAGTATGGACCAAATATTCTAATGAAGCAAAGATGTGTATTGTTACAAATACAATCTACTAACTAAGCAAAGAATATAGGTCAATTTTTATCACCATGAATGAAAACAGCATGTGGCATTCTTTAAAACAGCTGTGCCTTCTAAGTCAGATTCGTCACAAAAATAATATGAATAAGGAACCTATGTTCATAAGGCCTTGAAACAAATCTGCTTCGAGGAAGAACAAAGCACACTTAACTAAAGTCGTCCAAATGTGGGCTCTGAGGTTAACCCCGTGGACTGATATCGCGTGACGCCTGGTGCTGGCTTGCAGCCAGAGACAAAGAGGGCTTGGCAGGGAAGGTTCTGGGGATAGCAGCACAACACGGCAAAGAGGGAGAGAGTTTGCACATTCCACACAGATGAAACCACAGCGGTTGCGGTTCCTTCATCTGAACAAATTATTATTTCTGTTAGAAGCTATCATCTGTTTAATATAAATGAGATATTTAATGAAGTTCCGAATTGTAGACTTATCTCTCCCAGTTTGATAAGCACTGGGGAGATTTAATGCATTGAAGGGTCAACACAATTACAATTGGAGGCACGTCAAACTGCAGGAGAATAATCAACTCGCAGCGCTAGTGAATTAGACTCAATAAGGTTTAAATTGTGAAATGAGGATTTGTTTTATTAGTTTTTTTTTAAATTGCAGATTACAACCGACAGCTTTACAGAAGAGTAAATTAAGTATTCAAGGTCTCTGATGTAAAAAATAAAAGAACATTTTCCGAAAGAATACTGTGCTTATATTCCAAGGTACTTTAGAGAGGTAAAAACAAAAACAAAAGCCCACACTCTATGCCTTTAAAAGAACAAGTATGTTTGAAATATTTAAATGAGCACATATATTAAAAAGACTTGCTATACAAGTCTCTGTACAAGACTCTTTTGCTGTATAATTTATTTGATCATAAGAAAAACAACATACCCTCACATCTGCTTAACAGATGCATTTCATTGAACCATATAACTGCAATCTTCTAGATGGTAAAATCCTTGTAAAGCCATTCATGAGAAATCCCTAAATAATCTAAGAGGCTATTTTAGAATTTTAGGAAATCAAATAAAAATTCCATTTAGAAAACAGCACATGCAGGTTTTCTAGAGAAAAAAAAAACCACAACAGTAAGGTCCCTGTTCAGAAAGAACCTCACACTTGAACATTTCATGGGAATGAGTCTTCATGTTCCCTACCTCCCTAACCATGTCTAATTTACATCTCAAGAGACAGATTTAAATAAAGACGTCAATAGCTTCCTACATAAATATTTAACAGAGGATACAATGCCTTTTAATTTCTTTAAAAAAAGTCCTGATTGGGGTGTACAGTTTTGTTTTAAATCTTCTGATGATTTAGTTGTTGTTGCAAGAAAGCAGTTTAAGAAGGAGAAACGCTCCACTGTGGCCCTATGGCAGCAAATACAGGCAGGGCAAGGTGATCCTGAAGAACAGCCTAGAGTGGTCTACCATCTGGGCGGCTCCCAGGCCCTACAAATCTCCTTCGTAAAACCCTTATCCAAACCAAACTTTATTAGAGGAAGAAACGCAAATGAAAGATCTGCAATTTTCACTTTGTAGCTTGTTGCGATGTGCAAAGATGCAAAGATGTTCTTCAATCCAACTGAATGCAGTCCTGAGTAGCGGTAGTTGTGCTGGACCCCCTCAGCTCCACCTCTAGAAAAACATGAAAGCCTTTCCACCCGTTAAAGAAAAATTACCTCTTGGTCACAGTAAGCTAACTCATATTGCATAGGAGTAGAAACGGATATGGTCATTCTCTAACGTAATACAGACATGTCTACTGCAGGTCAAAAGATAGCTTACATCCTTGACCCAGACATTTATTTCAATTTGTAGTCACTATCCTCACAAAATAATAAGCTAAGTGAATAATAAAGATTCATGCAAATCAATATTTATCATTACCTTCATTTACAAAGGTTTAAATTAGGAATTACCCCAATACTGAAAAACAATGTAAATGTCGTACTCTCTTAGATATGATATCCAAACGACGATATATTCCCTAATCAGAAAATAACAAATGCTATTTAATAATAAAGAAACTGGATATTGTTCAATGAATATGCTTTTCATTGTATGCCTGGACTACTTTCTTAGGAAAAGTTAAAATCTTGGCTTCTTTTAAAAACTTAATATAATTTCTGTGGGTAAGTTCAGTAAATTCTCATGTTGATGTAGGTAAGCATTAGTGGGTCAAATGAGATCTTTCACATAAAGAAAACGTATACCACCATCTCAACTATAAACCTAGAAAATCTGTCATAGATATGGTCCTAATCTCCTGAATCAAACTTAAGATTGGGTTCCAGTTAGTAACTGGCACAGTCTTATTATTTGATATTCAGTATCTATGGGCTTATTCTATTTTACCCCCAATGCCTGGCACCGAACAGGTACTGGGTGAATAATTGGGTGAATAAATTTATTTCCAATGACTCAGATTTTCCTCAAAATGGTTCAGAGATTTATACATGCTAGGCCACATGGAAGCAAGCCCAAAACTGAGGGGATAGTACAATGTTGAAATTAAAAGAAATTGAGCCTAGATTACAACTCTGTGTTTGGAAAGTACTAATATCCGAAGGTCAGGTAAACACAAAACAATGAATAAAAGGATCGGCTTGGGTTTTGGAAAAGAGTGGTCAAAGCTTTAGGGTCCCTTTTAGGCTCTGCTTTCGATCAGGACAGCATTCCAGCTCCTCCGCATCCCCTGTGGGCAACAGCAAGGATCAGAGCGGTAACATAAGCTCCCTGAATCATTCTCCTGTCAGTGGCACACCCAGAATGTAAGAGAAGGTCTGGAGCTAAAACTCATGCTTTTACTGCATGCTGCTTCCTAACACAACCAGAATACAAAGTGCCTGAACAACACAATCACAGTCAATTAGGCCCACTCACATGCATAAGACGGATGGGCACCTTGCTTCTAAATTACTTTGCCACTACCTTGGCCTTGTAGCCATTAAGCAAATCGCTTGACCTGTCTGCATTTATTTCTTAATATATAAAGTGAAGAGAACCATAAATGATACCTTAGGCCCCTTCCTATTCTAATATAGCTTTCTAATTCTAAGAGGATTAAACCTACAGAGAGAACTCATTTTAAAGTAGTGCTTATGACTAGATCTTTCAGCATGGGGTCTAAGACAAGGCTCACCTGGTCCCATTCTCGACAAGTACTAAGGCAAGGCTTTGTATGAAATCACATCTAACACAGATGTAATGAGATGACTGTAAGCTATGTTAGACTGCAGTAATTTCTACAAATATTAATTTCCTTGGAACATCCACAATCAGGATAATTCTCACACACAGGTTATTTTTAATCCTCAAGGGATGATGTCAAGTATTTACTCCCATTTCTGCTCCTTCTAAGTCCTCAACAAATGTGTCCTTTGTGATGATACCCTGGTTTTCTGCCTCTTGCTTTATGTATTTTTTCCAATGGAAAAGAATGTCAGGACTTACAAAATTTGTCTCCAGAAAAGTCAATCCACCAATCAGGAGCACAAAACAAGAGGAACACATTTCTCTCTCTATCTCCCTTTTTTCTAAAGAAACAACTATTGTTTATGAGATGTTTTAAATGTACTTAAGCAAGAACATTAGATCTAAGGAAAGCAAAGGAAATTCAGAATCACTGCCAAAATATTAATTTGGTTACCATGCCTGGTGGTTTTTTTATTGCTTTTCTTTTTTTTTTAGAACTTCAGTCTCTAATATTAACTAACTTATCTCTTCTTCTTTTCCCTTTTCTTTCTTTCTTTCTTTCTCTTTCTTTCTTTCTTTCTTTCTTTCTTTCTTTCTTTCTTTCTTTCTTTCTTTTTCTTTCTTTCCTTTCTTCCTCCCTCCCTCCCTTCCTTCCTTTTTTTTTTTTTTTTGTATCTTAGACAAAGAGAGAGAGAATACAAGCGGGAAAGGGGCAGAGGGAAAGAGAAGATCTCAAGCAGGCACCACTTTTTGGTGTGGATCCCAACAACGCAGGGCTTGATGACCTGAGCTGAAATCAAGTCAGACGCTCAACCAACGGAGCCACCAGAACCCCCAGTTATCTCTTCTTCTAAAGACAAAAGACTGCAGGATTATTTCCCTTATTCAGTTCATGCTTCGGTGTCTGCTCTGGCTTGGGCCTCAGTGACGGAGAGATAGGAACATGGCAGACGGACAACATCCCGGCCGTTCCAGAATTTACAGGCCTCACGAAAGAGAACCAAAAAGGTAACCATGACAGCGTACATGCTGCTAAATGAAGGTAAGTACTCGGGCCCCAGAAACACCGGTGAGAGAAACTACAATGTTAACGGCTGTCTTTGTGAGCACGAGGAGCAGAATGGGCTCATGGGGAAAACCTGGAGGCAAGACGGTATCCTGTGTCTGAGAAAGTACAAGGAGTGCTGAGGAGCTCAGGCAGTTGCACAGGGGTCGTTTCCGCAGGTCCCCGTGGGCTGTGTGACAGAGACTGGCACCTGTCCTGGACAGGCTAAAAACCTCCCTAAAGGATATCAGCTGGGAGTGACGTGAGCAATTCATGGAAAAACTTGCCTCACCGCAGTATGGAGAACAGCCCGAGGGAGAAATCCCTGTGGAGGCTGCAGCACGGGCCCCAGCGAGATGAGATGACGGGCCCGAAGTGGGGCAACGCAGAGCGGCTGGAGAAGAGTGGGTCGAGGAGAGAGAGGTTCGGAAGCAGAGGCTTTAGAGATAGGAAAGGCATTTGAGAGGTCAAGAGTGATCCCCCTTCTCCATCTTCTACAACTGAAAGAGCAGTGGTGTGGTGTGCAGGGTGCAGAGAGGCAAGATGGGGTGGAAGAAGCTCGCAGGGTTGGGGGCACCTGGTAAATGAGGTGTCTGAGCGACGAAGCAGTGAGTGTCTCCATGGGCAGTTAGACAGAGGGATCTGGAACTGGAACAGAATTCGGAGCTGGAGACAGGGTTATGGGAACCATCACAGCATCAGTGGTACCTGAAGATGTCCCAGGAAGCATGTGCGGAGTAAGAAGGAACATCCCAGGGAAAGCTTTGAGAAATACTAACAATAAAAGAACAGGCAGAAATAGATGAACCTCAAAGGAGAGAGAAGAGACAGTGTGAAGGAGGAGAAAAATGGGGAGAGAAGGTTAGGAAAAGATTCAAGATGGGCGTTGTTTCAAGTTTCCTGTAGGGCCAAGTAAAAGAGACTGAGATATCTCTTCCAGAGAACATCTCCAGTGTGCTGTTCAGTGAAATTCAGGGGAAGATAATACCTACAGTGGAGAGTTGACACATAGTTTTTGAAAAACAGTATTAAGATAATATATGACACTTCCTTCACACAAGAAAAGGACAAGGAAAGATATGACAAAGTACAATTTTCTTTTGCAAATTTTCATCTTCCCTGGCTTAAAATTAAGTATGCAAACCCTTGATTTAAAGATGAGTTAGTAAAATATAATTTTGTGATATTGTCAAAGACCGGACCCCGTGGCTGACTAGTAGACCCAGAAGGAGAGAACTCAAAGCACATTATTTTGGCTTGAGGTTCATTCATGACAAGACACTGTATGCTTATATCAATATTTACTGTAACACAATTTACACATGTTCTCTCGTAATTCAGAGAGATGTTTTTCCAAAGGTTATATATAAGTACAACAGCAGCAACATCATATCTTATGCCTTATGGGAAGCTGAACTGAGCTATTCTGTCTTCATATAATTCTTTAGTTAAATCCTGTCAGTACAAAAGGCTTCTCGGTAGTATTACAAAGAAAGCACAGCACTTGTGATAAGATTTTCTTGATATAATTGTTTTATAAGCTTATACTTTCCTAAGAAATAGTAATCACCAGCGATATATGAAAATGATACCATAAGGAATATTGAATATTAAAGTCTCTTACTGTCTATTGCAGCTGTTCCCTTACTTAAATCATTTCATTCACATAAATTCATATGCAGAAGTGAATGAGATATTTCAGTGGGATTCCAATTTCATGTGTTTTACAGGACAACAGGGAATAAAATCAGAGCTTTTATCAAAACATGTTCAGGCTGGTACAGGTTTGCTCTGCTGCTACTTGGGGAACAACGAGGAATCATCTGACTCAGGGGAGGGCATATCTGCATTCAGGATGCTGGTCTTGAGTAATTTTCATATGTTTTAAGTGCCCCTAGAACATCCAATGTTCATCTGTGAAGGAAAACTTTGAGAAGGTGTTACAAACTCTAAGTTATTTTAAAGGGGACTGAGAATATGATATATTCTGCAGCAGAATTTAAGTCCTAGGAGAGAAGAAGCGCTAGCTGTTTTTATTCACTGCCGTATCCCAGGGACCTAACAAACTTCCTGCATAAAGTAGATTAGTAGATGCACAATAAACATCTGCTGGAAGAGTACCATCCTGCGAATGTAAGGTTCTTCAGGTTTAGAAAAAGACCTGAGAAAGAACAATATGCCTGTGAACTTACTGTGGAGAATTTTCATTTAGCACATTACAGGACTTGTATTTTTTTTTTATAATTAAAAAAAATGTTTATTTTGAGAGAAAAAGAGTGGTGGGGGAGGGGCAAAGAGAGAGGGAAACAGAGTCCCAAGCAAGCTCTGCACTCCCAATGCAGGGCCCAATACAGGGCTCGAACCCATGAATCATAAGATCATGACCTGAGCCAAATCCAGCATTGGACACTTAACCAACTAAGTCACCCAGGTGACCCTACAGGTCTTATATTTAAAAAATCAGTTAATAATTTTTGGCGACAAATACAAACTCTACATTTCAAGAAAACCATTCCAGTAGCCTATGCTGAGGGATTAGCATTTATATTTATTTTATGAAAGTGAATTTTTTATGGTACTGTTTTCCTTCCACTCTGAAATTTTAACTTACAGTTCATTATTCCCTTGTTATAGAAATTAATTCACTAATCAATGTTAACAAATTTTCCATTTGAAAAATAAAAACAATAAAGAAATAATAGTCTACAATCTTTCCCAAACTGGTCACCTCTACATTGAGTACTCAACTTTCATTGCAAAATAGGAATATATTAAAGGATGGCACAAGTGATCAAACAACCTGAATAGCTCACTTCATATATATATAACCTAGATTTTAAAATTAAGAAAAACACTTAAACAATTTAGATATAAGTTTCAGTTTCTATGATTCCGTAGGCATTTTGTTTTGGATGATTTAAAAATGTGGGGGATTGAACACTGATTAAAAACAAAAAGAAAGTCTACCTTTTTTGAACAAGCTTTGCTCTATAAATTCTCAGCTCCCACCTATTTCCTATAGACGGCCCACAATTTTTAACTGATCTGTGAACCTTTTTTTTAGGTTCTAATATAATCACATCAGTATATAATGTCTTTTAAATAGTCAAATGCCCCATTATGCAAGAAAGTATGTTTTTACAATTTGGGAAAACATGATCATAACCATCAAGACAGGATATTCTTCCTACTGGCTCCTAATCACACACTTGCTGCATGGATTAAGAGCTGGCCATGGCATTGTGCAATAGATAGCACTCAAAAAGCATGCAGTCAAGGGGAAAAGAGACTTACACTTTTGACAATGTCACAACAGAAAGAGACTCTCCCCTTTCAGGGACTTTGAAAAAGGCATCCTATTTTAGATAAACAAACGAACAAGGCATTGTTTCATCGTTTCTCTCTCCTAGGTACAACACTGCTGAACAGAAGAGACAGCCTGGCTCCCAGCAGGAAGGTATGGCCCTGTTTTCAAGAAGACAACCCAGCTAAAGGTGCTTTTAAGATCCCAGTGTTATTTGTTAAGTTGGAGGTAGAAATACCAATGCCCACTTAGGGATGTTTTGATCACATAATTAAGAGAGAAAATCATAGTCCACAGACATTATAATAAAAAGAGCAATGACAATTTATAGTATTTTGAAGTAAAGTCCCTGAACCTTCCATTCTTTGTCCAATGTTAGGACAAAATCTTAGTCTTATTACAATTTCAAATGCTAGAAAATCTGTCTTTTTACTCTTTACACTTTACCTCATTGCACTTGCTTATTCGCCTCGCAACAATGAGCTGGATCATTCCTCGCTTGTTCCCTTCAGTGGACATAGACCTTCGGAGGGTTTCCATGGCATCTTGGTTTGTCTTGCCCAACAGGGACTCTCCATTCACTGCTATCAGTTGATCATTCACCCGAAGCCTTCCATCCTGGGAAGAAAACAGGTAGAAATAAGGCTATTAAATAGACTGTTATAAAAGAAGTTGCTTTCTCTTTAGTTAAAAAAAATAAAAAATAAAAACAAGGGGGATAAAAGGGGACTTTAATCCTAATGGATTATGCCCAATTGAACAGGAGCACAATAATGTCTAAGCAGCCACTGCAGCCTGTGTCTATTTCAATCATTTATACATCCGTAAATCAAGTCATTATCATAATCTGTTTACCAAAATAGCATACTAATTCAAAGGACACAAAGTGATTACTTTCTTGCTTCCAGAGATACCCATAGAGGTTATTTACAACCCAAGACAAGAAAAAGCTCAAGGCTGTTACACAATTGCAGAGAGGTGCCCCCTTAACAAATAGCCAGGAAACTTTCTCTAGACTGGGGAATAGGGAAAGTAGTCTAGGTAATCCATAGGCAGGGGAGGGGGAAGAGGAGCTTTACTGCGGGGCAGCTCTATGCCAAAACCTAAGCTAAGTCTTTGCACAGATTATCTTCTTTCAACTACAACAAGTATGGGTTGTAAATTCTGTGAGAGCAAAAAATGGGGACTTGAAGCTACAGATTTCATTCCCAAATGAGAGATCACTGAGATTTCTATTAGTTTGATCACACATGGGCTACTGTGAAGAAAACAAAAGACATTTGGTAAGTGTTACACGGTATCCGAATATGTCACTCTGAACACACCATTTCAGCATAAGGACTATTTTGAGCTGAAGGCAACTGAAAAATGGCCTGGAGAAGATGGAGAAGAAGCTCTCTGCTCTTCCGTTTTCTGACTAAATGCATGGCATAGAGTTCCTCTTATGAAGATGTCTCCTCTCCTCCCTCAAACCAGTAAGAAAATGGCCCTTGTCACCAGAGACAGAGACAAGCGCTGAGATGAGTCAGCTTACAAAACGGACTGTGCAAAATAAACCTTATCTTCCACTAGTTTCTGCCATATGTTTATCATCCCATAATTTACAGCCCCAAAGCCCAAACCCCCTTTTCCTTGCCTAACCACTGCTCCACAATTCATTGCCCTTTGCTAAAATGGTATCTAAGTTTCTCAGTCTAACCATTTCTTTGGGTTTCCTATCTTTCCTGTAGAGCTCCTGTATGTGAAAAAAATTTAAATATTAACATCAATAAAATTTGTAAACATGTTCTATTCATCTGTCTTTTGCCAGCCACAGGAAAAGAACATAAGAGGGTAGAGGAAAGTAATTTCCCCATATATATGTTTCCAAATAGGAATAGGGTTGTAGTTAAAATATTTTTGTTAACGCACATAAGCG
Source organism: Hyaena hyaena (assembly GCF_003009895.1). Lineage (NCBI taxonomy): Eukaryota > Metazoa > Chordata > Mammalia > Carnivora > Hyaenidae > Hyaena > Hyaena hyaena. The sequence continues at coordinate 321,608 of NW_024081154.1, forward strand.
TTAAAATCTGCTTACTTTAGAGGCTGCTCCTCCATTAATAATGGACTTGACGAAGATTCCCAAATCCGCATGGTTCTCTTTGGACCGGTTACCTTTGACACTGACACCAAGACCCGCTGATCCTGAATCATTAAGTGGAACTTCAAACGTCAGAAATTCCCTGGTGCCATCAGGTGTGAGAACAATATCCTCATCTTCTGCTTTCTAGTAGGAAACAAAATTGCACGGCACGTTATATTCCAATGTTCCTTTCTCATAGCTGTTTTTAAAGACTAGAAATGAGCAGTCTGTAATCCTCACAGCACAGTATTTCCACCAAAGTTCCCTGACAAGATCCATGCTAACAGTGCATCTGCACCCCCTCCAGATGATTCCTGGAGCCAGCTGTTAATATTTTCATGTGGCACTTGTTTCAATATTGAAACAAACTCAAACCAGATTCTGAGCAAAGTAGGAAAAAATACAGCTGAAGACTGAAGACATGTAGACTCCTAGAATTTGGGATCTTTTTTTTTTCTTGTCGTCTGTTTATATATCCTAAACCACAAGAGGAAAACAGTAACAGCAGGAATCAAAATAAATAAATATAACTCATTTGTCCTTTTATTCACGAGGAGTTTTTGATGTTATTAACAGTTCAATGTTCACTAATGGTATATCATTTTATTCGCAAATAATAGTAAGTTCTGATGATACAGAGTCAGCAAAATGAGGTATTCATTTTCAGAAAGCCACTAGAGAGCTTTAACCTTCAACATCTGTGAGACAGAAACAACATTAGAGAAAAGCTTTCCCCAATATTGTACCACATATGATACAGTGGGGGATAATATCCAAGCAATCCGGCTTAATTAATTAGTTGTATATGCACGCTTTGATTTAATAACTGCAGTCACCACTGCATAAGAAGACTGTTTCAGAACACAACACATTGAAGTTTAAGACTCACACCCATCTCCCCTAATAGCAAGAAGACATGAGAGCTGAGAGTATATAACCTGACAAACTTCAGGGAGGCAGAAATTTCGGTCACCAAAAAAGGTGCACACGACGGATGGAGCAGTCTGTCTTCTGACTCCTCCAAAGTAAACCCACCCATGACTAAGACTTTAACTTCTTATATCTCTATGCTGGTCATCTTCACATCGGTAAGGACAGAATTCTTTTTCAAAGTTAGTATTTTCAACCATATAACAGCTAAGTGGCACAGAGTCTTAAAATCACAGCTAAATGCCTCAGCTGGTCCTATGACACATTTTTGCTCCTCTTTTTCCAATTTTGGAATATTTCTCCACCATCCACCTGGTCACTCAAACTGGAATTATCAAATTACAATTGAAAACTGGTTAAATATCTAACAGTATGTAATTAGACTATACTATATAATGTATCCTTTAAAGTATGCTTTTAAAAACTGGTCAATCACACATGTAAAAGTAACGTGTTGCAGAGCAATGTGGGTAGACTTCAACTTTTTTTCGGGGGGTCCCCAAAAGTTTTTTAGTTTTTCTAATACCTAAAACTAACATAATAATGATATTTTTTTAATTTGGGGATTTAACATCTCCACCAGATGTCATAATTTTTAAGTACAGCATTTATCAATAAAAGATTATTTTTTAGATTAGCATAATACAAAAGATATGTTTTTTAAATCCCCAAATCCATAATAACATGAATTGTAAAGTAACATTTTTAATTTACTAATACCCAATGTTAGCATTTTATAGTAAGGCATTCTTTGTGCCATCTTTGCAAAAGAAACCTCATAGTTACCAGGACAAGGCAAGTTTCAAAAAACATAAAATAAAATCACTAACATGTTAAAAACAGGAAAACTATAAAAAATGCAAAATAAGAACAACTTGAAAAGATACGGGCAATTGCTATATTTACTATACAAAAGCAAATACATTTCAGTGTCAAAGTCAAAATCAAGCCTAAGCCTGCTCGTTATAAAAATGTTTATATTTGAAGTATTTCCAGAGAATAATTATAGCTCAAATAAAACCAATGTATTATTGAGGAGAAAAAAATATATCAAATACTCATCTCAAAATATTGATTATCATAGCATGTATTTACCACATTAATTCTAATATATCTACTGTGCTTTATAAACTTTTTACTCATATGGTTCAAATAAACTAAAAAGCACTAAGAAGTGGCGTTGTGTGAATTAATATAGCTATCTCAATATAAAATCTGTTTTTATTTTTTTATTTTTATTTTTTTTTAATTTTTTTAATGTTTTATTTATTTCTAGGAGAGAGAGAGAGAGAGACAGCGTGAGCAGGGGAGGGTCAGAGAGAGAGGGAGATACAGACTCTGAAACAGGCTCCAGGCTCTGAGCCAGCTGTCAGCACAGAGCCCGAGGCAGGGCCCGAACCCACAAACCGAGAGATCATGACCTAAGCAAAAGTCGGACGCTTAACCAACTAAACCACCCAGGCGCCCCTAAAATCTGTTTTTAAAAACAATGTATAAATAAATGCTGATGTCTGAAATACAAAATAGTATCAAAACAAACCATAGTCTCCTTCAGAATTACTTCAAAACATACTTTCTGAATCAGAACCAGTATTTATATTCCTGGAAAAGTTGCATTTAATAAGACATAAAAATCCAAGATGGTCCTTAGCTGGGCACATTTAGGTCTGATCACTGCGTACATCTGCTTGACTCAAATCTGGAAGGTTCTTAATTATCATTTACTGATTTAGATCTTCAGCTTGACTTTTTAATGTTTACTGATTTTTAAATTTCCATAATGTTTTACTAAGGCTTAAAATTCTCATTTATTTTTCTACTTGAAAAATCAAGATAAGGAGCTGACTGAATATATGAAGAAAAATTTTAATCAAGTTGGAATCATTTCCTGACATGCCCTACTCTGAACCTGTCTTAAAGGAGACTATTTTCTCCACAGGAAAGTTTCATTTATTATGAAAACTGCAGGATGGGAATAATACTTTTTCAGCCTTCTTATCAAGTGTTAAGTCATTATTATCATTAAAAACATTTAAGTGAGAGATTGTACTTTCCTTTGATGTTTCATTATTAATCCATTTGGCTCTTGACATAAGACTGAAATTAATGCCAGCATTTAGAACTTAATTTTCTGGCAGCAAACTGATTTAAAAAATTTGCTCTTCAAAAACCATTTTAAATGCCACTATATTATAGAGAACTTTTTACAGAGTCTTCTAATATGGAGATCTCTTCATTCTGATACAAAGGAGAAACTAATTTTCTATCACCTTGATTGTTTTCCATCCAGATTCTGTATTTTACAACCATTTCTTGAGTCGAATTCTTTCAACAACACATAATAAATGTGTTTTAATTTGCCTCTCAAGCCATTTGTAAGTGACCAGGTCACTCAAGTACATATCATGCCCCTCATGTACACACATATGAACATCCCAAGTGGTTTTTTGTATTGATGCAACCTATCATGTTTTCCTTTAACCTAGTACCCAAACTGACATTATTGCTTAGCATATTAGAAGTAAGAAACCTGCTGGAAAGGCACTATGAAAGCTGTCTACTTTCCCACTATCCTCAGAACAGCAGAAAAGATGCACACTTATATCTGAAGTGAGACAGAAAAATAGCACAACTGTGCTCCACCAAAGCCCAGCCAGGTTCCCTTCTTCCCCAGACAACAGTCCCAATAGCTGTGGGAAAGAGCTGGCTCACAGGTCCCTTTGATCCCAGTTAATCTAGAAAGAAAAGAAAAAAAGTGGGTAGATATATAAGAGAAGAAATAAAAGTTGTTTATCTTAAGTAGTTGAAAAATAATCATAAGCAGAATCATCTCTGGGCTTCAATATATTAAGATATTAGTAAGAGTGTACAAAATATTATGAAAAGAGGCAAAAGAAACATGATGGATATGCATGTCATATGAGACCATAAAATTACAGATCTGAGTCTAATAGCTGATTGCAGGCTCTGCAGAGAAACAAATGACTCAACAAACATTCTACCATTTGTGAAATAAAAGGAAATAAATATAAATATATGAAATCTGTCTTTAATGCCTGTTAATATATTGGTCTTTGGCCCCAGTTCCTGATACAGAACTCCTAAATCCCTTGGGATTTTCTGGAAGTTAGGGGCATCTTTTGTTCTAATGAGGCGACACTTGGTGGGTTCCTCAGTGGTCCTGGACAGCCTCTTATCACCAGATAGTTTGGAACTTTAGTCCAAGCCCATTCTCCAAAGAGAGGAGAGGAGTTGAAAATGGAGCTAATAACTGGCCATGCCTGCATGATGAGGCCTCCATAAAAATCCCAAAGGCATGGGGTTTGGAGAGCTTCCAGGGTGATAAACACATCCATGTACAAGAATGGAAGCACACCTCACCTCCAAAGGGATAGTAGCTCTCCAGCTTGAGAACTTCCAGGTTTTGCCCTGGGTATCTCTTTATCTGGCTTTCCATTTATGCTCTTTAAAATATTCTAAGTGGGAGACAGTCTTGTGGGTTGAGCCCTTAATTTATGAGATCTGACACTAACTCCAGAGGGTATCAGAATACATGGTGTGGAAAACTCACACATCTGGTGTCAGAAGTGTTATGAGTGTGAGCAGAGAAGGAACAGCAAAGTGTTTTGCTGCTCATTGTTCCACTATAATTTACTGACTTCTCACTCCCTTTTCCATGGAGTTAGAATCATTATTACACAAAACTGATGAAGTAAGAACAAAAAGATGAACAATCCCACATCAAGTAAGAGAGATGTGAACAAGCAACTCATTAAAGAAAGATGAGTGGACCAAAATAATAATAATCTACTTGCAACAAAAGACATGGAATCAACAAGACTTATCTGGTGAAAAAATTTGTTTTAAGTAATGAATCTAAGAATACAGAAGGTATAGTGAAATGGGCACTTTCTTGCACTACTGGTGGAGTATACAAACATTTATAGAAGTCAATTTCACAATGCTTATCAAAAGTCTCTACATTTTGTTTATCATTTAACCCAGAAATAGTACTTTAGTAATATATCCTAAAAAAAAACTAACAGAGATCAGGAACAAAGATTTAACAGTTTGGATGTACACTGCTTTAACAGGACAGCTAAAAATTAAAAACCCAAATGTAAGATATTAAGCTGATTAATACCATTCAGCAATTAACGTGCCTTTAGAAAATATCCCATTTGGTGGAACAGAAAAACATTTATGACTAAGAAATTGGGTTTTATCCTGTGGGCTTGCTTAACTTCCAATACTTCACCCACTATAATCCATGATATCCTATTTTCATAAACTGTTTAATGTCTGTCTTCTCAGTAAAAGCATTAGGAGGAATATATTACTCTATCTTTCTGCTTAGGATATGGCATTCGTTAGCTACACGATATGTGCTTAGGACATATAAGCTACATAGGTAAAGAAGAAAATCATTAAAAATACACATCAAAATGGCACTGAAGTCACATAATCGCAGGTGCTTTTTCCCTCCATACTTGACTGAATTTCAGACCATCCACTATACACTGCGTTTTTGTACTATAAAAATCCTACTACATGCTATTTCTTTAATTTTTCTAGCTCTTCAAAAACCCAGTGTGGGAAAGAAGGGATAGGAGGATGGTTATAAATGTTGGGCGTGGGGGCTGGTGCTCAGAAGGGAAATCTTACAGTAGCTCTTACAAAACCATTATGCCCTGGTGACAGAGCATCAGATTCTTAAGCTAATAAAAGTTTACAAAAGATTACATTTATTCAATACAAAGAGATTAAATAATATGCAGTTATCACACATAGGAAGAACTATTTTTGTTTTTAATAAAGAGGAGGATTTTTTTTTAAAAAGAAGTTATCTTGGTTTCATTTATTTATTGCATGAAAGAATGAACCTCCCAAGTTTCTTTAAGTTATATATTTCAATTTATCCCATATGTGTGATGAATGTTTATACACAGTATCTGTGCTAATATGTTAAGGTTAATTATTCTTATTAGCAAAGCCAAAATGTCACATCTGGCCTTACTGTGCTATGTTTTAAATCAAATGGTGGATGTAAAGTAAGTAAAATTTCAAGAATTTGTTTGATTATACAAATACTGATAATAAAATATTTTATAGTTATTAATCTATAATGGCAAGTCATAAAAATCCTTATCAAATTAAAAACTTCCACATGAACCCAAATTGAGGCACATCCTCAAAGCAACTTGCTCTTCAAAAATGAAAATAAAGATAAACTGAAGAAATATTCCAGATTAAGGAAGACAAAAGAGACATGACAACTAAATTCCATACATGGTCCTGAAATGGAAACCAGAGCAGAACTTGATTCATATGTATTCATTCACTCATTCATTCATCTCTGCATGCAATAGAGGATATTAATTGGGGCAAGTGGTACTACAATACTGTCAAATCAATGTTAATTTCATGATTTTGGTAACTATAATGTAGTTGCATAAGAAAATGTCCTTGTTCTTAGGATAGATACACTGAAATATTTACAGATAAAGGGGAAGTACATATACAATTTATACTCAGTTCAGAAAAAAATATATATATAGTGGGATGAAAAGGAGGAACAAGTAGAGGGAGGGGGAGTGGAGGATGAAAGATAATTATGTATCAAATGTGGTTAAATATTAACAATTAGGGGGGCGCCTGGGTGGCTTAGTCGGTTAAGTGTCCGACTTTCGCTTAGGTCATGATCTCGCGGTTCGTGGGTTTGAGCCCCGCGTCGGGCTCTGTGCTGACTGCCAGCTCAGAGCCTGGAGCCTGTTTCAGTCTGTGACTCCCTCTCTCTCTGACCCTCCCCTGCTCACGCTGTCTCTCTCTCTCTCTCTCCTAGAAATAAATTTAAAAAAATAAATATTAACAATTAGAGAATGTGGTAAAGGGTATATTGGAGTTCTCTGTACTATTTTTGAAAGTCTAGTGCTCGCTTCAGCAGCACATATACTAAAATTGGAACAATACAGAGAAGATTAGCATGGTCCCGGGCAAGGATGACATGCAAATTCGTGAAGCATTCCATATTTTTTTATGCTGAGCGAATAAGTCAGGCAGAGAATGACAGGTACCATATGTTTGCACATATAGGTGGATCAGGAGGAACTTAACGGAGGACCATGGGGGAGAAAAAGGGGAAATAGTGGGGGAGAGGGAGGGAGGCAAACCATGAGAGACTCTTGAATACTGAAAACAAACTGAGGGCTGATGGGGAAAGGAGAAAGGAGAAAAAGGGTGATGGGCATGGAGAAGGGCACTTGTTGGGATGAGCCCTGGGTGTTATATGGAAACCAACTTGACAATAAACTATTAAAAAAAAAAAGAAACACAACAGATGAACATGGGGGAAAAAGGAAAAATAAGATAAAATCAGAGTGGGCAAACCATAAGAGACTCTTAAATACAGAGAACAAACTGTGGGTTGTTAGAGGGGAGGTGGGTGGGGGGATGGGCATTAAGGAGGACACTTGTTGGCATGAGCACTGGATGTTGTATGTAAGTGATGAATCACTGGGTTCTACTCCTGAAACCAATACTATGCTATATGCTAACTAACTTGAATTTAAATTTAAAAATAAAGAATTAATAAAAATGATTAATGAAAAAAAGTCTAACATTCCAGGATAAAAATTATACATAATAACTAATCCAGAATAGTTTTGCTATACCTAAAACAGTTTTCATTTAAAAAAAATATTTCTACCAGCATAAAAAATCATATAAATTTAAAAATATTAATTTTATTACTATTCACAAAAATGGACAATAAAAATAACTAAGATTGATTTCTCAGGTAAAGCACACCAAACACCAAGAAGCCCCTATCTTACTATAGCAATTTCAAATGAATTCCTTAAACTTAACATAGAGATTGACTATATAAAATTATTATGATATTTGTAATATCATGAAAATATTATTCTATCCCAACTTTGGAGAAACATGGTTTTAAAGTAAGTTTTCATTGGGGCACCTGGCTGACTCAGTTGGAAGAGTACGTGACTTTTGGTCTCAGGGTTATAAATTCGAGCCCCATGTTGGGTATAGAGATTACTAGAAAAAAATAAACTTAAAAAAAGTTTGAGTAATTTAATTCAAGCTTCTTCCTTTGAATTATAAGTTTAAAATAAGTATGAACATTTAATAGTACAAGATGTTATACACAGTATCTGCGCTAATGTGTTAAGGTTAATTATTATTAGCAAAGTCAAAATGTCACATCTGGCCTTACTGTGCTATATTTTAAATCAAATGGTGGATGTATGTTTTGTGACAATAGCAGTATTTGCTGCTCAAAGCCAAACTATTAAGGTCAACATATGATTACTATATGATAATATAACTCTTCATTAAAAAACTACAAAAAGAGGGGCGCCTGGGTGGCTTAGTCGGTTAAGCATCCGACTTTTGCTTAGGTCATGATCTCGCGGTTCGTAGGTTCGAGCCCCGCGTCGGGCTCTGGGCTGACTGCCAGCTCGGAGCCTGGAGCCTATTTCAGAGTCTGTGTCTCCCTTTCTCTCTGCCCCTCCCCTGCTCACGCTGTCTCTCTCTCTCTCTCTCTCTCTCTCTCCTAGAAATAAATAAAAATATTAAAAAAAAAGAAAAAAGCTACAAAAAGAAAATTTTTGTACACTTTTAGATGTTCTCTAGAGTATCAAAATTAATTTACACTATAGACCTACAGAAGTGCTTATGATGAATTTAACACAAAGAATTTGTATAAAGATAATGATGAAGATATAATGAACCAAAATCTGCTCCGTTCTTAAGCTTCCTATTTTCTTTGTCTGACTTGGCTAGGTTTATTTTTTATTCTTTCCAGATTTTTTGAGATATAATTAATATATAACATTGTGAACGTTTAAGGTGTACAATAGGTTGATTTGGTACAGTGACATATCGAAAAATGATTACCATATTGAAAAGTGATTAGCTAACACCTCCACTACATCACATACTTATATATTCTTTTTTGTGGCAAGAACAGTTAAGGTCTATTCTCTTTGCAACTTTCAAGTATATAATTATTATACTATTTATTACAATAATTATCCTGTACATTGGATCCCTGGGGATCTTCATCTTATAGCTGGAACCTTATACTCTTTACCCAACATCTCCTCTTTCCTGCCATCCCCCAGACCCTCGTAAACATCATTCTAGTCTGTATCTATGAGTTTGAGTTTTTCAGATTCCACATATAAATGATATCATACAATATTTGTTTCTGTGACTTCTTTCATGTACCATAATGCCCTCAAGTCCATCTGTGCTGTTGCAAATGGCAGGATGTCTTTCTTTCTTGTGGCTGAATAACACTCCAGTGTGAGTGTGTGTGTGTGTGTGTGCGTGTATGTGTGTGTGTGTGTGTGCACGCTACATGTTCTTTTTCTATTAATCTACTGATGAACACTTATATTGTTTCCACATCTTGGCTACTGTAAAAAAGTTACAATGAATAAGGGAGTGCAGAAATCTCTTTGAGATTCTGATTTCAATTTATTTGGATGTATACTCAAAAGTGAGATTGCTAGCTCATATAGTATTTCTATTTTTAATGTTATGAGAAACCTTAACACTTTTTTTCCATTGTAGCTGCACCAGTTTACATCCCCATTTTACCACGTTCTCCCAACACTTGTCATTTTGATGACAGTCACTATAACAGTTGTGAGGTTATTCTTGTGGTTTTGATTTGCATTTCCCTGACGACTAATGATGCTCAGTTAAAAGGCCAAACAAAACAGAAATACAACACTTTTTCATGGCTCTCCTGGCCATTTGTAGGTCTTCTCTGGAAAAACTTCTATTCAGTTCCTCTTCCCATTTTTAAATCAGACTGTTTATTTTTTTGCCAAAGAGCTATATGAGTTCTTCATGTATACTGGATATTGACCTCTTATCAGATAGATGATTTGCCAACATGTTCTCCCATTCTATAGGTTGTCCTTTCATTCTGTTGATTTCCTTTGCTGTGCAGAAGCTTCTCAATTTCATGTGACTGCCATTATTTATTTTTGCTTTTGTTCCCTTTGCTTTTGGTGTCAAATCGAAAAAAATAATCAGCAAGTCCAATGTCAAGGAGCTTATCCACCCTGTCTTCTTCTCAGAGGTTTATGGTTTCACAGATCCCCTTAGATCTTTAATCTATTTTGTGTTGAAATTTGTGTATGGTGTAAAATGTGACTTTCGTTTCATTCTTTGTGTCACCTTCAACTTCTTTTACCAATGTCTTACAGTTTTCGGTGTTCAGATCTTTCAACCCCCTGGTTAAATTTATTCCTAAGTATTTTATTTTTTGATGCTATTGCAAATGGGATTGTTCTCTTAATTTCTTCTACAGTTTTCTCATTTTACAGTGGGGTCATTACGGTAGCGTTTACTTGATCTACTATAACCATTAGTTAAATGAACCTATTAATGACAATGCTTATTACCTAGCTCATTAAATCTCTAAATCAAGACTAAATCTTCTGAAGTTAGCCTATCAAGATGCCTCCTGATCTTCAGGGAGGCTCTCAAAGACTCCCCAATGTATCCCTGCAGTTTCCATAGGGAGAACCCATTGACTCTTTTTAGAATGCATTTTGAATTCATGATATTTAAGCATGAACTATACCTTATCTCTACGGTCTAGTATTATCTCTAAACCATATTATTTCTAAAGCCCTACTTTTATCTAAAAGCCTTGAATCTGTTTAACATAAAATTATATTTTGGAGGTGCCTGGGTGGCACAGTCAGTTAAGTGTCTCACTTTGGTTCAGGTCTTGATCTCACAGTTCATGAGTTAGAGAACTGCATGGGGCCCAGTGCTGACAGCTCAGAGCCTGGAGCCTGCTTCAGATTCTGTGTCTCCCTCTCTCTGCCCCTCCCCCCTCGGACTGTCAAAAATAAACATTTAAAAACTTTTCTATTTTGATACGGATCTTACTCAAGAGTTCTTGAGGGGCTCACTAAGCAAGTTTGCATTATTCCTATTTGAAGCCAATGAAGAAACTGGCACTTTGGTAAGTTAAGGCCTTCTAGCCAGCAGGTAAATCCACCAACTCATTGCGATGTTAATTTTATATGTCAACTTGTAGGGTGTTCTTCAATAAGATTCATATTTAAATTGACTAAAACACACTGCCTTCCTCAAGGTAGGTGGGGCACATTCAATGAGTTAAAGGTCAACCAAAACTGAGGGACAGGCCTCCCTAGCAAGAGGAGATTCTCCAGGAGACTGACATCAGACTTCATCTGCACCAATGGCTCTCCAGGTTCTGCGACCTGCTGACCAAAACACTGCAGACTGGGACTTATGGCCTTGACAATCAAACCAGACAATCTGTTATGCTGAAATCTCTTCCTAAACACACATACCCTATTAGTTCGGTTTCTCTGGAGAACCGTGACTAGTACACCCAAGTACTGTCTTGCCCAAGCAGGACATCCACATGAGAGTGCCTTCTAGCAAGTAAATAAAGCCAAATGGAGTTTGTTCAGGACATACAGCAAGTGACATTGAGCCTCCGCTAAATATTTTGGTGTTAACTCAATACTGAACAGGTAACTTGAAACCAGAGTTTCTAATCTTCAAAGAGGACTTCAACTATTTCCATTTTGAGCTCAATCTGTTATAGATAGATAGATAGATAAATAGATTAGATATAATAGATTAAGTTCTTATTTTTCAGCTTATCTCTTTTTTTTTTAATGTTTTTTATTTATTTCTAGGAGAGAGAAAGAGACAGCGTAAGCAGGGGAGGGTCAGAGAGAGAGGGAGTCACAGACTGAAACAGGCTCCAGGCTCCGAGCTGGCAGTCAGCACAGAGCCCGACGCGGGGCTCGAACCCACGAACCGCGAGATCATGACCTAAGCGAAAGTCGGACGCTTAACCGACTAAGCCACCTAGGCGCCCCTTATCTCTTAACTCAGGCAAAAGACATCGTGGGCAAAGCATGTCCTCATGGGAACCAAAGCTAGCCCCTGAAGCAATAAGAACTCCCTTGAGCCAGTAAGACCCAAGTGTGACTGACCCCAAGACAATGATCAACCGAACATTCACTGCCCACCTGCATGTGTTAGAGACAGTTAGTTAGGTTCTAACAGAAGGCCTGGAGGCCAAGAAAAAGGAAGTCAATGCCAGCTACTGAGAAAGTCAGTTGCCTGTCCTGACAATACTCCAAAATAAAACCACAAGACTCTGGAACAAACCAGACAGGCACAAGATGGCTGACAAAGTAGGCCAGAATCTCTTGACCAAATAAGGAAAAAAAGGCTCAAAACCTGCTTCTGAGAAATCCCCACCCCCAAGGAGTGAGGGCACTCTCACATCTTGAGAGGATGCTTTCGCTTTTTTTAGTTTTGTTTTTTTTCTTCAAGTTTTGAGAGAGAGAAAGAGAGAGATCACAAGTGGGTGAGGAACAGAGAGAGAGGGAGAGATAGAGAAACCTAAACAGGCCCTGCACTGTCAGCACAGAGCCCGATGCAGGGCTCAAACTCACAAACCAGGAGATCAAGACCTGAGCCAAAACCAAAAGTATGATGCTTAACCAACTGAGCCACCCAGGCACCCAAGAGTATACTATCACTTTAATAAACATTCCTGCTAATGTCTCTTGTCTGCTGTGTTGTTTCTGCCCTGGATTCTTTCTCCTAATGAGACCAAGAGCCTTCGGTGACATCTTTGGGACAGGTTGGGTTGAGGCCTCAGGGCCCGCAGTCTCTCCAGTTCACCCAGCAACACTTTCACCCACCAACCTTTGCTCCACATTTTCCTGAAGTTTTTTTTGTTTTTTTTTTTAGCAGTTTTTTGGAGACAGTCTTTGAGATAGTAGTCCACTGTCTTCCTGGTGTTGGTCTCACATTTGAAATAAATTCCTTTCTTGTTTCACCTCCAGCAGTCTCTGTGTCTGGATTTTGTCAACAGTGAGAAGCTGAACCTGGTTTGTTTGGGAGCCAAGATCTGGGTTGTTCTTGCACCCTTGCACCCTGGCTACAATCTGCCACTCTCATTAATTAAGATGATATTAATAAGACGTACAGAAAACTTACATCTCATAACTTCAAGAGGTCTAGTACTCATTGAATACCTTAATGACAAATTTTCAACTTCTCAGACTAAATCAATTATGGGTCATTGTAATAATCAACCAACAAACAAATTGAGTTTTATAACATATCTATTCTCAAGGTGCTTACAATTATATAAAAGTTTAAATAACATCAGAGAATTTCAAGATGTGAGTGAACTTAATGACTTGACCTCAAAAGGTACAGAGGTGGAGGCCCAGGAAGTCAATTTTTTAAGTTAGAAATGTAACATGAAATTTTTAACAACCCAGAATGCAATTATACTATATACACAGCAAGAGCAGAAACATAGGCACAGATGTTAGAGGACATATTAAAAACAAAACAAATAAACAACAACAACAACAAAACACCCAGAAACTGAAAAGAAAATATTTAGAAAAAAACAAACTGGGATTTCTGACTCAGCTTGGAAAACTCTCATTAGAAAAAATTTCCATTGTAATCAGAAATCAGACACACATAAATATGCATATAACTTCTTTTGTTAAAGTGATTGAATTGTCATTTGCTGGGCAAATTTTCTCCTGAATACACAAGGCAAGTGGGAGAGGTGGATTGAAATGGCCCTTGGAATTCTCAGTGGAATATCCCATTTAAAGCCCATGCCACTTCTTCCCTTCAGTGATTGATAAGGATAAGGCTAATTATCAATTTCCTCACCAGGACTGCCTAAATGTTTTCAGAGAACATGTCTATCTTTACAGCTTATACCTCTGATTTTCTGTCTCACACTGTCCTAGACCTTAACAAGTGGTGATTACGGGCAAAGCCCACCCCCCCACACACACACACACACACACACACACACACACACACACACACACACACACACACACACACACACCAAAGTCCTCATATAACTTTTGATTCCCCAAAAAATTTACCAATAGCTTACTGATGACCAGAAGCCTTACTGATAACAGAAATGGTTGATTAACACTTATTTTGTATGTTATATGTATTATACACTGTATTCTTACAATGAAGTAAGCTAGAGAAAAGGAAATGTTATAAAATAAATGATAAGGAAGAGAAAATACATTTACAGTACTGCATCATATTTATAAAAAAAATCCACACATATGTGGACTCACATGGTTCACACCTTCGTTCAAAGGATAACTGTACTTTATGTTTGAAATCATTCTGTTTTGCTAAAAGCTCTATGAGAAGATTCTAACAATAAAGAGGTGGTTATTCACCAATAGTCACACTGCATAATACTTGCCCTATTTGGCATTTACCTTTTCACTATTTCATGGTATGGTTACTGCTATACAAAAGTCACACACACACACACACACACACACACACACACCTATTTGTCTAATGAGATTTTCGTTTGCCATGCTTGGACGAGCATTCACTAAGTTAACAGATTTTTCACATATTTTTAATTTATATTCTTGTTTACATTTTTTTATGACTTTTAGTACTTTGTAAGGTTTAATTGCATAACCAACGGGGATTTATTTTGGTGCATGGTGAGAAAAAGAAATCTAGCTTTTTTAAGTGAATGGCCAATTATTTTAAACATGAAATAAACCATAATCTACAACTGTTTTTGAAATGCCACTTTAAACATTACATGCACATATTCATCAGGTCTGTTTCTATCTTGTTTCTTGTTAATGTGTTCAAATGTTCTCTTTGTCTATTTCTATAACCATATCATGCTATCTTAAGAATTTTAGCTCTAAAGTACATTTTGCCATCATTGTTGCCTGTGAAATAGTATGAATCACACTTGTGCCCAGTTGAAATTCTTTAAAATGAATCTGTCCAATTTCCCCTACCCTTTCCACCTATTCCTGCCACATACATACACAAATAACAATGTGATTTTGATTAGTTATCACTGACCAACTGATTTTATGAATAAAAAATAAGACTATAAATTTTCTATCATTCATACTTCTGAATGTGTAATATTTTCAAGGTTGTTTGCTGATTTTCCTCCAAGGTCTGACTTGTCACCCATGATTGTAACTATAGAATATTTTAACATAACATTTTGTTTATTAGGTTTAAACTTGTCTATTTATGAGTATGTAAAGAGAAGCCAAACCTGTAACTATATTATTCAAATTCTTCATACTCTTATATTTTTTTTGTCTGCCTAATAGGACAGTATTTTTTGAAAAATGCACACGAGCATCACCTACTGGAGATACAGTTTTGTTAAATTTTTTCTCTATTCCTAAGAATTTGGGAATAACACGTTTTTATGCCATGCTGTTTGATGTATAAAAGATTGTGATTGTTATAATTTCAACTGGATGTTATGTGTCAATATAAAACATCCTCTCTTTTTACCCCACTCTGTGCATCCACACTAAAACCATACTTTCAGAGACTGATATGCTGCTATGGCAATGCTTACTTTCATTACATTAGCATTGCCTGCTAGAACTTAACTTACTCCTTTATTTCTAGATTGTATTAAGATTTGTCTCTTTAACAGGATACAACTAGGTTTGCATTTTAATCTAAGCTGTAAGTGGTTACTTTTATTAAGAGAAATTACCTGTTATAATATGTCACAATAACTTATAATAAATAAAATACTTATAACTATAAGTTAATATGACAACTAATATGTTTAGCCTAATTACTGATATATCACTTTGTTTTTCCTGTTTATGATACACTTTTATTGTGCTTTCAGGCCTCCCTATTGTTTCTGTGCCTGAATCAAGTCTTCTTTTTTATTTGTTTTACTTTGTAGCCACGAAAAATATAACATGTCACAACTCATGAAGCCTTTTATATGTATGTCAAACTACACTTACCAACTTTTGGTCTCTCTTATTGTGAAGGTGAACAACAAGCTATTCTAATGTCTCTGTCTGTTCTAGCCCAGTTTACCCAAAAGAAATCATGAAACATTATCCATCTAGGGTATTAACAATAAGTCACCTTAAGATGAGACCAGTTGGGAATTTTATGAACCTATGCAGTATCTACGTGACTCAGGAAGAGGGAGGACAAGTAACTTCATATTTAATTAATCAGAAGTTAGTTGCATTTATCTTTTCAACATCTCTGCATCCTGCAAAAGACAAAGCTCTTACCGTTTCTTTTGGAATCTGCATCTGGCTTGGCTCTGCATTCTAGAAGAATTGAAGAAAAATATAAATACAGACTGACCGAAGCCATCTTCAACACACAGGGACACAAAGCTTGACTATAAAGGAAATTTTGCTGGTTCTCAAAATCCACAAAATATATAGCAGGTTATTATATTATGGCTGCAGTATTAATGTCTTCCAAACTTTCACTGACGTGATTGTATTACCGTGTGTGTGTGTGTGTGTGTGTGTGTGTGTGTGTGTGTGTGTGTGTGAAGCCATTTTTCTAGATGTAAATTTTGACTTGCTTGCTAACGGTGTATCATGAATTTATTGTTTGGAAGAAAGCAAAGCTCACCAGACTGGCTCTCTATTCGTAGCACTGTTTCTAATTTTGTTTTTTTAATTTCCCCAACTACATCTAAGTTACAAGGTATATGTTAACTGGATAGCTAGACCAGATAATAAGAGTCTGAACCACGAGTATTATACTTAAAATATTACACCGGTTATAAATGTGATGTTTTTCATGTATTATAGAGTTGCTTTAATTACACAGATATTTAGAAAGTTGGTTTATTTTAAAAAGCACATATTGATAAAAGTATTTTGTTTTAGACAAAGAATTTAAACACAGACACTCCGAACAGAGGAAAAGAGTTTTTGTAACTGGATTCAAAGATCATTTTAAATGCAACTCCCACTTTAAGTTTTTCAGAATTTTATTCTTTGAAATTTTAAAAAGCAGCTGCAACATGAATAATAGACTGACGGCCTACTGGCTCACTCCTTAATGAAAAGCTCACAAGCAATAAATTAAATAACCAAGAGGAAAAAAAATAAGCAGCAGAAGGGGAAAACAGAAGCCTGGAAGATCAAAATTGGACAAGAAGAACCTGAATAACCTTAAGCTGGCTGCCTGTTGGCACTAAGTCTGAGAAGGGCTGCTGAAGAGTGTGGTTTGAGCTTTGGCAATCTGATGATGCTAACTATTACCCAGCCTAAGATACACTGACAACGAATTAAAGCTTCATCAAGTCACATCTACAGCCTAGTATTTTTTTTTTAAGTGCTCATTTACAATTTAATAGAGACATCTCCAGATTTAGGATCAGGTGGCATTTTAAGCACAAAATTGGATAACAGTGGGGGGAAAATGAAAAACCGAATTTAAATTGAGAAATAATGCATTCAACATTTTAAAATAGAAATAAAGACATTTTTATAATTTTCAAAAGCCACTAAAACACAAGTATTCAGTTTTCAGCCCTATCACAATCTGAAATTCCATGAAATCACAGTAAATTTGGGTAACCGGGGGATGCGGTATTCCTACACTGAAATATATCTGGCTTATGATAAAAAGAAAATTTTAATGACTATGACACATCCATACTTGAAATATTAGCCTAAGAGACTTAAGGCTCAGGGCAAATTTGAGAACTTGGCCCCCTAAAACCTTGCCACTCCAGTATATATGGATTAACTGTTACAGAAAGCAAAGACCTAACTGAAAGAGATGTCAAATGTTCTCAAATGGCCCAACTCAAATCTGTTTTGAAATATTTAAAATACCACTTGTCCCGGAAAAAACCAATTTTCTTACCACATCAAAAGATAAAAGTGATTCCTCCAATTATGTTGTTTTTACACAAAAAATGAAACCTGGCAGTTTTTGCAGAAAAACATGCAAACCATGTCAATTTAGTATACATATTTCATTCACACCAATACTATGTAAATACCTCTTGTATTTAGACATATTGATACACATATAAAAGATGCAGTAAATAGCAAACAAATGCCTTTTTGTTTTTCTGTCATTCCAAATCAGGTCTATATTAGTAATTGATGGCCGTGGGACTTAGTGCCACCCAGGACTCCTTACTTCCAACAATTATACTTTGAATAAGGCACTCCTTTCATATGACAGTAAGCAAGAAGCTTTACTTGGCTTAGCTAAATGCATTATGAAAATTTGAAATATGAAAATTTGTCATGTGTAGTGGAGAAGATGGCAAGTGTTCAACACCAGCCTTTGAAGTGACAGTTACGAAATAATCAACGTCTCTGTATTCAATCAGTCCATCTGAAAGCATTCAGTAATAAACATGTGCTGTCCTAGACAATATCCCTGTAATCTGATATTTAAAGACCCCTACATTCAAAATTGTGGATATCTATTTCCAAAACTAAGGGGACTATAGGAAAAGAATGTTTATATTAAGACTGAAAGATATATAAAATATATACACTACTTGGAAAATGTCTCAGTAAACATGGGCCATCAGGTGCCTAGCCCAGATCCCTGGCTCATGTTCATCAGAAATCTTTCATCTGCTCTAAATTTACACACCAGTTCCCTTGGGTGGAAGGCATCTTCTTGGCGAAACACCAGAAGGCTCACAGTCCCTTCCATCTTGGTGCTTCTCAATAGGGAAACAACTTCCTCTTGAGATTTTCCTGCTAAATCGACTCCATTTACCTAAAACAAATAAAAACTTTTCAGCTGCAATCCTGTGCAAATTTAAGACAGAAGAAAAGACACACATCCTAGAACCAAGCATGTCTATGATGAAGCACAAATCATTTCATGGTAAATTCTGCCAAGATCCAGTAGCCAGCAGGCTGTTGTGGCTAATAAAGAAACACAGACTAGGTATCTAGAAGTGAGACAAAAAGCAGTAAATCTTTTAATGCTCTTTAATAAACCAAAAGCCACAGCCACCAGAGCATTAACAAGTAACAAGTAATAAACAAATACTATGTCCAAATCATCATGTTAACACAAAACTTACTGGCTTTGAACTGAGATATCTTGATGGCCTTGTGTATCACTGACTTTCTTATAACAAAATAACAAGGTGCTGCTGTTATAGGGGATGGTCAAAACAAAGTGAAAATATTTTGGTATAACTTCAGTGAAATTATACTGAAAACTATGAAGATAACTTTTCATCCCTAAAATGGAATCATTAAAGAAGAATGCAGAATAATAATAATGTTTTTGAAGGGGTAGCAATAGTTTGAGGTAGCAACACTTCAATATTTTCAATGGTTTAGGAAAAATCTACCAAAACAAAGAGATTTAAAATAGCCAATTCCTGAGGAATCTCATCATTTTGATTAAGTATAATAACATTATCATAAAGCACTATATATTTAAAAGAAATAAAAGTGAAAATTTCTTTTAAAAACTATTCAATAGTATTCACTTTAGTCAAAGATAAAATTCTGTCCAAGGCAATAGAGTGTATTATTTAAATTGTAATATTAAAATATCCCTGTAGTTAAAATATGTTTTGGAACCTTTCCCTCTCCACTAAAAACAATCTTCTACCACTCAATGTATTCTAGTAAGCAACTGCATGAAATATATAAGAACAGTTTTAAAGAAAGGAAAAAATCCCAGGTAATAAAAACAAATTACTGATTTGATACTTTTTTTAAGGTATGCTTTCAAATTTCCAGGTACTCAGAAAAACTGCTCAAAAGATTGTTGATATTGTGTAGGTACAACTACAGATCACGGAAAGTTAGGCTTAATATGTGTGAAAATGTAGTTTCCAAGAAAGCTGACAGCTACAGACAATAAAGCCAAACTCTCGAGAAACACAGGTTGGAGGCTCTTCCCAATGTTCAAAAATAGAAATACAGCCTTTGTGATGTGTTGAGAGTAAAGCAATTATGTGAGGAAGGAAGGAAGGAAGGAAGGAAGGAAGGAAGGAAGGAAGGAAGGAAGGAAGGAAGGAAGGAAGGAAAGAAGGAAAAGGGAGGGAAGTTAACAGAAACGAAGGAACGAAGGAGTGAAGGAAGGAGGTGGGGCTGGTGCAGAACACACATTTTGGGGACTCAGGCAAAGATGACTAGATTGAAGTCCCATCTAAGTTTCCTACTACTTAATAAAAAAGAGCTACAAATGCAAATTTGGACAAATACTACTCAATTAATGCCCCAAGGACAAATGAAAGAATCCAGTATATGAACAGCCCTGTTCAGAGTGGACTTTCAGCAAGCTGTGTGGGTATTTATAAATTTACCTATGGAAAAGAATTTGCAGTATTTGGTGGCCTGGTACGGGTACTACCTTTCATTAGGCTTCACTAGAATCCATTTTCACAAGTTGAATCTTAGAGAATGTGTATTTTTGGACCATTACCTGTATTTTATGTAGAAAATAAAAGTGTTTTCATTGATTTAAAAAATGTCCTTTTTTTCTTATTTTTTTTTAATGTTTTATTTATTTCTGAGAGAGAGAGACAGCATGAACAGGGGAGGATCAGAGAGAGAGGGAGATATAGAATCTGAAACAGGCTCCAGGCTCTGAGCTAGCTGTCAGCACAGAGCCTGATGTGGGACTAGAACCCACAAACCGTGAGATCATGACCTGATCCAAAGTTGGACGCTTAACCTACTGAGACACCCAGGCGCCCCCCCCAAAAATGTCCTTTTAATATCAGTGTTTGAATACTAGTTAATAATTAGGAAACACAATATGAATATAGACTATGTTTTCCGAAGAAAACAGTAAGAAAAATGACTAGTAAGATTTTTCTCAATCTTTCTTCCTTTTATTTGATATACACAGTGATCACACACACAGAAATTTCTATGTATGTTTATTTATGTCTAAGATGGTGTCAAACCGATGAACCAAAACTCATGAGATACAGAAATGAAATTCTGAAAAATGATTTCTTTTCTTTCTGACATTTGATTTTTATGTCTCAATTCATTCTCCATGCTGCATTTCAAAATTTCCTCTCATCAAGACACACTGTTTTCATTTATTTCATTTGTCTCTGTTCTGATTACAAAGTAGATATCATTTCTATATTACCAGACATAAATTTAAAGTCATCTAGAAATATAACCTAACAGGCACTGTACTTACATAATGACAAATGTTATCTCATAAACCAAATGTCTGAGTGACTAAAAATTTATGAGCAAACTCAATGAAAACATATTTCTCCTAAAATAACATAGAAAAAAGTAGAAGTAAAACAGAAATACACTTTTATGATGCATACTTCTGCTAAAATATATAATTTATTTTCATATTTGTGAAAATATGAAAAAAGAACTGACCCTTAAAAATGGAACTTTATAAAGATTATGGCACTTTTGACTGAGAGAAGTCACTCACCTCTATAAGTCTATCTCCTGCCTTGAGTCTGCCGTCCTGAATGGCAGCCCCTCGGGGAAGGATGTTTTTCACATAAATTGGAGCTGAGCCACCTATTGTTACATCTCTGGAAGTGATGCTGAATCCCAAACCTTCTGTACCTAAACATATAACAACAACAAAAGTAAATAAAATGAGATACCTTGAATTTTACAGGTTTATGGAACATAAATGATTTGTTATTCTTTCCCTCAACTTGACATTTTGTCGCTTTCACAGTGGCCTGCACTGCTGTTAATATTGTGAAGATTTTATTTAATGTTTATTCATTTTTTAAAGTCAGTGAGAGACAGAGTGCAAGTGGAGGAGGGGAAGAGAGAGAGGGAGACCCAGAATCCGCAGCAGGCTCCAGACTCTGAGCTGTCAGCAGATAGCTGTGGGGCTTGAACTCATGAACTATGAGATCATGACCTGAGTCAAAGTCGGACACTTAAGCGACTAAGCCACCCATGTGCCCCTACCATAAAGGTTTTAATAGCTTTTTCAAAATAGACTAAATTATGGAAAGTTTAAATGGTTTATACTTCAAAATTCTTTATTAAGAAGAAATGGGAATCTAGTGCAAGATAGATGAAAGGTAATATATAAATACCATTGCTAACCATTTTAAATTGGTCTAATTATTTTGTGTGAAATAAATTTAATTCTCCATGTGGAAAAAATTTTCTGAAAAAATCCATAGTACCTCAAAAATCAATTATTATTGTGCAATAATGTTATCCAGATTTAAAGGGTAGGAGATGAAGCAAGGAAAGAGAAAATGATCAGGAAGTTGGAAAGGAAATTGTGAAAAGAGAAATTTTTCTGAATACAGAAAACAGAATCTCCCCAAACTGTAATTACAACAATTTACTGACAGGATGAACCATATTATATTTGTCTAGTTCAGTTCACCTATATCTTACCATGTATAGTTTCAATCAATTAATCAACAAAAAAAAATTTTTTTTACAAATAGTTTATTGTCAAGTTGGTTTCCATATAACACCCAGTGCTCATCCCCACAAGTGCCCTCCTCCATGCCCATCACCCCCCTTCCCCTCACCCCCTCCATCAGCCCTCAGTTTGTTCTCAGCATTCAAGAGTCTCTCACGGTTTGCCTCTCTCCCTCTCCCCCACTATTTCCCCTTCTTCTCCCCCACGGTCCTCCATTAAGCTCCTCCTAATTCTCTTACATGTGCAAACATATGGTATCTGTCCTTCTCTGCCTGACTTATTTCACTCAGCATAACACCCTCAAGGTCCATCCATGTTGCTACACATGGCCAGATTTCATTCTTTGCCATGTAGTAGTCCAAGGTATAGATAAACCACATCTTCTTGATCCATTCGTCTGTTGATGGACACTTAGGCTCTTTCCATGTTTTGGCTATTGTTGAGAGTGCTGCTATGAACATTGGGGTCCATATGCCCCTATGCATCAGCACTCCTATATCCCTTGGGTAAATTCCTAGCAGTGCTATTGCTGGGTCACAGGGGAGTTCTATTGTTAATTTTTTGAGGGACCTCCACACTTCAACAAAATTTTTTAAATAAAATACAAAGTCAATTTATCCAGTGAAGATCCCATCTCTGATCATAGCTAGCAAGTCTAAGAATTATCATATTATGTTCAAAAGTACTTAAAGTAATAAGGCCTTTACAAAATACTGTGACATTCTGTATCATGTCAATTCTAGGCTCTTCAGCAGCTTTCTTGACAGGCATTCACAAGTGCAATGCAGTGCACACAAAGGGTTGTATGTTACTAGAAACAACAGGCAACAAGCCAAAATGAGCCAAGAAAAAAATGTACAGACCACAACAAATTTCTAATGCATCACACAATTTTTATAACACTTCTAATAATAATTAATTTCTGCCAGAGCTTTTAAAATGTTTTATTAATGCTTATTCTTTTTTTTTTTTTTTTTTTTTAAGAGAGAGTGAGCAAGCGAGTTGGGGAAGGGCACAGAGGGAGAGAGACACAGAATTCAAAGCAGGCTCCAGGCTCTGAGGTGTCAGCACAGAGCCCAAAGTAGGGCTCAAACTCACCAATGGTGAGATCATGACCTAAGCTGAAGTCAGGCACTTAACTGACTGAACCACCCAGGTGCCTCTTTTCTTCTTTTCTAATACTCAAATATCCACCCGACAGTCTACTATTAACATTTTTTTAAAAAAACTGGGATATACTTGACATGTAACATTTCATTAATTTCAGGTATACAATACAACAATTTTATGCTTTATGTTTATTCTTTTTGTGTTGTTGTTTGAGAGACAGACAGAGCACAAGCAGGGGAGGGGCAGACAGAGGGAGACACAGAATCCCAAGCAGGCTCCAGGCTCCAAGCTGTCAGCACAGAGCCTAATGCAGGGCTCGAACCAAGGAATGGTGAGATCATGACCTAAGCCAAAGTCAGATGCTTAACCAACTGAGCCATCCCAGCACCAAAACTAGAGCTTTTTAAAAAGTTACTCTGGGGGCACCTGGGTGGCTCAGTCAGTTAAGAGCCCAACTAACTCTTGATTTTGGCTCAAGTCATGATCTCATGATTCGTGAAATAGAACCCCATGTTGGTCACTGCCCTGACAGTGTGGAGCCTGCCTGGAATCGTCTCTTTCCCCCTGTCCCTACCTGCTTGCGCTCGCTTCCTCACATTCTCTCTCTCAAAATAAAAGGGCAAAAGATATTAAAACATTAAAAAATAAATAAAAAGTTACTTTTAAGGATACTGGGATCCATTTCAGTCAAAATGAAACTAGGAGAAATACCTCTGGTGTGGAAAGAAATACGTAAAGGTGAATAATCTACAAAATACACTAACTTGGTGTGACACTCAACATGAAACTATAAGCAAGAGTATAAATTTGTAAGTAAATAATATAAGTAACTATAAATGAAAATGTGGCTTAAAGAAGAAACATAGAGCTGAAATAAAACAAACAAACAAAAAAAACTACTCTATTGTTCTATCTGTAACAAAACCTACCATATATGTTTTCAAGTTCAAACAAAATATTCATTTACGTCAAGTCTGAAGTCACTTTAATGTGCCTGGACTGTTAATTTCTTGAGTCGTAGGTGCTCAAGACTTGAATGGCATCCTGTCTATATGAAATTTTCCTAATTATTCTGCTGGGACGTTTCCATACGTCTCTGGCTTTCATGAAACTCTAATGACTTGCAATAACATTTATTAAGAAAGAATTCTAAATTATTCTCCTTTTACAATATTAATTTGTATGAACTACAAAGACTGTTATATGAACCTCAATACTATTAAAATATCAGCAATAACCCCTAAATCTGTAAGCTAAAAGTTCAGGCAATGACCTTTAAAAGAAAGATAAATAGATATCAATTTTCATTTAGCAAAGCCAACAAAACATTTTGCACTGACTGAAACAGATTACTGACCTTCTCCTCTGACTTTATTAAAAAGCTAATTTCTACAAAAGAGCAGGGTACTTGAGAATGGCAAAATGGCAATAAATATTAAGAAATCATAATTATGGAAGCAAGTACATAAGAGCTATCCTATTTTGTCATGTTATATGACAGGGTTCCTAAATTATGCCAAAAAATCATTATAATGAAGGCCTGTCTTTAAAAAAAAAAATTAAATGTTTTATTTATTCCTGAGAGAGAGAGAGACAGTGTGAGCAGGGGAGGGTCAGAGAGACAGAGAAAGAGAGGGAGACACAGAATCTGAAGCAGGCTCCAGGCTCTGAGCCTGATGCAGGGCTCTAACCCACGAACCGTGAGATCATGACCTGAGCCGAAATTGGACGCTTAACCAACTGAGCCACCCAGGTGCCCCATAGAAGGCCTATCTTTTTAGTACTTAGAATTGGTCTCAGTTTATGAAGAACTGTCATTCAAAGCATGTCAGTTCACCTTGAACTGAGTTTGAAGTTTAACACTGACACACTCTATGTTTTTGATGTACTTCATTAAAAATGTTAAATGTAACAATCATAATTGGTAAAAATCTTAGTGGTTGGCTACAATGAAAGCTTGTTCAATTCTCATACAATCATTATTATTAAAATATGTGTATTCAGCACTAATCAAAGAGAATCCACTTTCTTCACTCTCATTTATCATAAACAATGCATTTTTCAAATAAAATACTTCTAAGTATTGACAGAACACACAGTTGGTTTCTGCCTTTTGTCATACATTCTCACAGTAAATTAAAATCAAGACATATCTATGAGGTTCTATATCATTTAGAATACTCAAAGTCAGAAAAACATTTCAAAGAAAACCATTGTTTCCATTTTTCTAATCTTAATGATTGAGTGCTGTCTTTCTCCATTAGCTGCGTCGATGTAATCATATCTTTTTAAATGTTATTAAAATAATACTGTTAATTTTTGTGTTCAAAGGAATGCTTCTTTTAGTGGCAAATAAAATTTCACTTCATCTAAAAGTTCATATTGTTTCATGAGTTATAAAATACAATTGTGTGAAAAACCGTAATTAACTAAACGAATACGCCTGTCAGTGTAGAAGGGCAATGGTATTTAGATATCTTTACGACAATGGCCAAGTAAAATATTTTCCCTTTGTTGCGAGATCCCAAGCAGAATTTCAATCTTTTGTACAATTCCATTTGTGTTTCTTAACCTGTTTTTGCTTAAAAAACAGGGCCTGTCATTTGAGTAGCGAAAAAGGAAGACAGGAGCTGATATTTATCTCATTCAGGAATTAACAAAGCTAACTGGGGGTTATGCTGATATAACTCTGCATTTGTAAGGTTTCAAAGTGGAGTAGAGCTGTCAGTTCCTGATCATGTCAACCAGGTATCTGGAGCTTAAAAGTCAGTAACCAGAAATAAGGAGTTTGTGGTTCACATAAAGTTCAATGAAAGAATATGATTAGAAAGGAAATAGGAATCTCAGAGTTTACAACCTTGTAAACCCTACTCCAAATGGAAAGAAGAATGGTCTAAATGTCAGGATATGGAAACTGTTCGAGTAAGATCTGCTGCCAAAAGCCATGTGACTTAAGGAAATCACTCAATCTCTCTTGGATTCATTTCCACCTGACTGTAGGAGTTGGATGAGCTCACGGAAAGAGAAATATTCTCTTTGACACCCTTTTGAAAGACATGATTTAAAAATATATCAAAGTGCCCAGCTAAAATGGATGATTAACAGCAAAAGTGTACCTCAGTGCCCCAAGTGGACAGCGTTTGGAAATCAGAAAATCAAGCCTAGCAGTGGGCTCTGAGTGTTTGAGAAGAAAAAAGGGAAAAGCATGCTTCCTGTATACAAGGATGTATGGTCTATGGAAGGGACAGTTAAATAAATATATAGATATAAGATGTAGGTAATAAAGAGTTGGCAAGGCCCATTAAAATTTCCCTTGTCATCCTAGGAAACGGAAGTAGTATAATATTCTGGAAAAGTAAGAGACAAGGAACCAATGGAATTCCCTTCTACCACAAACCACTACCAGCTTCAAACCAATCAATCACTTGCCCTTAACAAAATGATGGGGTTGAAATGGAAGTGCTCTAAAGCCTTCTTTGAGAGCTGTATCTGAATATCAAGTAGGGTGATCAAAACAGTCAATTCCTCATGATTGTTTTGGGTTTAATAGTACTATCCTGAAACCAATTTCCTCTATTATCAAAAATTTACTAGTACTTTCTTCATATAACTTTATTTTTAAAAATCTTATTCTCTGAACTTTATATGTGAATTCTGAAATAGCAAAACCAATCTGAAAAGCATAAGAAATACAATTCTAAATACTTTTTTAAGTCGTTATATCAGTTCTTTCATATAATGATGGGTTGATTTTTAAATTAAATTCCATAAAACAAAACAAGGTGGCTCATACCTTTCTTCAGCTGGATATTAAGCCGCTTGCCTATCTTTTTGGTGTTATAACCACTGCTTACATTTGTACTAAATATATTTTGTGTTGCTGGAGCTGAGGGTGGTTTTCCGGAGGGGTGTGTGCTCTGAGGTAGTAGTCTGGGGTGAGAGTCTATCTGCTCAGGTGGGTGGTTCATTCGGGGCGTTCTCTGCAGTGCCTGAAGTCCAGCACTGTTCACACTCCTGTTCTCAATATACTGGCTGTCTGGACTGAAGCGGCTTGAATAGTAATTGTTCTTCTCACTTTGGGATAGTTGTTCATACTGCTCTTTATTTGCTGCGGGGACCACATGGAACCAAATGATCGGGGTACGCATGGCTTGGCGAAACATATGTTGTGCTCTGGATTCGAGAAAGAATGGAAAATTAGCAAATTAAGACTGGCAGACTAAGAGATATTATGAGCTTAGTTAAGTACACTAATTAAGCAACAAGAACTGACAGACTTCGTTGAAGCTGAAAAACAAAATTTTAATATCCCATTTACCAATCAAGTTTGCAAGCTCTGATAGAATAAATGTATCTTCAAATACAAATTTTCTCACTCTCTGACTAAAAATGACACAATTTTCTATAACTACAGATAAAGCACTACATTCTCAATCACAACTCATTAAATAATAGTTTTAAGCACAACAGAGGTATTATAATACCATAGGAATAGAAATTAAATGCAATGTACTTTGACATTATCCAATACATTTAAAAATTAAATTATAGGGGACAACTTGAGTTTTTGAAGAAATGAATATACTTACAAATATACTTAGAAAACGATAGAGAGCCACTATCCATTATGGGCAAAATTAATTCAAGTCTGTGGATGCAAAGATCTCAAGAACACCCGTGTGGCCTCAGTGATTCTAAATGTGGGGAGTTTGGGTCCTCGTGTTGTTCCGTCACCAGCCTGAGAAAGTGCTAAAACTCCTGCTAGTTCCCGACTCAGAACGTACACCACGTTCTTAGGATTTCTGCTTATTCTTGCCTTGTTTTATAGGAACTGGACAATTGTTAAATTTTTAATTGAATGAGGACTTGAATCAGGATAAAGAGAATCTGAGTGGACCACACTGTACTCACAGGAGCTTTCTCTACTTATTCATACGCAGAGTCATGATGTGCAACAAAGTTCGAAATGGGAGTTAAAGGATAATAAAAACTAGAGCACTGGCAAATTTTCCAAAAGCTGAGGAGGCAGCAAAATTGTGAAGTCTAAATTGGACCCATATTACTTTAAGAAGCACTCTATCAGTCAGAGGGCATTTTGAAATATAGTCTAATGGTAGTAATTACCTGGAGCTTGATTAAATTTTTAAAAGCTAGATAATGGCAAAAAATACTTCTCTCCAGTTTAAGGACAGAGGCACAGACACGTAGTTTGAAGCATTGCAATGCACTGCACTATCTCACACCGAAAGAACAGCAGAGCAGCCAGCAAGCACTTACTGTTCAAATCTTCTATTTCGAAGGTCGCCATCATTAATCCTGACAATGCAATCATTCTCATGAAAAAGGTTTTCTTGTTCAGCTTTACCACCTTTCTCCAATCGTTTTACTAATAACCCCAGGGTTCTGGAACATTAAGAATGCAAATCATTACACATGTAATATTTCTACCATGCACAATGCCCTATTGCTTTAATGCTGGTACTATATTTACAAAGGCTTCCTGATAAAGGAGTGCATTAAATCGTTATTAATACATTTGAAAATAACACCAACACAAAAAGCACAATGGTATAAATGATGTGTAGAAATGGATCCTTTCAATAAACCTAAGAAATTGTTCCTGGCTTGTCAGGATTATGTATCTGAAACAAACCATGTACTTCTCTCTACTCTTAGAAATGCATCAAACAGAGTTCACCTGATGGTTCAGTGGATACTGCAGTGTGGAGCATAGATGAGCATGTATTTGTGGATAGCTTTGGCGATTTTCTGTTTTAAGCCAGCTGGTACACTGCTGACGGCAAAACCCATCTCTGTGTGAAAGTGCAGGTAATGAAGAAAGGTGAACCTCATTGCATTGTGCAGTTGTGAAGAAAAATAGGAAAGTCTGAATTTGATATCTGAATTTGATATCGCCTAATATTCTGAATTTCAAAAGCTTGTCAGGTCTCCCAAATGTAACTAATTTGTTGCCATTATTCCCATTTGAAACAAATAGGAGAAAGCCAGTGATAGTTCAAATAACGTCAGTCACCTTTTCATGTGCTCAAATGTTCAAATAACATCAGTCACCTTTCACATGTGCTCAAATGGCAGGCTGAAAGAAAAGCCTGAATGAACTTAAAAGTCCTCCAAAGAGACCAATAGGGAGACAGAAAAGCAAAACTTACTGGGATCACTTGTTTTAGAGCACTAACTTATTGACTGGCAGGAAGGACAGTCTAGATATCCTGGGACAAGAGGCAAACATTACATGACCCAGTACAAGGAACAGGATCTTTACCAACTTCTGGCGCTGTGACTGACTTGATAGTTAGCATAAATTATACATGATAATCATGTTAAAATTTTCATGAATCCAAAGCTTGGGTTTTCTTTCATAATCTTAATATTTAGAGATAATATCCAAATACTAGAATTTAGAATCCTGCCAAAATTAAATTTGAAGACACCATAATTTTTAATAGCCTATACATATTCTACTGGGATATATTCTATTGGAAGATAGAGATCTTTTTGCTGTGTTCTATACAGGCTTTCCAGAAAAGCGCCAAATAGATAGCTTCCTCTTTTAAATGTTTATAGTAATTGTTGTCTGTTCTGCGGCCATTTATCTCACTCTCCTGTAATTGTTACCTAAATACACATCTTATCAATCTTTACTGGTGCATTGTAAGCTACTGGTATACAGAGAAGATGGGATTCAGCAATGCACACTCAAGCACCTAGCTGGTAGCAAGGTCTTAATGAAGAAAAACTGAATGAACTGAGCTGGGGCAAACAAGTCTCAGGTTTCTAACAAACTTGCAAAACAGAATACGAGCAAGAAATTTAGAATCGGATTCTTTTTTTCATGAAGATGTCATTTATACCAAATATATGATTGAACTGAAATAAATTGACTTATATACAAAGGTCCTTTTTCACTTGTTACTTTGCAGTTTAAACTTGTTTCTTTCATGAATATTTGTAAAATTATTTTTAACTTTATTTTAATTTTTATTATTAAGTATATTATAGCATGTTTTACTAAGGTCTACTCCACCAAATGCAAAAATAATCAGAGGCGATAATATTTAATTGCATTTTTAAATTTTCTTTAATATTTATTTCTGAAAGAAAGAGAAAGAGAGTGAGAGACAGAGCATGAGCATGAGCATGAGCAGGGGAGAGCCAGAGAGAGAGGGAGATACAGAATCCAAAGCAGGCTCCAGGACTCTGAGCTGTCAGATCAGAACCCGATGCGGATCATAACCTAAGCCAAAGTAGACGCTTAACCGACTGAGCCAACCAGGTACCCCAGAGGAGATAATATTTAAATTGCTTTCTGTAATTTTACCATTTGAGGATTAGTACCTACTAGTGTAAGAGTCTAAAAATCTTACTGACTGATAACATTATTACATAGGTGATTTTTGGTTACTTACCTGCCATATACTGGAAATACACAAATAAAAAAGTTCTCTTGGCTCAAAGGTGAGAACAAAGTACACTGACATAGCTGCATGAGCACTTAACTGTCTGAATCCTATGTGGAAGGAAGAGATTCCACAATATGCCACCAATAATTAATTAAGTTACTGTTAAATGTCATCATGCCCATGATATATCTCCCCACATTTCCCTATTGTTTTAGTGTGTTTCTATGTGCAATTGACTAAGGCGTTCCATGCAGTTGATTAAGGTGTTCTATGGAAGGAATCAATTTATCAAGATGTATCTATGATTCTGTTGAATGAGACAAAATAATTTGAAAATCAAATCAAATCAATTAATAGTATGAGACCGAGAAAACATTTGGCCATTTTACCATCAAAGCAACCATGTAAAAGAACAACTTGAAGGAAAAGATGACTCAGCCACCCACAGACAATCATAACATAACCAGATATGTGGTGCCACACCTGTTGCTAAATCAATCTCTACAGACCAAGAATGCTTTCCCAGAGTGCATGCATTCAGTGTGCAGTAAAAGTATGCCCTACCAAGCATCACTCCAGTTAATTAGTTTTTAATTGGTGAAATCATGGGTAATTTCTCAATATGGTTACAATAATCCTGCAATCAAAAGTGACTAATAATTATTATGTTCTTATGTATTCTGAAGTATGTTGTATATTCTCTAAATAGCCCATATAATATTTTTAAAGAAATATATCTATATACATATTATAGAGACAGATTATGTTTAATGAAAATTGTTCAACAATTAACTATTACTGATAATTAGTTTAAATTTACAAAAATTTGCCCCAGATAGATCCCTTCAGTATTTACGACAGTTAAAAATAACACAATTTGGAAATTTGTAATTTAATTCTACAAGTGGAATCACTAATTTTCACATGAATAGCTCTATGGATTTATATTCATCTAAAAAACCATTTTTCTTTTATAATCTCCTCCCCCCCCCCTCACTGGGAATCATTCTAGAATAATAATTCAAAGTAAAAAAGCATGACTGCTTCATTTATTGAATGGCTTGTCTTTCTAAGTCCTCATATACAGCCTAATTCATCAGTAATCCTTATGTAGAAAATGTTACAAATCATAAATAAACACCATCACATTTGCAAGGAATATAAACAGAAGTTTATTAAATGAGGCTTCTAGAATCCAAAGTTATTAAGATAGCCACAAAAATCTCAGAATCCTTTTTCTCAGCGCTCAGGACTAGGGTACTGATGAGGGCGGGGGAGCATGAATTTCACCCCAAGTAACACAGCAAGTGATCAGGGAATCAACGGAACAGACTGAATTAAGAAGAAGTTAGTAGCCTGCTGATTTCTAAGTACTTGACCACACTATTAGAATCATTCTCTCCAAAAGAATGGATTAATTTAAAAGTAAAGTGGTACAATCTGCAAAATTATCTCATTTGCTTCACTAGGTGAAAATGATTACAAAAGGAATGAGAATGAACTATCAAAAAAAAAAAAAAAAACTTCACAAGAAAATTGAACTGATACCATAACAGTGAGAGTGAGAATGAAAAGTACCCTCTGAAGGGAAATCACAGGGAAGGATAACACTTTCATGTTCCTGAAAAAGGTGAGAGTAAGCACGGAGATTTCCATACCTTCCACCTTCAATTTAAAGCCATCCAAACAGTATAATTAAAAATAAATGTTAGGTATATATTTTGCAAATTCAACCAGGAACTAGTATTTGTTCTGAAGTGATGAAGAACTGACTGCCTATGGTGGTGTGGTTCCTGTATCACTTATTAGAGAAAATACTTGAAGCTAACAAAATTCCAAACATTTTTGGCCTGTCAGTGTGCTAGGACAGAGAACAGTTTTTTGTCTAAGAAGTTCGTACCAGAATTCCTCATTAGGGATAATCATTTTCCAAAAGAAGTCGTCACCTTGCACAAAAGAAAAACATGAAGAAGAGGGAAAAGAGGCAGTGGGGTGAGTTCTACTTGGTGGGGGTGGAGTTGGGGGTGGAAGGAATCAGCTGAGGAGCAGAATTCCCCGTGTGGGCTGTGCTGACAGACACAGAAGACAAGACATGAGCGCATGCAGCAGGGCGGATTTATGAAGGCGTGTCTGTAGGGTTTAGGAGGATAGAGACAGAGCCTCCTGCACCTCATGTGTGAATCTAATGTAAACCCTACTTGGCACATATGCGTTCTGAGCACATAGATTTTGTTTTCTGATAAATCTGAAACATCCCCAAGCCTATCTCCTTTTCCCTTTTTTTTTTTTTAATTTTGGGGGGAAAACACTATATCTACTATGTACAAAACTCACTTCTGAATAATTTCCATCCAATAAAAATATGCAAATACACAACTGTTTCTTTAAGCTTGTTCTCCTGGCTCCTGAGCAATGTTTCTTACCAAAAAAGGGGGTGGTGGTGGTGCAAAGAAGAATACAGAAACCAAGCCATTGAAATGCAGCATCTTGGTACGTGATTTGGGATGTATAATTAGAAATTTAACTGCTTAGATGATATTAAGGATTGCACCACTACATTTTCACAAGGTTCATTAGCCTAATTATGCACTTAATTAAAACAAGCTTAGTCATACATGTTAACATTTTCAATTCTAAGTATAAATTACAACCAATGATAAAACTGAAAATAAGTAACAAATGTTTTATTGACATCTAAATTGGCTAAGCAAGTCTGAGTTTTGCTTTGATAATGTAAACTCCCACAACTGCCACCCAGCTGTATGGACCTGATCATAACACATCTTAATAAAAGCTGACACAGTATAAACATCACAACAGTAGTGAAGGCAGAGTAGGAGTATGCAGAATGGGATCCCATCAAGAAGACCCTCTCGGCTCACTGAACATGAGGGGCCAGTAATTATCTATATTTGATCCCTGAGAACCACAGCCACCTTCATAGCAGATGCAAACAGAAGAAAGTTCAGAGAAGTTCCAAGTTTAAAAAAAAAATCTTTGTTTTTTAAATCTTTAATAGGTAAATTAAAATAGATAAGTCCTTCAGCTTAGGGCAGAAATGATAAACGTCATACTTTTACATTTAAAGAAGCAAGATTTATCTAAATGTAAACTATACTTTTCTGCCTAAAGGAAATGTATTATTATAGCCCTTCATTAGAACAAATAAGTCTACAGCTAAGAAAGCACAATTAAATGTTTTCAGACAAAGGCTACAGGTTCAGTTCATAAAGTTACATTGTGTTTTCTCAGAAGTAATGAAAACTGAATACTCAAAAATCAAGAGCATATTTCTCTTTTGAAAAGTGATAATTTCAAAACTCTACAATGACCTGAAATATACAGGCCTTAAATAAAGCTTTCCCGACCTGAGCTAGGTTCCGTGAAATTCTAATGGGCTCTACTTCTTCCTTAACATATATACACCCAACTAACTAAACCAGTATGTACAGTTGACCTCTGAACAATGTGGAGTTAGGGGTGCTGACCCATAGCACAGTAAAAAACCTGCATATATCTTCTGACTTTCCGAACACTTAACTACTAATAGCCTACTACTGACCAAAACCTTGCTGATGACGTAAGTCAATTAGCACACATTTTGCATGTTATATGTATTGTATCCTATATTCTTAAGGTAAGCTAGAGAAAAGAGAAAGTTAACAAGAAAATCATAAGGAAGACAAAAAACATTTACATACTGTACTGTATTTATAGGGGAAATAAATCCATGTTTAAGTGGACCCACACAGTTCAAACCTCTGTTGCTCAAGGGTGAACTTTTTTGCAAATCTTTTCTTTTTTATAGTTTATTTATTTTTGAGACAGAGAGAGACAGAGCATGAGTGGGGGGGGGTGCAGAGAGAAAAGGAGACACAGCATCTGAAACAGGCTCCAGGCTCTGAGCTGTTAGCAAAGAGCCCGATGCGGGGCTCGAACCCATGAACTGTGAGATCTGACCTATGCTGAAGTCAGACGCTTAACCGACTGAGCCACCTTGGTACCCCTGTTTTTGCAAATCTTGAATCTATGACAGTAGTAATCCTCATCTTGGATTCAAAACAGAGGGGAAAAAATGATCATTTTCTACTATTACATACACTAATCAGCATCTAACTAAACAACCAGAATAGTAAGCAATATGGAGGGAATTCTAAGGCACATGACAGTAAGATCAACGGAAAACAAAATATCATTTTTATTAGCTGTCACTGCCAAGCACTTTGCTAAATGTACTTTACATATACAGTGTAATTTGCATATATTTTCCTCTTTAAGACATACAAAGTCACAGGAGTGTCCATTCCTCAGATGTAAAGACTGATGATAAATGAAGCTAACTTGCTCAGGCTACACTTACTAAAAAGACAGAGCCGAGCTCTGTCCCAGGTATCTCTGGCATTAAAAGTTGAACAGTTCTGAACAACCCCTCTACCAATAACATGAAGACAACATGTGGTCAAGTTAGTCACTGATTGACAGAAAGGTAAACACAACATTTCTAACTAGAAATTCTGGAAAAGGAATTAATTTCTTGCTTTTGATGTATTATAAAGCAAAAAGTCAAGGGGAAAAAGTCATGAAGAGAAGCTTTAAAACAGCAATTGAAAGGGTAGTGTTGACTCTTCACGTGATACTCTAAGTATTAAATTGAAGATAAATGCTTGAATAAAATTTATCAATAAAAGAGGAGTTATGTGATTAATAAGGTACTGCTGGCACAAGCCATTTGCAAAAAGCTAGAAACATACAAAGACACGTGCACACACAGACACACACACTCTTCCTCCTTCTCAATCCATCTCTTACCAAGCAAGGGCTGCTTTCCCAAGACTAGATTTTTCCTTTAAGTCTTATGACTGACAATCAGATAAAGGAAAGAGTTCTATGAGTGCTTATTACTAATTGGAAGATGTTAAATGAGTTTGTTTTTTTAATTTGCCACCTTCTGGGAATTCCTGAGAATTAGGTGTTGTGTTGGTGATCAGTAACATATAGTTACAATAGAGAGGCTTTCTCATCAACCGGTAAGTGGCAATGAAATGTTGGACTCTTGCTTCCCTCTCCAAATTTTATGAATAGGATACAGAGGAGAAGGAATTTTACATATGAAAATATAAGAATAGAAATTCCATGATGGGGCACCTGGGTGGCTCAGTAGGTTAAACATCTGACTGTTGATTTCAGTTCAGGTATCATGAGTTCAAGCCCCGCATCAGGCTCTGCACTGACAGCACAGAGCCTGCTTGGGATTCTCTCTCTCCTTCCCTCTCTGCCTCATCCCACTTGTGTGAGTGCTCTCTCTCTCTCTCTCTCTCTTCCAAAATGAATAAATAAACTTAAAAAAAAAAAAAAAAAGGAGAAACTCCATGATGGCAGACATTTTTATTTGGTTCTCTTGAGCAGGACTGGCAAATTATAACCCACAAGCCAACATTAACCTCAAGCCTGCCACCTGTTTTTGTAAATGCAGCTTTATTGGAACACAGCCACACTCATTTGGTTACACTTTGCCTATGGGTGCTTTCATGTTTTGATGACAGAATGGAATGCTTGCAGTGGAAACTCAGGTGACCCATGATGCAAAAACATTGAATATCTGACCTATAAAGGTTTTGCAAGGCTTGATCTTCCCTACACCTAGAAACAAGAACACTGCCTGGTAGATGCCAGGTCTTTAAAAAACAAAACAAACAAACAAACAAACAAAAAACTGGGGGGAGGGGGGAGAAAAGCAACAATCTCCTTGATAAAAGAACCACAAACATATAACTACTACTTGGAAAAGAAAAGTTTCTGAGAAAGAACACTCCAAAGACCACTGGTTTAAGAATAAATAAGAATGTATATAAATGGGAACTGTCCATTACAGAAAAGACCCAGAGAAGCAGACTGTATTTTATCAAGAATAATATGCTTTAGCCATACTTGTTTCCACAAGGGAAATGTTGTAGAATATCCACTATAAGTTAGACTGTGGAGTATAGGTAGAAGAATAATTTTTAAAAAATACAATCCTATTTCTTAAAAACCTTTAACAATGTCTCCATTATTTACTGAATGAAGTCTCATAGGTCACTCATAAAGTGCTTTCTAACAATCCCTCCAGTGCTATCTTATAATGCATTCTGTTTCAAATCCTTTACTTGTTAGTTCTTACCAGATCATGCACATGTATGTGTGGCATCTTCTTTTCATATATTCCCTTCCTGTGAAAGAATATCTTTCCAGAATGTCACTAGCATAACTCCTGTATTTTCTTCAAAGAACTGATCAAGCTTTACTGCTCCACTGAGGGCTGCCCACATCACTCAATATTTCCATACTTCTGCTGAATCCCTATGGCACTTGTGCATACAGTTCTTTTGACACATAGCATGGATTTTTTATGTATACATCTTTCAGTTGGAATTTTAAGGCCTTTAAAACCAAATCTTATAATTTCATAAACCCAGCTTCTACAGTATATAATTTTTATATCTTGCTTCTTAAATATCTAACATTAGATTATTAGAAAGCCTCAGAAAAAGTCATCAACAACTATCAAGCCAGGTTCGGTCTTTATTTCTCTATATCTACTACAGCAATGCCATAGCTAATATGGACAGTCACAGGTTCATACACACTTTTACTGAGTAAGCATTACCGAGCAATACTGATGGGTTAAGACCTAGGAATATAAAATAAATAAAGCATGGTTTTCTGCTAAAGGAAAAGACAATTATTTGGCATAACCTTGGTGAAAGTAGTACCATTTGTGACTTAAATAAGAAAGTTATGTTTGAATTTTAAATCAGGAGGAAATCAAATTATATGTGTGAAGTTAAAATTGATTTCAAGGTAATGAACCTCTATAAATGAGTTCTGGATGGGAATCAGTTAATTTTATTTTCAAATAATGCACAAGATGATGACTTAAGTAAAACAGCATCACAGGGAAGGAAACAATCAACAAAACTCAAAGGCAACCTACAGAATGGCAAAAGATATTTGCAAATGACATATCTCATAAAGCTCTAGTATCCAAAATCTATAAAGAACTGATCTAATTCAACACACAAAAAAATAAATAATCCAATTAAAAGGTCAGAAGACATGAATAGACATTTTCCCAAAGAAGACATCCAGATGGCCAACAGACACATGAAAGGATGCTGAACATTGCTCATCATCAGAGAAATACAAATCAAAACTACAAAGAGGTATCACCTTACATCTGTCAGAATGGCTAAAATCAACAACACAAGAAACAATAGGTGTTGGCAAGGATGTGGAGAAAGGGGAACCTTCTTGCACTGTTGGTGGGAATGCAAACTGCTGCAGCTACTCTGGAAAACAATATGGACGTTCCTCAGAAAGTTAAAAATAGAAATACCCTACTTTCCAGCAATTGCACTTCTCAATATTTACCCATAAAATTAAAAAAAAGTACTAATTCAAAAGGATATATGCATCCCAATATTTGTAGCAGCATTATCTACAATAGCCAAATTATGTAAAAAGCCTAAGTGTCCAGAGATGGATAAACTAAATGTATCTACAATGAAAATATTACTCAGCCATAAAAAAGAATGAAATTTTGCCATTTGCAATGACATGAATGGAGCTAGAGGGTATTTTTCTAAGCAAAGTAAGTCAGAGAAAGACAAATACCATATGATTTCACTCATATGTGCAATTTAAGAAACAAATGAGCAAAGGGAAAAAAAAAAAGGCAAACCAAGAAACAGATTCTTAACTACAGAGAAAAAAAAAAACTTATGGGTACCAGAAAGAAGGTGGGTGGTGAATGGGTTAAATAGGTGATGGGGATTAAGCTTGTGATGAGCACCAGATGATGTATGGAAATACTGACTCACTATATTATATACCTAAAATGAATATTACACTGTATGTTAACTGGCATTAAAAAAATCTTTTTTTAAAGACAAAAGAAAAACAGCATCAAGGGGAAAATAATACTGTCATTTCCATGCATCTATTGTCTCTGTGTCTAGGTCCTGAGGCAGTGGTTAGGGGATGAGAATCCACATGCCAATTGTCACCGAGGCCTCCAATCAAAAAACACCACCCAGTTTTACTCTAGAAAATAGTAGGCCCAGCAAGATTCTTATTCAAAATCTTCATTATGCCTCAGGCCATAATAATACTTAAGTGGCTTTAAAAATTTCTCTAGCATTGACTTCACATTTTTTCCTATTTTCCTGAACTGTATTTTTACTTGAGCTGTTGTGCATTGTGTGTCTTCTCTTTATGATATATAATTCACATGCCACATTATTACTTAGACTTTTTGGCTTTGAAATCTAAATCAGAAGGAAATACTGACATATATAGGTCACTTTTACAAAAATAAGTATTCAGTAAGTGTTCTTCAATTAGCTGTATCTCTAAAATTGAGAAGGCCCATATATGACTAGATTTTTCTACAAGAGAAGT
Organism: Hyaena hyaena; assembly: GCF_003009895.1. Taxonomy (NCBI): domain Eukaryota; kingdom Metazoa; phylum Chordata; class Mammalia; order Carnivora; family Hyaenidae; genus Hyaena; species Hyaena hyaena. Next base: position 360,847 of record NW_024081154.1, read on the forward strand.
TATTCTTGGAAATTTCAACTTACATCCCATGAATATGTATTCTTCTATTCCCACTAGATATATGTGCAATTTCTTCACCAGTTCCACTTAATTTCTTCCTTTCTGCTATACTACATTGCTTAATTTGCCCTTTCAGCCACCATGGAGCTGATGTAGTTTCCTTTATAAACTGTCATCACATTTAAAATCATCTTCTGCAACACGCCAGCTAGAGTTACCTAAATCAGGCAATTCCTCCTCTATCAACTCATGGAGTACCTATATCAACATTTATCACAAAATTATAATTGTGTGATTTTTGGCCATTACTCCATCATGACTGCAAATCCCTAGAGAAAGACTTGCTCTGGGGCACCTGGGTGGCTCAGTCAGTTAAGCATCCGACTTCGGCTCAGGTCATGATCTCACAGATAGTGGGTTCAAGCCCCACGTTGGGCTCCGTGCTGACAGCTAGCTCAGAGCCTGGAGCCTGCTTTGGATTCTGTATCTCCCTCTTTCTCTGACCCTCCCCTGCTTACGCTGTCTTTCTGTCTGTCTGTCTGTCTCTCTCTCTCAGAAATAAATAAAACATTAAAAAAAAAAAAAAAAGTCTATGCCCTGTTCATCTTTATGTCCTAGCACCTAACACAGGAATTATCACACAGTAAATGCTTGGGAAGGTTTCTGATTGAATGAGAAGAATCTACCTGTAAGCATTTTGGAGAACAAGGACCATGGGTGTCTCTACCTCCTCAAGATTTATTTCTATGATTTTGAGTAGCCTGCCTGTGTTTTCTCTCCCAAGGACAATCTATCTCTGAAGAACCATTACTACCAAGTCAATGAAGAAGCTTAAAAACGCAACACAAACACTGAGAAAAAAATATTTCTGTTGTTTCCCAATATGAAAACTCATAATGTCTAAAAAGAGTTTACAACTGTAGAATCTGATTCTCTTAATCTCTTTGTCCCTTATATAAGAAAGCTGCACAAGATATTCTCCATTAAATGCCAAATCAACAGGGATTAAAAATGACTCAGCTGGGGACATCTGGGGGACACAGTTGGTTAAGCATCAGACTTTGGCTCAGGTCGTGATCTTATGGCTTTTAAGTTCGGGCATCACATCAGGCTCTGTGCTGACAGCTCAAAGCCTGGAGCCTGCTTTGGATTCTGTGTCTTCCTCTCTCTCTCTTCCCCTCCCCTACTCACACACTGTCTCTCTGTCTCTGTCTCTGTCTCTCTCTCTCTCTCTCTCAAATAAAATAAATAAACATTTTTTTAAATGTATAAAATGACTCAGCTATAAAACGACTTTTAGTTCTGCAAAGGGATACTTGTCTACTTGAATGTGTTCTGTATCTCTAAACACGTGGTAATCAGTGGATTTTGTGAAATTGCTTCCATTGAATTAATCTACACTACATTTACTATCTTATTCTCCTTTTGCTCTAGGCTTTTCAACTATTTATTTTATCCTAATATTCTTTCACATTGAGGGAAGAAACGTATAATAAATGACAGAAAATGACATGCTTGTAACTGAAATACTGGCTAAGTCTCATTTAAATGGGAGGGCAGGAAGCAGTTCAAGAAGACAGCATAGGAAGATCCTGAACTCACCTCTGTCAGTTCTCTCAGAAAAGAACCTGAGAAGCAACCGAAAAGCTACTCCACAAGAAAGGATAAAAAGACCACACAGAGACGTACTCTTGCCAAAACCCCTGGCACAGTGACTCACAATTCAAAAAAAAACTCAAAACACAAAACAAATATAAAGAAATACAGACATACATGAATCAGGACAAACCTACACACCTGCCGCTTCTCCCTGAAGAGCAAGGGATTTGTGTTCCACACTAGGTACCACAGCCCTCGGCACCTAAAGTAGAGTCAGGAACCCCCCAAATGTCTGGTGTTAAAAGCCCACAGGAATTAAATTAAGGAGAACGACAGGGTTATGAAGAACAAAGATTTCCCTCTTAAAGGGCTCACATGCAGGACCCAGCTCAAAAAACAGGAGTTTGAAAAAAGTCTAGACCACAGGTGAAGGAACTATACTTGTTAAAGTATCTACCAGAGGGGCAGAAGTCTGCTCATATTCTCTCTAGTGGATACCATTTTTATAGGCTACTTCTACATTGCTAATGCCAGTACTGGCAGGTGCCATTTTTGTACGTCACTCTAACCATCTAACAGCTATGGGAGAGCAACACCCTCTCCTCACTGGCCAGCACATTTAGGCATGGCAGGTGAGCAGACCCATGCCTTCTACCCCTGGACTCTGCCATAGTTGTACAGCCATGTGTTGTACACACAGGGAATGTCCCTTGCATACCATAATTGAATGGAGTGGGAGGGTTAGGTTTCTGAACTCCACAAAACTCAACATACTGGACAAACAGCTCAAAAGACAACCAAGAACAAGGGTAAGGTTAAATGTTAAGGTTCATCTCCTACACAGAGCCATTCACAAAGACAGGAAGATATAGCTGTTTTACATAATACCCAAAAACAAATACAGACAATAAAGCAAAATTAGGAAACAGAGGAACATGTTCTAAATGAAAGAACAAGATAAAATCCAAGACAAAAACCTTAATGGAATGGAGATAAGTCATTTATCTGAGAAGAAGTTCATAAAATGCTAACTAAAGTCAGAAGAAAAATGGATGAACACTGAAACTTCAACAAAGAGAAAAATATAAGAAAATATCAAACACAGTTCACAGAGCTAAAGAATACAGTAATTGCTGTGAAAAATACACTAAAGGGAATCAAAAGGAGGTTAGATGATACACAAAAATGGATCTGCGATCCAGAAATGAGGGTAGTGGAAATCACCCAAACACCCACAGAACAGCAAAAAGATAAACAAAAAGTTTAAATGAGAATAGTTTCAAGAATCTGTGGGAAAATATCAAACATACTACATTCACATTATATGAGTCCCAGAAGGAGAAGAAAGAAGGAAGGGGGCAGAAAACCTATTTGAACAAATAATGGCTAAAAACTTCCCTAACCTGGAGAAGGAAAAAGACATCCAGGTCCAAGAAGCACAAAAAGTCCCAAACAAGAGGACACAGAAAGACACACGAAGACACATCGTAATTAAAATGACAAAAGTTAAAAACATAGAATTTTAAAAGCACCAAGAGAAAAACAACTAGGGAAACCACAGATGACTACCAGATGACTTTTCAGCACAAACTCGGTAAGCCAGAAAGGAGTGGCTTGATATACTCAAAGTGCTGGGAAAAAATAAAAACAAAAACAACTTCCAACCAAGAATACTCTACCCAGGAAGGTGACTCAGAATGGAAGGAGAAATAGTTTTCCAGACAAGCAAAGACTAATAAGCTAATTCATCACCACTCAACTGGCAATACAAAAGAATTGTTAAAGGGATTACTTTAAGCACTGAACTAAAGGCTGTAACTAGAAGTAAGAAAATATATGAAAGAAAAAAGATCACACTGATAAAGCATATACAGAGTAAGGTAGTAGATCAACCACTTATGAGACCATACAAAGACAAAATAGTAAAATCAACTGTAACTGCAATAATTAGATAAGGGAGACACAAAATAACTGTAAAATGTGATATCAAAAACATAAAACATTGGGAATGGGTAGTAAAAATACAGTGCATTTAGAATGCCATCTAACTTAAATCACTATCAAAATAAAATACTTCTCTCTCTCTCTCTATGAATGTCATGGTAACCATAAAACAAAATCTTAAAATAGACACACAAAATATGAGAATGATATCTAAACATAAAACTAAAAGTCATCAAACCACAAGGAAAGACAGCAAGCAGGAACAGAGAACTATAAAAACAACCAGAAAAAAAAAGTAACAAAATGGCAATAAGTATATACCTATTAATAATTACCTTAATTGTGAACACTAAATTCTTTGATAAAAAGATACAGGGTGGCTAAATGGATTTAAAAAAAAAAAAAAAAAAAAACAAGACTCAGGGGTGCCTAGGTGGTTGGTTAAGGTCTGATTTCATGATTTCATGATTTTGTGAGTTCGAGCCCCATATCAGGCTCTGTGCTGACAGCTCAGAGCCTGGAGCCTGCTTTGAATTCTGTGTCTCCCTCTCTCTCTGCCCCTCCCCTGCTTGCACTCTGTGTCATTCTCTCAAAAAAAAAAATTAATATATCCTACAAAGCATCTTGTCTAATCACAACAGTATGAAAGTAGAAATCACCTTCAAGAAAACAACTGGAAGAAAACAAAACATATAGAGACGACACAACAGGCTACTAAACAACCAATGGATTAACAATAAAAAAGGAAGAAGCCAAAACCAAATTACCTGGAGACAAATAAAAATCAAAACACAACACTCTAGTCCATATTACCCAAAGCAATCTATAGATTCACTGTAATCCCTATCAAAATTTCAATGGCATTTTTCACAGAATTAAAATGAACAATTCTACTACTCTTTTAGAAGCACACAAGAACCCAAATAGCCAAAGCAGTATTAGGAAAGAGGCACAAAGCTAGAGGCATTATGCTCCCTGAATTCAAACTACCCTGCAAAGCCACTGTGATCAGAACATTATGTACTAGCACACAACAGACACACAGATCAATAAAACAGAACAGAGAGCTCAAAAATAAACACATAATCATATGATTAATTAATTTACGAGAAAGGAGGCAAGAATATACAACAGGGAAAAGACAAATTTTAACAAATAGCATTGGAAAACTGGATAGTTACATGCAAATGAATGAAACTAGACCACATCCTAAAGTAAAATAATGAAAAATGGATTAAAGCTTTGAACATAAGACCTGATACCATAAAAATCCCAGGAGAAAACATAGGTGGTAAGCTCCTTGACAGTCTTAGTGGTATTTTTTGGATTTGACTCCACAGGCAAGAACAACAAAAGCAAAAATAAACAGAAGGGAGTATAGCAAATGAACAAGTTTTTGCAAGTAAAGGAAACTGTCAACAAAATGAAAAGGTACTGTACTAAATAGGAGATAATATTTAAAAATCATATATTACATAAGCAGCTAATACCCAATATATATAAAGAACTCACCCAACACAAAGGCAGAAAAATTAAAAATGGGCACAATATCTGAGTAGAAGTTTTTTCAAAGAAGACATACAGATGGCCAAAAGGCACATGAAAAGATGCTCAACATCACTAATTATCAGGGGAATTGCAAATTAAAACCACAATAAGATCATCTCACAACAGCCAGACTGACTATTACCAATCCCGCCCTCCCCCACACACCATACACACAAAATAACAAATATTGGGGAGGATGTGGAGAAAAGGAAACTTTCATTCACTGTTGGTGGGAATTAGTACTACCACTATAGAAAACAGTACAGAGGTTTTTCAAGAAATTAAAAATAGAACTACTATACAATCCAGCAATTCTACTTCTATGTATTTATCCAAAGAAAACAAAAACATTAATTGGAAAAGATATATGCATCCCTATGTTCATTACAGCTTAATTTACAATAGCCAAGATATGGAAGCAACCTACGTGTCCATCCATAGATAATGGAAAAATATGTGGTACAGATATACAATGGAATGTTACTCAGTCATTAAAAAGAAGAAAACCTTGCCCTTTGTGACAACATGGATGGAGCCTGAAGGTATTATGTTAAGTGAACTGAGTCAGATAAAGATAAATACATGATTTCACTTATATGGGGGATCTAAAACACAAAACAGATGAACAAAAAAAAAAAAAAAACAAGGCAAAACCAGACTCACAGAAGAGAGACCGATGGTTGCAAGAAGAGAGGGAGTCTTGGGGATGGATAAAATGGGTGAAGGGGATTGAGAGGAACAGACTTCCAATTATAAAATAAATGTCATGGGGATATAATGTGTGGCATGGGGAATATAGATAATAATATTACTTATTAACTTCGTATGGTGACAGATGGTAACTAGACTTCGCATGGTGATCATTTCAGAGTGTATATAAATGTCAAATCACTACATGAACACCTAAAACTAATATAATGTTGTACATCAATTATACTTCAATAATAACAAAAAAAAAAATACTGGTTCAAAGCTGGTATATACACAATTAAGTCCCATTTGTGAAAAGTTACATCCCACAGGGAGGTAAAGGTATGCTTAAATTGGGAAGCTGTATTCCATGCAGTTTACCTTATTTTTTTCCACTCATAAAATAAATGAAAAAAGATTTAACTTTGGGATCATTTAAAACTGTATTCTTTAAAGGAAATAAAGGCAAAGTCCATTATGAAAAAGAACTAAGTGTGTTTAAATGAAAGTGCCTTGAAGAAATTTCAATGCTTCTCTAGAGTTTAAAAATAAACAAAGGGAGGAAAAAAGGGAAAGCAGTCACAACACTGAATATAACACCACCTCAAAATCCAAGGTGAATTTCACAGCTTGTTATATAACACTGTCAAGTCTCTTACTCCAGCAGAGTTCTTGGAAAAATCAAAGTTTCAGCTTCCAGACATTCCATAAAGCCTATGCTCTACCAATAAAATGAAATCTGGAGTCACCACAATTAGGCAGGAAGGTGGTACAATACCCAATCAACAAAATCAGATAAATAATTGAGTCACACACATCACTGACATTCCGTCTGTTTTTTACGACATGCTAGATGCTTGTAATTCCCTGGCAACTGTGTAAACTATGTCTCAAATTCTCAGTCATTGGTCTAAGGCCTCTGCCAGCTTTCCATGTAAAATAAGTTAAAATATATATATATATTTTTATATATATTTATATTTATATATAATGATAACAATAAAAGAAAGAATGGGAAGCCAAGTAGTTCACAGATAGATTTCACCAGGTAATTACTGGATGGGGGTTTAGGAGAGCGTGCAAGTAAACATCAACCACTTAACAGTTCACAGTTCCGGGGCAAGGATGCGATGCCGATCACTTGTTGACAGAGGCCCATCAGCATGAGTCGCAGCATCAATTCACATTATTTAAATATATTAAAATAAAACTTCTAAAAATCTGAGTATAGTTTTTTTCACAGAAAAAAAGGCAGCAGAATAAAAGAAACTCATATAACATTTGTAGCTTTTAAAGATACACATTGTATAAATTCATGAAGTCATCAGCCATACAAATTTTGACATCTGAGTGTGCAGATTGAAAAAATAAGGAGCCACAAGCGCATGGTAGGAAATAAATCTATAGCTTATTTAACTTTACAAATTTCAAACACAATCAGAAAAATCTTTCAAAATTAAAGAACTAAATAAACATAAAAATGAATTTAATACAAATTGTTCCTTAAGTTACCTAGATAATTTTTATTGGATAATTTTTTGCAGAAAACTGCTTTAAGCTCTCCCTCAATTTTGTAAATTCAGCTGGAGTTCTAACTCTAAAGTGTTTCATCAATATACAGCAAACCAAAATGTTTGCAGGGATATGTGATGACCAATAAAATTATTAGAATAATTTAAATGCTTGATTTCTTCATCAGCTTAAGTGCCTTCTGTGATTATGATGTATACGTATGAAGTAGCGATTGTCCCCACATGAAAATGTTCCTATTAAGCATATGCTAAATCAACACCACTCTATGTCTGAGCATAAATGAAGATAAAACACTCAACATTATGATTCAATTAAAAACCTCCAAGATACGTTACCTGCCTCCTCGAGCACTGAAAGGCACTACATGGATTCCCAGAGGCCCTCCATCGTTGGGGACTTGTACGAGCTTTACCATATCACTGTGAGACAATGATGAATGAGGGAGCATGAACATGTACTGTAAACAAACCAAAACCAAAACGAAACAAAACAAAAAAACTGCTACAACACAGACACACAACAACAAAAGAGAACAAAGCGAAAATCCCACCAAGCACACACGCATACATGTACACATTCTGGAATAGAAGCGTGGTGATGAGAGCGACATTAAACACTACATACCTGAACACTAGCCTGCCAGCATGCAGGGAGAGCAATCAGCAGAAACAACTACATTAAAATGACACAGAACCATTTCTCTCGGACCACACTCTTCTATGTGTAATGCAAGTACACATTTTGTAACTCAAAACTCTAGATTTCCATGAAAAATTTTCCATCCCAATGTTTATTTCAAGGACAATATAGATTAAATGAATAAAGGTGTTTTGGTTGCAGAGCACATTAAAATTTACAAAATGCTCCTGCATATGTCACATGATTGGTCCTTCCAACAGCTCAATGAGGTTAAAGCTTTTGCCTCTGGAGGTGACAGTCCACATGTGACCCAGCCATCTTTACTTCCCACTGTTCCACCACAATTCAGTCACCATTCCTACTTCTCTAAGTGTAACCTCAATGCCGGGTATGAAACTCCTTTCTCAAAGCCAATAAGTACCTGCTAAAAATCAGTTTTCATAAGTTTTTGTAACTGAGCTTTAAAGTCATGAAGAGATATGGAAATAACATGAAGTTACTTCTATTACATAACTAAAGTACTTCACTATTAATATAGTACGTGTGAGTTTGATGAAAACGGGTATAATTTAGAGGATGTATATTTTCTAAATCTTTTAAATGAGATTTCACTTTCTTTATAGATTTTTCTGTGTGTGTATGTATGTGTGTCTGTGTGTGTGTGCGAGCGTGTGTAGGTGTAGTGCACAGAAATCTAATCAGGTGTTATCTGACAATTTACAATACTAGTATTTCAAGTAAATATCTAGTTGAAGCAACCTGGACAACTATAAAGGAAATGCTAATTCTCCAATTATATTCCTTAAATAAAAACCTAAAGTTATCCTATATACTATTAATGTCCTGACTATATATAAAGACTAAAGAAAATTAAAGATAGTGATATCAAACAAATCAAAATTCAGAATATGTACATAGATTTAATCACATACACTAATTAGGAAAAAAATTAAAATCCTGTCATACTGCCAAAATATTTATTAAAGTAATACTATTTAAGTGAATTTGTAATTTTTTATATTTTCATAGGATTTCATATCTTATTTTAGATACTGTTTATAATCATTGGACATCTATTTAATGATCAGTTTGTCAACTGGGAATAGTATGGTAACGTTAATAAATTTATTTTATTCCACACTCTTCCTAAAATGAACTAGGACATGGTAAGTCCTTCTCAAATGTAACAGTGTTGGTTGCAGTCTGTCTAAAAACATAACCAGATTCTAGAGCTTGTTTACTCTCACTGAGAGCAGTTTTTTGAGAACCTTCCATTGGAACACCAAGAAAAGACAGAATCAAGAGTTTAAATGTTGATATCTAGGCCCTTTCAACTTTTACCCAAAGGAAAAATTTAGAATGACTTCCCTCCATGGTCTAAACTACCAAGGGAAGAAGTCCTGAGAACCTTCCATTTAAACATGCCAATATTTAAGATAATTGTAAAGTTGAAATAATATAGCAAAGTTCTTCTTTGTCCTTTTATACCTAAAACCATATTCAAGGCCCCTAACCTATGACTCTAATTTTTCAACAAATAGAGATTTCATCATATCTCTCAAGAGACATTCAATTTTTCCAAATCAGAAAAATATATACTAATATGACTAATGCTTACATGATCTAACTGGTTTTTCAAGTAAAGTAGATGTATACATTTTTAAAAATTTAGCAAAGTTAAAGAACAAATGACCAAAACAATGACATCCAAAGCAATTTGAAAACAGTTACAGTGCTGTTAAGATGACAAACACTGTGAATCAAATACTATTTTATATTATAATTTAATAGTATTTGCCAAGGCATGAAACTCGGGACAGAAACATGTGAATTTCCATGCTATACTCCTTACATTACATAATTAACTCAATAGATGAAAGATGCTCTTGGAAAACAAACCAATGCAAGGCATGATTTTAAGCACAAACATTCTGCATGCCATATGCTTTTGGAATACTTGCTATCAGTGATGCTACATGTATGTTACAAATTCAGGTAAAAACATCAGTAACTTACTCCAGAGAAAAGCTGGGTATATTCTCCAAGCCGGTATCAGCATGTCCAACAGGTTCAACACGACTATTGTCTTCTTCTGTCCCATCCTCATCCTAGAAACACACAGCACAAATAGAAGTACACTCTGTGTTAGATTAACCTCCATAATGTGAAAAGAAACTGGATAAAACTGGAGCTTAATAGACATTATGATCGTGTTAACTGGGTCCTTCCTCTAGAGAGGAACACCTTTAATGATAAGATGGGTATGTGTACGTGACAAATTGTATTTCAAAATAACAGTTTCCTGAGTTAGCATACCCCAGGAGGTAGGCAAGATACCACTGCAATAAGGAAAGAACTTCTACGTACTTGAACTTTCTTATCATTTTTATTTCACTTTCTGGTGTATGTTTTTGGAAGTAATTATCCATTACTACAATGTATGTTAACAAATAAATGTACAGAATATAGGCAATATGTTTAACATGTTTACTAATCCAAACAGTTGAGACCATTAAAAACCTTAACTGCCAAAAGCTTCAAAGGTCCTCAGGTCCTACTAAACCAGATTTTCAAAATGAGCATGCAGTAAGTACAATCCAAGACTCAAATCCTTCATCCTCTGAAATATTTCACATACAGCTACCCTAAGCTAAATGTCTGATTATTTAGAGGTGTCTATAAAGGGATTAAGATCTTAGCCATAAAGAACCACCTCTGTTTACTTCTGTTATGAAGTACCAAGCATAAAGAACGGTACAAACAGCAAAATAGTCAACCACCACTTTTGTATTCTTCCTTGCAAAAAGCAGTATTGTATAAAAGTTATGTTCCAACATGTTGTAGAAATTGGGTATGTGGTACTGCAAAACATGAACGTCTAATAAATGAGATGATTCATAAAAATAATGCCATTCAAGAATATGCCTTACTTTATAATCTTGGCCATTGTCTTTCAATTAAGGAGTTCACTAACAGTAGGGTTGGCTTTTCAAGCTCATTTGAATAATGATAAACATGCCTAATATCAATGGTCTTATTAATCAAGTTAGATTATTTAGAAAAGACTTGGAATCTCTAATCATAGTCACTAAGAGGCTAGTATGATTTACCTTTGGTCCACAGTGTCTGGTATCCAGTAGATACTCTAAATATTTTGCTAATAAAAACAAAATCATCCCTACAAATCTCTGGGGTATTAAGTTTCAAAACACAAAATAATAAAATTTATTTAATATGTTTCTTGGAAGTTTACATGTATAACATACATACATGTAATTTGCTAGGTCTATCCTTTCTACTATACATAAATTTGATAACAGTGATTTTCTATGTTAATTTATTAAACTACCTATATAGGAAGTCCACCATTATTAAAGATCAATTTTATATTTTCAACTATGTAGTTGAGAGACTCATAGTAGAAATTTAAATGCCATCAACAAAGACATCAATTGACAAAATGATAAGCCAAGGCCCTAGGTTCTACACACTGTTAAACAATATGTTAAATTCTTCAAGCAATATTTAGGCAATGCAGAGCAGTTGGTAATACCCAATTGACATTTCCTCTGAGAATCTGCCAAGAAGCTAGATTCAGGGAGTGGATAGGTTCCATGTATCCTCAGTGGTGGTGCACTGCATGAAACCAAGGTACTTGAAGATTGATGATCCTGTGTTTTAAGAGGCTCTAATACACACTTCTTAGTCTTCTTCCTCTTAAACACAGACACACAACACATTTCAAAGGTTAACCAGCATCTTGAACCTGTCTACAAAGCCCCTTCACATGTAAAGAAGAACTCTATCGCAGTGGCGATAGAGAGGAGAGTGAAGTGATTGTTTATAAATCAGATAGAAAACATACAAATAATCTTTCATATTAAAAACATTTCGTTTCAGGATTCATTAATAATTTAAGCTCAACAGAAATGCCACCATGATGTATAACCAGTGAAACACCTAGGTTGTACTATGAAAGAGCCACATAAATGAAATGCCCCAAACTACAGTGATAAAACAGTAGCTGATAATTTACACATTCATTGTTCCCACAGTGGCCATTATCGTGCCCCCAAGAGCACGCAGAATATTATTTCATGCAGCTGCATATGGTGTTCAGTTTAGATCACAATACTCACTGCCCTGAGGCTGAGCTGTGATTGCTGTGGGAACCACAACTTACAATTTTCCAGCTTCTGGATGTGTAAATCTCGTTCCTATATTGCTTTATTTTGTTGTTTTGTACTTTTAAAAAGCTGCGACCGAACATAGTTGCTTTAAGCATGAGTTATTTACTGAATTCCATTACAGACATAGAAAATGAAACTTGGCAATTATTTATCGCAAAACAATATTAAAGGCCTAAAATAATAATTTAAACTACATATTGTTAAAAAAAAATTTCCAGGTGAGAAAATACACTTCTTATACCTTCCCTTCTCTCCATTTTATAGCAGAGTGTAGTGGTTAAGAGCCCGGGTTTGAGAATCAAACAGATTTGGGTGTGAGTACCCATTTGCCAATTTTATATCCTTAGGCAAGTTACATACCTCTTTTCTATTTCTTTCCCTCCTTCTGTAAAACGGAAACAATAAAAACATCTTCTGAGGACTACTGAGAGGGATGACAATCCATAAAACAAGCATAACATGGTGGCTAACTCTTAGTAATTGCCCAATAATTGTTAGCTGTTATTGAAAAGAGACATAAATAATTACCTTAAATAAATGATTCAATGCAAAGCTACACAATTATATTTTAAGACTATATATTCATCGTTTCATACGTTGTACCTTACAATACAACTTAATATTAAACATACTACCTACTCAAATAGAAAATGTATCATCTAAATTTTAGAAACTTTCATAAAACCTGACATTCTGTGCTTTCCTATATAAAAAGTACCTTCATTATAAAAGGTCTCTGAAATGAGAAAACATATTGAAAATATAAACAATTAAATGCAGTACCCAATCAAATAAATGGCATGAGGAGGAAAACACTATGGGTTACCAGTTGAAGGAATTTTCAGAGAAAAAACTAGATGTCAACAACTGTGAAGAGTCTATCATTTTGCCCAACATGAAAGCTCCTAACTTAGTCTGCATAGCTTCATGGATGCTAGCAGAAAAAAGCGAGATCCTTGGGTCAGAGACAGAGGACAGTTTATTATAGCAGTAGTCAGAGTATCATCCTTTTATGTACTGGTTTCTACAGTTGAAATTCTCACAAGTGACGAGAAGAGGACCAGGGAACACTGGCACACACAGAAAGAACCTGAGCTTAGGGGACTCAAAAGCCTTACACAGGCAGTAAGCATGTCTGCCCATGGCTCTGAAGGAAGACACTATACCTATCTTCCAAGGCTGTCTGCTGTATAGACATCCTTAAAGGGAGAGTCCAGGACAAAGTCCTCTGCTCTCGAGGTACACAAAAGTGGAGAATCATGGAGAATTATTTCCCAACAACAGAATTTAATCAAAGCATTGCTGAATGCTGGCATTTGTATGATTGCTAGCAAACTAAATGTAGGAGTATCATTAACAGATGCTCTATGATAATAATGCTTTTTAAAAATTTTTCTCATGTTAATTTATTTTTAAAGAGAGAGAGAGTGAGCAGGGGAGGGGCAGAGAGAGAGAGGGAAAGAGAGAGAATCCCAAACAGGTTCTATACTGGAGCTCGATATCAGGAACCATGACATCATGACCTGAGCTGAGATCAAGTGTCAGATGCTTAAACCAGCTGAGCCCCCCAGACACCCCAACAATGCCTTTTGTAAATTTTTATTTATTTTTGAAAGAGAGAGAGATAGAGACAGCATGAGCAGGGGAGGGTCAGAGAGAGAGGGAGACACAGAATCTGAAGCAGGCTCTAGGCCCTGAGCTAGCTGTCAGCACAGAGCCCGATGCGGGGCTCAAACCCACGAACCGTGAGATCATGACCTGAGCCGAAGTCAGAGGCTTAACAGACTGAGCCACCCAGGTACCTCCCCAACAATGCCTTTTTAAAGTACATGAAATTCTGGGGCGCCTGGGTGGCTTAGTCGGTTAAGCGTCCGACTTTCGCTTGGGTCATGATCTCGCGGTTCGTGGGTTCGAGCCCCGCATCGGGCTCTGTGCTGACTGCCAGCTCAGAGCCTGGAGCCTGTTTCAGTCTGTGACTCCCTCTCTCGCTGACCCTCCCCTGCTCACGCTGTCTCTCTCTCTCTACTAGAAATAAATAAAAACATAAAAAAAATTTTAAAGTACATGAAATTCTACTATTATTATAAGAGTCATGCCTTTCACATTAAAAGAAAAAAGTTTTCATTGCAGAATTCTATGATCAACCAACCAAACAAAAATCAAGAATGAAATTTGAAAAAGTTTTTCATATATGTGGTCTCTACTTCCAATGGACCCTTTCATATGAATCTATTTTTGGATGTGCATCACAAAAATCCAAGAAATTCAATAAAGCTGTATACAGAATTCAAGGAAAGCCCCAGCATAAGGTAAAAGCCCAGAGAAGCAGAAGCCAGTTCTGATTAGAGCAACAGGATAGAGAAGTCTGGAAAGTCAATCTCCAGGAGAAAAAAGATATTAATAATTGATCTGATGGGGCATCTGGGTGGCTCAGTCGGTTGGGCGTCTGACTTCAGCTCAGGTCATGATCTCAACGTCTATTGGTTCAAGCCCTGCGTCAGGCTCCGTGCTAACAGCTCAGATCCTGGAGCCTGCTTCGCATTCTGTGTCTCCCTCTCTCTCTGCCCCTCTCCCACTCATTCTCAGGCTCAAAAATAAACAATTAAAACATTAAAAAAAATAATTGGTCTGATATTTTTGAACATTTGGAAAATATTTGACAGACCTGATAGAGAATGTGGGGGAAATTTTTCAGAAATATACAGATAACATAAATTTTTAAAAGGTCAAAGCAGTGGACTCCAGGAACAACAAAGGAAAATGTGTACGAAAGAAAATTTTATCAGAGTACCTACTTGGTATGCAGTGAGCCACAAGTTACTATATAATGTGAGGCTAGCTATCATTTTAACTTAGACTATTGGGAGGAAATGGGGACATGGAAAGTAAAAGTGGCATAAAAGGAAAAACTATCTTTCATAGTGACAGGTCAACAAATGTCAATAATTGGTAACCAGAAAAGAGCAACATAAATATTTTATTTAGAAACATGGAAGTAAATACCAGAAAAAATATCTGTATAAAATAGTCCCTCTGGGGAGAGGGACTGGGAAAATCAGGAGGAGCAGAATAGAGAGTACTCATTTTTTCATTAGAAGCCTTCAAGTATTATTTACATATTTTTATTCCAACTAGGTATTTGAAATGCCCAAAGGACCTAAGGCAGGAAACTCAACTTGCCAGCAAGGTAGCATTCCGCTTTCGTCTCTGGGAGCAGCAGACCACACAGCTGTCTGGGGGCTATTCTTGTGGGTCCCCAGTTGACAGCTCAGGTGAAGGCAAGGACACAGGTCAATGGATGGCGAGCACTACGATGGCTTAAAAGCCTCACACCTCACAAAAGCCAGTACCTCAACACAACACCATAGGCAGAGTGGCTTGTCACATATTGGCAGTCTTCTGAGTCCATGCGCAATTTACTAATCAGAGGTCACTTTTACCATAAAGATAGTTGATGGAAGCCTTTATCAGGTTTTCAGAAAAAAATAGCCCCCAGACCCCTAAAGGTTAAATTCTCATGCAGAAGAGGGGAAAGATTTTGTTAACCTTTTACCTACCATATTATATTGACTAAGCAAATTTTTTTAAAAGATGGAGGAGTTCTAGTCAAAGGAGAGAAAAGGATAAGAGAAAATGAATACTTGATAAACTTGGGTGAGGAGAAAGAGTTTCATCCCAGGTTGGAAATATGTATCAGGCAAGTGGGGATAAAGACATATGAATTTATTTGTTCTCTGTTTCTAGGAAAAATTAATTACCTTACTCTCTTCCATAATATGAATGATATAAAGGCCAAGCTTCACTTGAAAATGGCCCTACACAACAAACATGATACATTCTGAAATCACAAGCACTCACATGAACTATGTGTTTAAGAAAACTAAATTTGGCTAAAATAATTATCTTTTTAATTTCAAAAATTATCTAGTTGTATTTCTTCCTGCTTGAGTACTAAATATCTTCTCCATAGTCACAGATTTAAACACACACACACACACACACACACACACACACACACACACTCAAGCAGATGTCATTACAAAGAAGGATTTGTAATTGGAACACTTAACAATTGAATGGTGCTTCCACTGATCACCACATAAAATAAGAGTAGAAATTTTGTAACTGGTTTGCTTATACAGCAAGGAAATGAAAAGTGCACTTTGTGCTTTGTAGGAACATGATAAAACTTTATCTAGAAACCAATCACCTGTATATCTACATTTAAAGTCTAAGTTCCAAGGAATTAAATATTTTGAATATACATGCCTACATACCTTAAGAAATAAGGTATCATTTTTAAACCATTTTATTAAAAAAACTAAAGTTATTTTGCCTCCTTAAATTTCCTGCACACCTATCTTTGATCTCTATGTTTATGAAGCACAAAAGGAAATGAAAGTTCTGGTGGTATCTTGTTAAACAAATTTACAATATTTTTCAAGTGTTTTTATTATTCTTAACAGTAAAATAATTTAATGGGCTCAATTATATTGCTGCAAAAATGTTCAACTAAACAGTTTTTTTCACACTTCTCAGAGTGTCTCTTAAGACTTTCCAAACTTACTGAGAGTCATGTTAACTACTAATGAGCTACAGCACCCCCCAAAAATATTTACTTGAATGTTCACAGCATGAATTAAATCACTTTTGGGGGGATCACATTTGGCAAAAAATAATTCTAAGGAGAATCTCTTTCCATATCCCCTAAGTATCACAAATACAATTCCAGAAGGCTTTTGTGTTAATGTTGCCACACTTGATTAATTGGCCAAATCACCAGGGAAAAGTAATTTCCCATCACATGTGGAAAACAATTGAAAACATCTGGGGGAGGGGGACTTCTCAATTGAAAATGATAAATCTATGGCAACCTCCTAAACAAATAAAATCAGGAAATGTGTAATATAATTTTACTTCATGACCATTATACTCCATTTGAGTAAAAACATTTATTAAAAAAACTAATTCAAATCCTTTAAGGATACACAATGCTAGATAATAAGACCTTTTAAAATAAAAATATTTTCTTGTACTTAGAGGGACATCAATAACATCTACTTTTAAATGTACCACAGTTCACTGTAACATAAACTGTACTCCACAGAACCCAGAGCTCAACACCAAATAACTGTGGAGTATATTAGGAATTATTCAGTATCTATGATGTTAAATATTAAGTGTGAGCTTCATCCCCTCAACAGGATTCCAGACATTCTCATCTCAAGTTAATACTGATCAAATGGAATGGCAAACATAGTATTTAACACAGCCCATGAAATTTTCATTTGCCACAGAAATGAAACATTTCCTGTCTGGGAACATACACAACATGACTCCACACACCCCAAGGCAAGAGTCTGTAAAAGAAGAACAGATGGTGCTGATTTATGAAAAACTATCTCACCACAGACAACAACAAAAAGTATGTATCTCTGCACCTGTTACATGCAGAGAGGAATCTCTAAACGAAGTTCCAAAATGTAAGTCTGCTTCTTGCAGACTGTTAGAATTTCAGGGCATGGAGAAATGGTACTGGAAAACATTTGGTCCAATATCCAATCATATACTAGAATCTCTTCCTTCACTTTATTCTTCCGTTTTTCCTACGCCCCCCATGATAAGGAAGCCCTTATATATTCCTTCTAAGAATCACTGAATTCAGTAACTAAGCCCAGCATCCCACCTGGCATCCTCTGCCTTGCTCCTATCCATGTTTGTGCCCAACAGATGACCATACCAGTGTATGTCACTTCAGCAATATTGAAGCCACCATACTGTTTACAATTCCCGCACCACATACTAATAATGGCCAAGCAGCCATCCATTACATGATATGATTTTAATCAGTCTAAATCAATCTGGTTTCAGATGGAGGCTGCTTACCAGAATAATACTCATTTGTTTTCTTTTGAACATTCCTGAAAAAATATTCTAATTTATGGATTGTTGAAATGTATGGATTTTGTAATCTGACAATCTTGCCTTTCTAACAGTAACATTCTAGTGCCTATTGAGGTGACATTTTAAAATGTTTTATTTTTAGAGGTGCCTGGGTGGCTCAGTGGGTTAAGCATCCAACTCGCGGTTTCAGCACAGATCATGATCTTACAGTTCATGAGTTCAAGTCCTGTATCAAGCTTGATTGCACTGTGAGTGCAGAGCCTACTTAGGATTCTCTCCCTCACTCCCTCTTGCTCAATCACTCCTCTCAAAATACATAAATAAACTTAAAAATATATATATACATATAATGTCTTATTTTGGTGGTGAAGTAAGTAATACCTGGGTAAGTAAAAAAGACTTATCTTAGTGGCATATTGAAATACCGGATTTTTAAAAAATATAACTATTTTCGTTCAAAAAACTATCTCTTTGGCTTAACAATGATTTCAAAATTAATATTTGATTAAGATATGAACTAAAATAATTTTAAAATAAACTTTTGCTAGTGATGAGTGCAAATCATTTCTTAAAGAGGCAAAAGATAAATTTTATAATGTATAATAAAAAATAATAATGATAATTGCTAATATATATCGAGGACCTACAATGTGCCCTACAAAGAAGCCACTTCTTTACTCTTCAATAAAACCTCAATTTAATCCTCAACACTGCCCTTAAGCATATTTCAATAAATAAAACATAAGGGATTTTTACAAACTACATAGAAAAACTTTTTTCCAAACATGAGTGAGCAACATACCCACATAATAAATCCCCAATGATTTGTACACAGTGCAGTTTGGCTGACAAAGCTGTGTTGCTGACATGCAAACTATTTGCTAATAAGGGTCACTAAACACTGTACATGAGAGCACATCTAGAGATATACTGGGCACACTCAGCACGTGCGGAGCTACAATGAACCACTGACCAAGGCAGGAGACCTGCCTCCTCTGCGTCCTTATTTGTGTTGCCAAGCAAGCCCTGGTTTCCTAATCTGAATAAAGGAAGTAACTTGATCTGTCTCAAAAACTGTGATGGGCTCATGGAAATCACTACATGCAAAGCATCTTACATATAAAAATAAAATTTTTAGAGAAAAAAGAATGGATTTTACTAAACATCTAAAACACAATACAATCTGCATATACACTCTTTCATTGAATCTTCACTCTAAGGTAGTAATTCTCATTACAAGGAAATTAGATCTAGATTTCAGATTTCCCTGCAATGGCTGGGCTAGGATTTTGAAATGGGCTCTGTGGTTCTTGATTTTGTCAAGGTTTTTTTCAATGTATTTTACTTAAGGAAGAGTGGCCTGAAACTCTTAAGTGATGCATGTGATCCTAGCCAACTAGTTAGTGTCAGGGCCAGGATCTGTGAGAACAGAAAATATGATAAAGTGTATGTTGTAAAACAAATACTAAAATCTAACATATAATAAATGAGCTTTCATACAGAATGACAATTACTGTTAAAATTGGGGGGATGGTCCATTTTAGGAGGAACACAGAAATAATGAACATCAGGAAATGTTACCAGTGGTTATATTTAGGTGGCAAGATTACAAATGATTTTTATTGTCTTTATAGCATTAGTATTTTTACCAGGAGCATAAAATCTTCTTAAAATAATTAAAGGCTATTTTTACTGTTTTTTAAACCTTACAGTACTTTTATAAATTAATTTTTATTATATAATATCAATACATTATAATTTCACTGAAAGTGACTTTGTAAAGAATCAAGGGCCTAAAAAGAAAATAGAACATCATAGGGAAGTTAAAAAGATGGACTATTCATTGGTTTGATATACATCATATTTAATCAGTCTTAAAAATCAAGCAGAGAGATTTTCCTAAATCAATGTTCGAGTGTAGTATACCAAATGGCAGCAGCGACTAAGATGAGAAAAAGACTTATTAAGATGTCGTATAAAATAAATTAGATAATTAGAAGAAATTTCAATAAATCAGAATCAAAGAAAAAAATGAAGGTAAGAGTGAAAAAGAGACACATCAAGGCAAGTTCATCACTAGACTCTGTGGTCCACAAATACATAAAAGGGTTTTCAAGAGGGACAAAAATATTTATTGTGTTTTTACCCTGCTTTCCTAGATGATAAATACATATTTCATCGTTATTAACTTTGAAGGGCTTATTAAGAAAACATATAGTAGTCTCAAGTTCTACACCTCATTAATTTAAGTTGTTAATAAGCAAGTAAAGAGTAATGCATGGGTCCTATAGTAAATCCACTCATGTAAACATGTATTAGAATATGTACTGGTTTATTATTTCTCAATGCAATATTATAATTTCACAAATGAAATGTAGTCATTAACTTACTTGAAATCAATAAATGGCTTCGATAAAGGAAGTGGCTTTAAAAAAATGATTTCACTCAATTTTCTAGTTGAATTCAATGAGAGAAAAACTAGTTGGTAGATTTCCTAGGGATCAAGGATTGTATTCTCTTAAACAAAATGAAATCAAATATATGTTTGATACAAGGTACATAGTGATACTGTTTTAAATCATGGTTCAAAAGTTTATAATATAAGAGACTTACAATAACAAAACTAATTAGGTGTCCACTGTTGCATTGTTTTTAATACCCAGAATGTGATACAAATGCAAACAAAAATTAAGATATTAAACAAATACACTAATTTAAGGTATTATACATGTATTATAATTGGTATGGCACCTTAGCCAGGTGGTTAAAAACATGGATTCTACATGATTTTGACAAATATAACTTCTTTGTACCTCAGTTAACTCATTTATATACTGGGAAGTTTAGTTGAGTTTCTACGAGAATCATAGGAGTTAATTAATGTAAAATACTTGGAATACTGCCTTGCTATGATTAAGTACTAGGTAGGTGTTTGAGACCTCCTTCTACATAAGTAAAACTAAATATTGATTTATAAAATATCTTTTGGCTTTGAAAAAAAGTCTGTCTTCTATCTTACACAAAAGTTTGGTATTTATAAAGATCAAATACCTTGTCTTCTTTGCATGCTCTCCAAGAAGACAGGTATTAACTCAAGAGAATTTCTCTCTTTTCTACCTTACATTTAGTATTTCCTTCCAGTTTTTTGAAACCATATAGGTTTTCTTTGTTTATACAAGAATAGTAATATAAATGTTTTAATTGATGTATTTTATTTCAAATTATACAGAAAACATCTTTAAATGATTTAATATTACAGCAATTCACTTATCATAGGATACTTTTCAACTCCAATAATTGTAGATTTTAATTTTTTTTGACGTTTATTCATTTTTGAGAGAGAGAGCATGTGTGGGGGAGTGGTGGCGGTGAGAAACAGAATCTGAAGCAGGATCCAGGCTCCAAGCTGTCAGCACAGAGCCTGATGCAAGCTCGAACTCGCAAACTGCGAGATCACAACCTGAGATAAGGTCAGATGCTCAACCGACTGAGCCACCCCAAGAACCTCTAGATTTTAAGATTTAGGATTATGCTTTTCGAAAGGAGTCTAAAATAGAATGTTTCAAATGACATGATCACTTTAAAGAGCTTAGTGCTAAATTGTTTTCTGAAAGGAACAAACCAAATGATATTTCTACCAGTTTCAAATTAAACTATACGTTTTACAACTTTTATTGTCTGCACTAGAAGACAACTGTCCATCAGACACTTGCATATTTGCACTTCCTGAGAAGACAGTATCTCCTTCTCAAGGGAGGTAACATAACCCACAGAGTGTGTAGGCCTCATATCTGGTCACTGATGACACTTCCATGGGTTTGGGGACTAAACCAAATATGCTGATGCCCTTGCTGCTGGCTGTGCTGAGAGAAATGAAGTCCTTCAGCTCTGACCCTGGAGCCTCACGTCCTCCATCTGTATCCACGAAACTGTGGCAGGCTAACTAGTTAGTTTGTAAACAGGATAGAATTTTAGACCCTTTGCAGTTCTTGACTGGCTGCCCTGACACGCACGCACGCGCGCGCACAACACACACACACACACACACACCATCCCTTAGTTAATTCGATCAACAAGAAGACTGGTTGTCATTCTAGTTTGAATTCAAGATTACTAATGAGACTGCATATTTCATCATGTTTGTGAAATGGCCACACGTGCTCTTTGTAGGTGTTCTATTCATTTATTTATCAGGAGCTTATGTTTTCTGTGAATTTTAACAAAATCCTTATAGACTAGTAATATTACTCCTTTAAATGTCATATGGATTACCAATGTATGGATCATGCTCATTTTGTATAAAATGAAGGTGCTGATACTAAGGAACAATACTTTATAAGAGTAATTTTCTCCTTTCACTGTTTTCCTTCTGCCTTTAATAAGGACCTTTTCCTCACTTCCTGTCACCTTTCCTTTCGCCCATGTCCCCAAAAATATCACTCTCTGCTCTAGGGTGCAACCTTTACAAATATTTCCACCCAAAAATGGTCTAGAGGAAAGAACTGTTTACAAGGGTGATTGCCTAGAATGTCCATTTGAACACACTCACTTATTACTAAAATTTTGTGATTCAGAGAAATGAATTAAATGCTCAGAGATCATTTCATTAGAGTTAATAACCATATCATTTGCTTTTGATTACACAATTTGATCCAATTATGTCAGTACTTTTGGTTTCCTCAGGTTGTTCCCTTGGGATATAATTAAATCCAGAATTCATGATTTGCAAATGGACAGAAAAACTTCAGCTCATTTTGTATTAAAGATTGTCCTATCAATATTTAGCAGAAAGAGATGCCTTCAAAAAAAAGAAACTCATAATTTTTAGCATAAAATGATTGAATAAATGATACGGAGGACAAATAAAAATATAAAATACAACAAATACTAGTTACTTTCACGTACAAAAGTGAAAGGTTTGAAATATTTATTTAGCTCATACTCAGAGATAGAAACTGTTTTACTCTTGAAATATTTACTCCTGAAATGTTCTGGTAAAAGAGCATCAAAGAGGGTTATTTGTTTTCCAAATAATAGACCAGGTTGATTTGGACTACTAGCAATAGGAATTTTCCCTCTTGAAAAGAGATTATTAGTAGAAAATTGGCTTTATAACTAATATCAGACTAAAATGAATTTTAAAACATAAGACAATAAAGTATGTTTTTAAAAAGCCACAACACCTATCCATTTAATACCATGATTCTAGATGGTAGGCCTGTTTATGCATGTGAACAATATGCAGTATCTTCAGATAAAGACATAGAAGAGGGAAGTGCATTCAGAAGCCTTTCACACTTTTCTGGTAAAGTCAGCTCAGCCTTTGTTATTCAGATTAGCTTTTCAAGGGTCAGAGCTACCTTTTTTCCCCTTATTTGAGAAATCTTCTGAATACCAAATACTATTTCCTATTCAAAACCCTGAATCTGTCATTAGGCAATTGCTAAAATAAGTCTCAAAGCTCTCTCAGCCTGATTCTTCTTTCTCTCTGTAATCCCCACTTGCCTGATTCAGGGATCTGTATCAGCAGGTTCCATTTCTCAGGCTCTAGTCACCTCTTGGGCATAAAATGTGAAACTCACTCCTCATTTGGCCATACCACTTTGGCTCTGTTCTCTGTCACTGTGGAAATCACTTTTACATATTAGAACTCTTTGTAAAAATGGAATTGCAGGGAGTTTGGGGAACTCATAAATATTCTTTACGGTAGGAAGTCGGTATTAATTCCATCTTCTTAAAAGGATCATTAAACTATGAGAAAACTTGTGACATTAGTAATAACATTGCCAAGGTCAAAGTTGTTGAGTCAAACATATTTGACTAGGTCAAAGAGACGTGCACTTCCAGACTTTTTTTTTCTGACAAGTTAAAGAAATGCCATCAAGATACAAATCACATTTTTAAAATAGCAGCACATATACTGTACCCCACAAGCCTAAGGAGGGTCATGCTATGGTGCAGGTGTCTTCTTGGTACACTTAAAATTCTATGACACCATGAATAAAATACCCCCAAAGAACACTCAGCCCTGCCTTGCTTCTCTGATCGGATGGAAAATTTTAAACTGATCAGATTTAAATCACCTCGTCAGGCAAAATCTTGAAGTATCTCTCAAAGCAAGCCATTAAGAAAACACTTGGAAATTGTAACCTGACAAGAGCTACCCCAACATCCTTCTAGCAAATCTTCCAGGGGCTCATAGAGAGAGGGGTGGGCTTGCTGGCAAAAGACCCACACATGTAGACATCCACCTGGGATAATCAGAAATTTGACCACTAAGGTTACAGAAAAAAATCAATGCCATGAAAGACTACTGTAACTTGGAGGGATAACCACAAACTTCCAGCAATTGGTGTGAAAATGTGATAGAACCAGGAGTGTACTGATACATGTCTAACAACTGCCCTGAAAACAAAACAAAAGATGCAGTTTGTAGTCTTTGCCAACACCTGTGATACAAATACCCTTCCAGCAGATATCAAGCTACTGACATAGTGTCATTGAACAGAGCGGGGAAGACATCTGCACCATCAGGTAGGAGCTAGCTCTGGGAGTGATTACTAAAGTAGTCGGGAGTACTACTAGAAAGAAAGGAGAGTTCTTAGAAGATTAATAAAATCAATAATATAAAGTATCAACACTCCTTTTGACACTTAATCATACTTGGCCAGATTATTGCTTCATTTTGTTTTAGATCCTAACAGGGATATTCATATATCAGATGTTTAAATCTCACTTTAACCAACCAACAAATGAATTACTGTCAACCAATGAATTTATAACAACAAGAAACCACTCTAACAGCAAAGGATCATCTTTATCTACAATCAAACACGACTTACACAAAAGACCAGTAATCAGGGGATTAGACACTATAGCACATCTGGTCACTTTTGTGGCACCTCAGTGAGACCAGAGAGAGGGATCCCTTTGGATGGTTCCTGACACTAGGGTGCAGAGCACCCGCTGCACTTCCTCCCAACTGTCTCCCTCAACAAGCCACCAACGTAAATGCAAGGGCCTTGAGCATGACATTTCTCTTTAGTGTTTAATAATTACATCTGTTAAATGCATACATTCTGATGAAAGCATTTGATATAACTTCTGGATATTTTAGTTAAATACTGAAAAACTACCTCAGAAGATAAAGATGGGTGAAAGAGAGAAAACATTTATCGAGCGTGATAACATTAAACATCTTCATGAATGAGCCAGGGGCTATATATACATGCTGCTCCTGTTCTACAACTAGAGAATTCCAGCTCACACTGGTTCAGTAACCCACTTTTGTTATACAGTTCTCAATCCACAGAAACAGGTGTGCACATATGAATCTACCATAGTCAGGCCACCTGGATGGCTCAGTTGGCTGAGTGTCCAAATCGTGATTTCGGCTCAGGTCATGATCCTGCAGTTTGTGAAATCAGGCCCTGCATTGGGCTTTGCACTGACCGTGTGGAGCCTGCCTGGGATTCTCCCTTTCTCTGTCCCTCCCCTGCTCGCTCTCTCTCTCAAAATGAATAAACATTTTAAAAATTAAAAAAATAATAATGAAATAAAATAATAAAAAATTTAAAATAATGAAATAAAATAAAATAATAGAAAAGAAAAGAAAAGAAAAGAAAAGAAAAGAAAAGAAAAGAAAAGAAAAGAAAAGAAAAGAAAAGAAATCTACCATTTATTAAAGGAGAGCATCCTGAGGGCAGGACATGTTACCTATAAAGAATACACCCATAACCAGCACCACAAGTTGTAAATGTGAAATGGAGTTTGCCTGGTGAAGATCTCACAGGGAGGGAAAGAGCAGGGGACCCACAATCACCCAGCTCTTGTCACCTCACTGTCAGATATGCACCAGTGGAAGGCGTCCAGGAAAGCAGTCCCATTCCCATCACGCATTTATAAGGTGGGGGTGGAAAGAAGCTGCACAGAACATCACAAATCATGAACAGTAAGGGCTTCCTGGTCAAAGTGAGGCCAGGTTGGAAGGCAGCCTGCACCGGATCAGGACGGCTGCCAGTGAGCAAACTCAGCAATTCATCAAGCATGAATCCACAGTCAGGTTTGCCTCGGGCATCACTGTGCTCACATCTAACTCACTTCTGGTCTCCAGTGTTCTAAACTTGAAGCTTGGTTCTCCTGGAAATACAATGGATTACTAATTAAAACAACCCAGAGCAACACAAATTTGAAACCACAGCCAGAACCCGGCAGGTATTAACATCAACATCCATTTGCTGGAGACAGAACGTGGAAGGTGAGAATAGAAACAAATGGAAGAAACTGGCAATGAAACAGTACCCGAGTTCTGTGACCTTATATTTCTTAAATAGAGATCATACTTTGGGACTATGAAATATTTTTTTACTTCATGAACTTAAATGACCACGTTTGGGTAAAATAAATTCACTTTGCGGTATTAAAGAAAATGTAAAGAACCTGGATTACATACAAATTTCTTTAAAAAATACATTATTTTGAAAACTTTCAAGCCTATAGAAAACTGAGTAAACATATTCAATGCAATGTACCTTTCATTTAAATTCATTAATTGCTAATTGTTTTCTCTTCCATATATGTTCTATTTTTGAACCAGAGATTAAGTTGCCATAGATTTTCTTAGAGGTGACTTGAATATAATGAATTATTTTCACAAATAGAAAACAGAATCCAGTTGTCTAGATTCATTTTGAATTTGGAAAATTTTTGGTAAGGAACTGATAAGAGCATATGTCTTAACAGTTATCAATTACCAACAGCATTTATTTTGTTCAGCTTTTCTGATTTTTACAAAAGAAAACCAAAAAGGAGAGAATTACATTAAAATTTCAGAAGATGAGAAATTTGAGACTAGAGATTCCACAGGCTTTTTCAATATCATACAAATAAACTACCCTTGAATTAACAGATTACAATGTGATTTTATAAAAGTTTCCACATGGAGAAATGACTCGTGTCCAACCTAGAAGAGATAAGGTTTGGATTTCAGACTATGTGAAAAGTAGCAAGGCAAGTCTAAAATCAAATCTACAAGAATATATAACTTCTGTTTAGTAAAAGAAACTTATTGAAATTTTTAAGTCTATAAAAATAAATCAATTTCATAATTGAACATTTGCAAACATTTGGATATATGATTTTGAAAAAAAAAGTGTAATTCTATGTGTAATTCATAGTGAATACACTATGAAGACAGTGTATTCTTCAGCATTATTCAGAATGCTGAATAATGAACTTTGAGATTTAATAAATAAATTTTTTAGAGTTTTATCATAAAACTCTTCAAGACAGTAAAGTGCCATGGATAGTGCTTATTATATGTGCTTTACTTTGGACATTTTCCACATTCCCAATGGGAACATGAAGTAACTGTTGTTCTACCAGACTTAATCTTTTGTCTTATAAATGGGAGCAAATAAATTAAAGGTTTATTTATATATCCATCATTAGTGTTCCTCAGAAAACTACTTTAATCTGTTCTAGAAATCTTAATTTTCTAGTCTTTGTGGAGTTACCACTTTCAAATGATCACAATTGACACAAAGATGTTTATCTGGTCATGTTCTATTTTCTGAAGGCAAGTGATTCCAAGCTTGTCCCAAGAGTGCATTAAACATTTTAATAAAAGATACTATGCACTTATAAAAATAAATATAAAAATAAACTGATTAATTTAAATATGAAAATATTAATTTTAAATTAATAAGTTCATTTCAAATCAAGTAAATTTTATTTTTTTAATTCTTTTAAATGTTTTATTTATTTCTAGGGGGGAGAGAGAGAGAGAGAGAGAGAGACAGCATGACAAGGGGAGGGTCAGAGAGAGAGGGAGACACAGACTCTGAAACAGGCTCCAGGCTCTGAGCTGGCAGTCAGCACAGAGCCCGACGCGGGGCTCGAACCCATGAACCGTGAATCATGACTTAAGCGAAAGTCGGTCGCTTAACCGACTAAGCCACCCAGGCGCCCCTCAAATCAAGTAAATTTTAAAGAACATGTTGGATGTTGAGGGAAGAATGGGATAGAGGTAATGCAAAGAAACATTATTTAACACAAAGGAAATCAACCTACCACAGTTTTGGGTATTGTGTCTCTTTAGCAATTTTTTTATATGCGATAGTGTTTCCCCATCATTAAGTCTTCTCATAAATGATTAAACTAGTGCTAAAGTACACAGAATAAAATATGAAAATCCCACTTCACCCCTATAATTTTATTCCAAGTCATCTCTTTAGAATTAATCATTGTTGCAATCTGGGGGGGATCCCATTAATTCCCTTTTTATATACATATAATATTTATATGAAATGAAACATATGTACTCTGTGAAACTTGTTCTTTTCACCTAACAGTATGTCTCAAAATCTTCCAGTATCTATACAGATATTTTTATCTCAATTGTTTCAATGTCTGTATTCAATAGTACAAACTTAAATAATTAACACAGCCACTCCTCTATTAGTGGACAATAGCTTATTTCCAGTATTTTACTACTGTCACAATTACCACTCCATGTGCAAACATTTCTGTGGGTAATATTCTGATTAGTAAAATTCTGAAATCAAAGACACATACTGCCAAATTCATTTTCAGAAAGGCTTCATTTCCATCTGTAGTACATGAGTCATCTACCTGGCCGCATCACTACAAACACTTGATATGACAAGTAATTTTAATATTTGCTAAAATATAACCAAAAATAATCAGTATCTTAATTTGCAGTCCCATAGTTCCTAGTGAAGATGATCATCTATTTTTAAGAAGACAATCACTCATTTTCTCTGAAAATGAATAAAATAATTTTAATAAAAAGGGCTCAATTAAGCAAATATACTAGAGTGAAGAACCCTTACTCCTACCCATTTTATTAAATGACGTACTCTGATCAACAGCACTCAAAGTTTTAACAACCAGTTCACGTGTGCAAGGCAGATGGTCAAAACAAGAGTATATGAATATTAAGAGAATGAAATAGATGATCAAATGGCTCCTGATCATGAACCCAGAACTCAGTGAACCTCAGCTGTATGCATCTGCATGCATGCCCCTGTTATTTTTATTTGCTACAGCATCATGGCCATATACCTGACAGAGAACATGTATCTTCCCTTCAACCAGGAGATGGTCTTTGTATAGCACAGTTAGTAACATATTATACATGTATAATAATTTTTGTGGAATTTTATGTCACATGCACACATAGAGAGAGAGAATATATACATTACAATTGGTAATTTAAAATGTGTATTCATAACATTTAATGTAGTATTAACTCCTAGCATTTGGCCTGCTATCTCAAATGGGGACTCAAAAAAATGTATCTCAAAAATATATACAATGTTACAACAATGTTAACATTGGACCTGAATTCTGTTCTCTTCAATCTATAATTTTAAAATACAAACCAAAATTTGTCTTTTCAAAATGACCCTAAAAGAAAGTTTAAACTGAACTAGTATTACTAGTTCTCTATATCATTGGTTTCTATGAATAATATCTGAAAATCTAGTATCCATCATTTTTTTAGTTGTGATACAGTTGACATATGGCATTACATTAGTTTCAGAAGTACAACATAATGATTCAGTATTTGTCTATAGTGTGAAATGCTCACCACAATAAGTCTAGTTGACATCCATCAAAACACATACTTACAATTTTTTTCTTATGAGAACTTTAAAATCTACTCTCTTAGCTACTTTCATATATACTACACAATATTATTAACTACATTCACCATCCTGTACATTGCATCCCCATGTTTAATTTATATTAAAACTGGAAATATCTAACTTTGACCACCTT
This sequence comes from Hyaena hyaena, assembly GCF_003009895.1. NCBI lineage: Eukaryota > Metazoa > Chordata > Mammalia > Carnivora > Hyaenidae > Hyaena > Hyaena hyaena. Next base: position 390,699 of record NW_024081154.1, read on the forward strand.
CACGCACTTTACCTAACCTCCTGCCTCTGACAACTAACACACTATTCTTTGTATCTAGCAGTTTGGTTTTGGTTTGGGTTTTAGATTTCACATATAAGTGAGGTCATCACATGGCATTTGTCTTTCCCTGCTAGACTTGTTTCACTTTGTATAATGCCCTCAAGCTCCATCCATGTTTTCACACATGGAAACATTTCCTTATTTCTTATGGCTGGATAATATTCCATTGTGTACACCCACACATTTACACACACACACACACACACACACACACACACAAATACACATACACACTCTTCTTTATCCATTCATCCAGTAATGAACACGTAGGCTGCTTCTATATCATGGCTATTGTAAATAATGCTGCAATGAACATGGGAGTGCAGATATCTTTTCAAATTACTGTTTTCCAGACCATGAGTTTTTTACACTTAATTTATGAGTATATGAATCTATACCCCTTGGGATAGACATTGGGTTCAGTTTGATAAAGTGAGAACTTGAAAAAAGCAATGAACCCTTTTCCTAGGAGTAACTTCATAAAATAAGATACATTCCTTATGAATTCAGGGAATTCTCATCTATCTATCCACATATTTATTCAATGACTAAATGACTACGATGTGCCAGGCACTGTCCTAGCCATATGGGACCTGAGTGAACAAAAGAAACAATATTTGTTTCATCTTGGAAATTACATTTTAATAGGCAGGACCAAAACCTTATGAGAAATATAATAACTAAGTTACTTACATGCATGTGAGAAAATGCTATTAAAAACAAGGTAAAGTAAGGGGAGCTGGGAAAGGAGAAGGTGGGAAAAGCAGATGCAAAAATTAAAGCTGTACAAGGAGGTGAGGGAAGAGCTCAGTGAGAGGCCAGGAATCCAGAAAGATCCACAGGACCAAGGAAAATTAAGGAAGGAGTGTCTGGGGAAAGAATATTCTAGGCAGGGGACCAGAGCAAAGACCAAAACAGAATCTGTGCATTCAAGGAACAGACCTCACAGACTTCCCAGAACATATCCAGGGACAACCCCCCACCCATCCTGGGAATCTCCTAACCTATGGAGAATCTATCTTTGTCTATGCACTTATAGTAAGCTAGATAATGGTATGGATTTTAGACCCAGAGCGACCTAGATTTGGATGCAAATTTTTATACTTGTTTTGTGACCTTTACCAACTCATAGAATTTGAAGACTTCTGTCTCTCACCTAGAAAACGGAGACAATAATGCTAAAATCTACCTCATAGATTCTGTAATAAGGACAATGCATATACAGAGCTTAGCACTGGGGTTCTTATGCATAGCAGAGTGATCAGAGTCAACACCACTATATTATAAACTCCAAAGTTGCTAAGAAATTAGATCTTAATTGTTCCTACCACAAAAAAAAAATGATTAATTATGTGGCATAGAAGGGGTAATATTTAACACTATGATGGTAATCATACTGCAAAATATAAATGTTTCATATCAGTGCTTTGTACTTCTTAAATTTACCGTGTTATATGTCAATTAGAACAATAAAAATAAATAAACAACCTCCTGCGTTAAAAAAATTTAACAGAGTAAAATTCATGATAATATAGATCTTGTAATTATTACTAACCCAAAAATTATCCTAACTAAATACAATAAACATACGTGTGTTAAAAAGAAAAACAAAAGAAAAAAAAAGCCAGCCCATGTTTTTTTTATTAAAATTATTTTTATGAGAACTGGAGAATCAAGAAGTTGAGTTATATAAAAATTACTGACGTTTTCCAAGGCACCTTAAAAATCACAGGGATATTTTTTTAATTCACAGAACTGTTATGCTATAGTTCAAATATTAACAACCTGGCAAATTTATAATCACATAGAAGATTGAAAAGAAACAATAAACTGGTCCAATTTTTATCTTTTAATTTGTAGGAAGTCCCTAAGCAATATTAATCCAGCAAAAAGCAGCTCACCACAGACTGAAGGTTAATCTTTAAATTCTCTTTTATTTTGAACCTCATATATTTCTTCCCCCACCCCCAGGGGAAATCTACCAGAGATTTATTTTTTATTTTTTTATCTTAAATAGTTTTGTCAAATTGGTTTCCATATAACACTCAGTGCTCATCCCAACAAGTGCCCTCCTCCATGCCCATCAACCCCCGTTCCTTCTCCCCCACCTCCATCAGCCCTCAGTATGTTCTCAGCATTCAAGACTCTCTCATGGTTTGCCTCCCTCCCTCTCTCCAACTATTTTTCCCCTTCTTCTCCCCCATGGTCCACCATTAAGTTCCTCCTAATCCTCCTATACGTGCAAGGATATGGTATCTGTCCTTCTCTGCCTGACTTATTTCACTCAGCTTAACACCCTCAAGGTACATCCATGTTGCTACACATGGCCAGATTTCATTCTTTCTCATTGCCATGTAGTATTCCATTGTATACATAAACCACATCTTCTTGATCCATTCGTCCGTTGATGGACACTTAGGCTCTTTCCATGTTTTGGCTATTGCTGAGAGTGCTGCTTTGAACATTGGGGTACATGTGCCCCTAGGCATCAGCACTCCTGTATCCCTTGGGTAAATTCCTAGCAGTGCTATTGCTGGGTCACAGGGGAGTTCTACTGTTAATTTTTTGAGGAACCTTCACACTGTTTTCCAGAGGGGATGAACCTATATACATTCCCACCAACAGTGTACGAGGGTGCCCATTTCTCCACATCCTAGCCAGCATCTAAAGTCTCCTGATTTCTTCATTTTAGCCACTCTGACCTGCATGAGGTGATATCTCAGTGTGGTTTTGATCTGCATTTCCCTGATGAGGAGGGATGCTGAGCAACGTTTCATGTGTCTGTTGGCCATCTGGATGTCCTCTTTGGAGAAGTGTCTGTTCATATCTTCTGCCCATTTCTTCTCTGGATTATTTGTTTTTCAGGTATGGAGTTTGGTGAGTTCCTCATAGAATTTGGATACTAACCGTTTATCTGATATGTCATTTGCAACTATCTTTTCCCATCAGTCAGTTGTCTATTAGTTTTACTGATTGTTTCCTTTGCTGTGCAGAAGCTTTTAATCTTGATGAGGTCCCAATAGTTCATTTTTGCTCTTGATTCTCTTGCCTTTGGGGATGTTTCAAGTAAGAAATTGCTGCGGTGGAGGTCAAGGAGGTTGTTTCCACTTTTCTCCTCTAGGGTTTTGGTGGTTTCCTGTCTCACATTCAGGTCCTTTATCCATTTTTGAGTTTACTTTTGTGCATGGTGTGAGAAAGTTATCTAGTTTCATTCTTCTGCATGTTGCTGTCCAGTTCTCCCAGCACCATCTGTTAAAGAGGCTGTCTTTTTTCCACTGGATCCTCTTTCCCGCTGTGTCAAAGATTAGTTGGCCATACATTTTTGGGTCCAATTCTGAGTTCTCTATTCCATTCTGTTGGACTATGTGTCTGTTTTTGTGCCAATAACATACTGTCTTGATGATGACAGCTTTGTAGTAGAGGCTAAAGTCTGGAATGGTGATACCCCCGTTTTAGTTTTCTTCTTCAATATTACTTTGGTTATTTGGAGTCTTTTGTGGTTCCATACACATTTTAGGAGAGTTTGTTCTAGTTTTGAAAAGAATGCTGTTGCAATTTTGATTGGGATTGCATTGAACGTATAGACTGCTTTGGGTAGCAATGACATTTTAACAATATTTATTCTTCCAATCCATGAGCATGGAATGCTTTTCCATTCCTTTGTGTCTTCTTCAATTTCCTTCATTAAGTTTCCTATAGTTTTCATCATACAGGTCTCCTATATCTTTGGCTAGGTATTCCTATGTATTTTATCTTTTTTTGTGCAATTGTGAATGGGATCAGTTTATTGATCTCTCTTTCTGTTGCTTCACTGTTGGTGTATAAAAATGCAACCGATTTCTGTACGTTGATTTTGTACCCTGCAACTTGGCTGAATTCCTGGATCAGTTCTAATAGGCTTCTGGTGGGGTTTGTTGGGTTTTCTACATAGAGTATCATGTCATCTGTGAAAAGTGAAAGTTTGACTTCTTCTCTGCCAATTCTGATGCCTTTTATTTGCTTTTGTTGTCTGACTGCTGATGCTAAGACTTCCAGCACTATGTTAAATAACAGTGGTGAGAGTGGACATCCCTGAAAGCTCATATATTTCTATATCTTCAAATGTTATATACCATAAGATATAATGCTTTACACATTAACATGTTATCTAACAGCAGAAAAAAAATAGATTAAAAAAAGTGAAAATTTGATGATAAACCATTCCATTATCCCATTATATAGAGCAACTCGTGTATACGGTAAAAAATAAAATCACAACTCCTATCATATTTTCTAAAAAAACAAGCATTTAAAAAGTTCCTTGCCATGAACAGGGATTTTAATAACCAGAATCCCTTGGGAAAAGAATCAAGCCCAATGTTATTTAATATATTTATAGCATATCTGTTGGAAGAAATAGACAATAAGATATATTCCAGTAACACAAAACCATTTAGGTCAGTAGAAACCAGAAGGGTCTGAAAGACACCAGAAGGAACTAATCAAATGTGAAGCATGATGAAATCTGGCTTATTAATGCAAGGTGATCTCAATTCTCTTTAACTCTACATTTTCAGCAAACAGCCCTATCAAAGGAGCCAAGGCTTCTTTCCCTCAGCAGGCAACTAGGCAACAATCGCTCCTATCACTTAAAAACAAAACAAAAGGGAAAAAAAAACCTTCCTCCTGTTTCTCTTCACATTCCATGTTTTATACCTCCCATTTATTCCTCAAACTCCCAGAAATCTGGTGCATGGCCCTCTGTTCTCCAAAAATGTCATGAGTCACTTTTATTGTCTCAATCATAGAAAATCACATCTTGATCATTACCAAGACCAGTGAATTCTATGTCTTAGTATCTATCAGAGTTCTTCTTGCTACCTTCACTGCAACAGCCTGGATTGAAGACATTATTTCTTATCCTCCTAATGCAGCTCTCTCCTCCCAATCAGTTACTTCACTAGTTAAAGAAACATGTATTCTGCAGTAATGTAACAGACTCCACCCCTTTTCTTCATCACCAATATTGCTTTCTCCTATTACATATTTGGATACTTTCACAATCTGGACTTAAATTCTAATATCCAACTGTCTACACAAGAACACTGACCCTTCATCATATCACGCACCAACAAAAATCACCTCTATTTACATGTTTCCATAACCTTGTTCTACCAGGTTAGTGCTATAATTCTTTAAGACCCAAAGTGAATACTATTTATCCGAAAAAGCCCCAGTGTTTTGGGGAAGAGTCCCTGAACACCTGCCAAGCTGTCACATACACAGAAGTGTTCACATAATGACTATCACCCCACTACTGTTACTTCATTATAGGCACAATGATTCCGGTCCTCTTTTGACCTTATGGATTACAAGGTATCTGAGAGCAGGGGTGGATTATTTTAGTCCATAGTGAGCCCCAAAGCCTATAATCAATACTATAGAAATATTTAACTAAACAAAAACAAAAGATAAATTTTAGTTTTACGTTTCCAAATGTAGAACAGACTGGCTTTGGAACCAAAATTTAATGGTAAATATTCATGTTGTTCAAATGAATGCTCTTCTTTGGAAATGTGCCTGACTCACAGTATTAAGAATATGGGAGGCCATGATTAATTTCTAGTTAAGAGACCAGTCACATCATGAAGGGGAAGTGAATGAGAGTGATGTGAGCCATGTAGAGGTGAGGAAGGGGTGGCGGGGGTGGGTGGAGAGTTGGCAGCTGTATGGCATATGAAGGAAGAAACAAACATCCCATATTGGCATGTGGAAGCAAGGGAGAGCTGGAGAGAGAGCCAGAATATCCTGTGGCAACCGGAGATAGCTATGAGAGAGAAGACAGGTAGATCAGAGACCTGAAGGTGGGCAATTGTCAAAAACATGGATTTAGGCAATAAAATCATCCCCTAATGCACTTCCATGCCTGCTTCAACCTTTAAGACGGAAAGCCTAGTTAAAGAAGAAACTCTCCCAGCTCCCCCTGACTCCAGGTATTATGCAATTTTATGTCAGTGTGATTGCAGGATTGTTTTTATGAATAAGCCTAGTATGATTAGAGACAGTGCAAAGAGACCAAAGTCAACAACTCTCCTTGTCTACTCACAAATATCTATGATTGCTTCATTGTTAAAAAAACACACAAAATTCTATAAGTTGCTTGTATTTCTAAAATTTTAGTTTGGAAATGAAGGACAGAAATGCACAAATGAATTATTTGAAATAAAGATGAAAGTGGTATGGCCCCTCACTATTAGGAAGGAAAAAGGATAGCATGGTATAGAAGCATCAGGTAGAAAGGTCTAAGCCCAGCCAATAGGACAAACGGACCAAGCAAGGGTACACAGCGTGGGGCTCCTCTGACTCAAACCACAAAGGCAGCTGGGGGGTGGAGACAGAAAGAACAAAGATTAGTTTATTCTACATTGTAAGCACATGCACACACATACAGAAAGTTACTATGGAAAAATCAATGAAAACTTGTTAGCAATGCAAAATGTTGTACCAAAGTAGGAAAAAACAGTAGCACATGATAAAAATGGTTAAGAAAAAGAATACACAGTAAGTTACTTCTTTAGAAATCAAAGGATCTAGGGGCACCTGGAGGCTCAGTTGGTTGGGCAAACAACTTTGGCTCAGGTCATGATCTCACAGCTCATGAGTTCCAGCCCCACATCAGGCTCTTTAGCTTCTCTGAATTTAAATAAAAGGCCGACCTACATGAGAAGCATCATAGCCACAATAACAATATATACAAGCAAGTATAATATCTGTCTTACCTTTGGAAGAGAAGCTTAGCTATAATGCTATTACTTCCTTGTAAGAGACTGAGAAACACCTTATTTAAAATGTTCATACCTCTACTACAATCAGAAAAATATGCTGATGTGTATCTTAGCTCTCGGCTGCATTTTTCTGTCACAAGACTTTAACCATATATACAATTATATGGAAAGCATAACCACCTAATACAGGTTGAAAATACAAAGAGAATACTGACTATACACTTCAAATGTTTCAAATACAAAAAGCATAATCTAAAATTTTTTATAGTAGAAAAGACTGTTGTATGTAACTTATTTATTCTATCTAACAAGGCCTTATATTTAAAGATCAGATGCAAGTTGAGTTCCTAATGATAGAACATGACTACTGAAAATTTATAGCAATCACCAGGACAGGGTGAGTGGCAGAGAATAACAATAAATTTTAAAGTGGGTTTTGATTTGCATGTTATATAATTACAATAACATTTACTGGATATTGACCTAAATTATCTTACTAAAGTCACATGATAGGTTCTTTTGTCTACCTTTTTACAAATAAGAAAATTTAAACAGGAAGGAATCAAAGTGACATCACCAAGGTCACACAGCGAAGGGCACGAGAAATCTAGTTTTTCTAGGTCAAGAGCACAAGCTGTTAACCACTATGGTGTGGGCATTAAAGCTTCTGAACAACTGTATTAATAAGAAAGAGGTAAATTCCCCAATTTCCCACATAAGGAAATGACAGCCCAGAGAGTTCAGGTTAATAAATCCCTCAAGAAGGGAATGAATTCCAAGCTTTCTGATTGGGGGTGTACAATACCACTTGCTCATAGGGTTCTACGCACAGAGGGAGCCCCAGAACATCTTTTGCTCAAAAGTAATAAAAATAAAAACTAAATCATGTGATAAAAATGGATTACTATTTTGTGCAACGATCATTAACTAAAATAAATGATTTGGAAAACCTCAAAATGTTACCACACTCCCTTCTTTCCTGAGGCACTTTTAGAATATTACTTTTCAAAAAGTGACCATTTCAGTCCAGGTTCTGTTACTCCAAGAAACTAAGGATTAAGAAGCTTAGTAAATTTTTCACTTAATAACTATGAACGAGGATCCAATTTTGGTCTACTTGACTAATGTTCCGGATCCAACCATTCCATTTTCAAGCACAGCTATCTCTTAGCAGGCATCTAATGCACACATGATTAGAGATTTATTAAGTAATTAATAACACAATATGGATTCAAAAAGTCGGGGAACATCTGAGCAAAAGGAATAGAATATTTATGTAAAGGGAAGAAGTAGTAGTCCAATAGAGTATAAGATATGCATGAGATCATGGTAGGAGATGAGGCCTAAAAAAGTTAAATTGGATTTTGGATTACAGAGTACATAGAATACCAAGCTAATGAGTTTAATTTTAAATCAGAGTGCAGTAGGGAGTTTCTTCATGCTTTTAAACTTAGGGGTGATGCAATATAAGTGGTGGTTTGAAAGATAATGCAAATAGGAATATGCAGAATTGACTAAGGAAGAAACAGATGGTAGAGGGAAACAAATATTACATCAGTCTGATCAGAAGAAATACGGCTGGGATGAGAACAGGTGCTAAGAAAGTAGAAAGATATGCATATATGCAAGAGTAAAGGTAGAATATGTCATAGCTGGCAACAGATAAAACATAAAGGCAAAGAGGAAAAATAAAAGTTTGAGACGTGGGAGACTAATGGCAAAATTAGAAGAAATAAGAAGGTCATAGACAATTATAGAATGTTCTGGTTTAAGAAATACTTGGGAATTAACTCCTTGCAACTTCAAATAGGGTGAAGGTCATTCTGGCATACAGAGGCCATGATGTACTGCACAGGTAGATGGAGAGTCAGCTCAAGAGAAAGGAGTTTCAACCCACATTGTGCTTTAGACTAGGGACCACTTCCCCTCTTCTTAGGAAGAAGTGGAAGAGTAGTTCAAAGACATCCAGGACAGAAGCAATCAGCTAGTATTTGCAGGTAAGCATAAGGCTGGAGGAACAGGAACAGAAACTAAATGGTCACACCAAGAAAGATCACATGAAATGTCATGTAGAGAAATGACCTGTGTGCATGTAGGCAGAGCAGAAGACAGACATTGTTCTGTAAATACTACCAGTGAGATTAGAAACACAACATCAGCGAAGCCAAGGGGAAGTCTTCTAGGGATGCAAGAGATTCAGAGTGCTAGTTCAGCCACTTACTAACAGCGGGAGAAAAACTGCACAGGTACCTTAAGAAAACATTTTCACCACCACTAAAAATTCCTTGCATATTTTACCATTTCCAGTATCTTTAAGAAAATGAGACACAGGATTCATATTTCCATAATCCACAACAAAATTAAGTTAATTAAATAATAATGTATATACTAACACAGTTTTCTCCCTGGTCAAAAGAGAACTTTTTAAAAATCAAAGTCATTATACTGAGGCACAGAAAATACATCAAATCCCTGCCTAAGCTATCCACATCCAACATTAGACGATTAAATTAGCAAAAAGTTTAACACACAGCTCAATGGAAAAATCTCTTTAAAATAACAAACATATTATTTTTATTTGAATTGCGACCTATTTTTCTTGGCCAACCTACAAAAATATGTTTCTCTTTCTAAGAGTTCAGGACATTAATGCCAAAGTCTCAGCCAAAGGTTTATAAAAGTATTAGTCAATCGGGTCTGTTTATGATTAAAATACAAAGTTCTCAGGAAAATTAGTCCCTCCAGGGACTTAAGATATGAGTAAGTCCAAAAGCCTAGATTTCTGCTGATATAATCTAACATTCTTTGCCCTCCCCTGAAACTTTCTCCAATTTAATCTGGAAGAGGCTCTTGAAAAGTAAAACATTCAATATGTGAGGAAAGATATACTATCTCTGGAATAAGATATTCTTTATCAAAATGCTTGCTATAAAAACATTTTAAGAGAAGAACATTTTTAGATCTGCAAATTACAGGCAGTTAGCCCCCTTACAATTACTAACGTATTCCATAAAAGTATGGTACACCGAGATGCAAACGCTGTGACAGATATCTAATGCCACCCGAAGTTTAGTGACGCTTCCCTGAGAAATAAAGGAAGCCCTGAGACAGAGATATGGGCCTTGCTTGCACTGAAAGAGAAAGAAAACCATGTGATTACCAGAAAGCACAGAACTGCTCCAGTGGAACAGGAGTAAGAAACTACTTGCACGCACTTTACTTCGGTTTGGGCAGAGGCAGGTGTGTGGACAAGGTAGTGGCTGCAGGAAGCAGATGTCAGGAAGTCTCCTGAGCTGGGAGCCACCCAAGCTGAGAGAAGAAGAACAGGATTTAGGACGAGAAAATGGAAGAGTCGGCCAGCGTATTCACAGGGCCTGAGATGCGATGAGTGAGCAAGGAGTCTGGAGGCCAGAGCGAGTTCAGGAGACAGACAGCAGCTCAGCAGGTCAGGGGAGGAAGATCAGAAGACCCAACCAAGGGAAAAACACCAGCATCAAAACTAACGTTTACTGGGTGTTTATGGTGTGTTAGGGACTGTTTTCAAAGTTTTACATGAACTGTCTCATCTAATCCTCATGATCCCCTGAAATATGTCTCAGAAAGTTACGAAACATGATATGAGGCTTAGAAACCTCAGGAATTTGCTCAGCATAACACATGCTATATAATTCCAACCCAGGTCACTTTGACTTTGCACAGCTAGCTGTTAACCACTTCAGCCCTCACTGATTCTGAGAATGGTCAAAGCCCTGAAGGGTGTGAATCGGAGTCTTTATCTCACATCACTCTGACCTCAGTGGAGACAGTGGTGACAAGGCAGTGGCTGTGATGCTGTTACAGGGACCCCTGAGAGAGGAGGGGGCAGCCTGAACATGGGAAGGAGAAAGGTGTGGACGGGAATGAGAAGGCTTTTGAGAGACATTTAGAAAGCGAATCTCCAGGACAGGAGGTCCAGTGACAAGAAATGCCAAAAGTGAGGAATGGTACTCAAAATGTAGAGCTTGGTCAACGATGCAAGCGACAGGATCCTATGCTATATTTTCTCTTTAATGAAAATAGCCTCAAGGTAATGTAATAACCACCACATTCATATAGCAACACATACTCACATTTAGACAAGACTTTCCTTGGAGAAAGGTAGATTCTACATCAATTTTTGACAACTATAGCATTTAATAAGTCAGAACTGTATCTACATTTAAGAGATGGAAAAACTGACATCAAGTATCCCAAATCATGTATTATGGAATAGTAAAAGTCCTTTTGAATAGGGACATATATTTCATCTTCCTAAGGATTTAAATGTAATTTCACAAATATCACCATGATATCTGTAATTAATATATTTATTTTTACTGTGTGTGTGCCCATTTCTAGCCTACATATTGATGCTATGAATAAAAAATTTAAGGAAATCACTGCATTTGTAACTGTTTCTGATACTTCCACTTGTAACTTCAGATGTCAACTCCTTACCATCTTAACTTTCTGAATACCAGGGAGACAGAAATTTGGAAACAACAAGAATAATCTAAACCAATTGCTTTGCAGAGTAAACTAATCAGTACATCCAGGGACAGAGATGGTTCTGATCAATGGATCAACCAGGACTCCATGAACATTCATCTAAGCCATTAAATGGTGGAACGATGGAAGGGAGAAAGAATGCCTGGTCCTAACAAGTGATAAAAGAATCAGAGGATTTAAATCGTCAACAATCCTTCATGTAATGAGAAAGGGTATAAACAAGACACTATATCTGTTGGCCAAAATTTGCAAACACTGACACCAACCAATTCCCCCAATATAAATCTTGCATCTCAAGAAGATGAGCCTCTTCAGTGAATTCCAGCAATCAAGCACAACACAGCTGATTTAAGTTTGGGAGGGAGCTGAAATCTTTTAAAAGAGGGTTTTATCCTCACATATATAGTGTAAGGCAAAACAGAAAAAATGTTAACACAGAAATAAATTACAACAGCACTTCACCTTGGGATACGTTAAAGGGAGAAAAAAGTATTGATTCTGATCTTACAGAATTTGTATGTACAAGTTACTATTCAGAATTGAGCATAAAACTTGTGTCTTTCAAGAAGCATTTAGTGAGCCATCCATTTAAAAAATATTGTCCTTTTCTGTCCCATCAATGAACTCATTTGCATTCTAGCAAATTACACAAATAAGAACAATTATTGAGTAGTTCTTAAATAAGAGAAGAGAAGAGAGAGGAAGAAAATATGGGGTGATGCTGAGGAGGGGGGAGAGGGTATGGTAAAGCTAATTCACAATAGAAAAGTGTATATCAAATATCTGAGATCTAAAATATGAAAAGAGGGGTGCCTAGGTGGTTCAGTTGGTTAAGTGTCCAACTCTTGATTTTGGCTCAGGTTTTGATATCACAGTTCATGAAATGGAGCCCCACATCAGGCACTGTGCTGACAGTGTAGAGACTGCCTGGAATTCTTTCTCCCTCTGTCTCTGCCCCTCCCTGTGCTAACGGGCACTCATACTCATTCTCTCTCCTCTCTCTCTCTCTCAATAAATAAACATTTTTAAAAACTTCATTAAAAAATAAAAATATGAAAAGAATGCACAAGTTATGTCAACAATTAAAAACTCTTTCAGAAAGTCTAATTTATGTGAATTTTATTATTTAGGATTAACAAAAATGTTATTTAGAAGCTTCTGAGGGAGACAACTGAAGAAAAACATTTTAAAATTTATATTTACCCATTTTCCCCCATAAGATTATTGGGGAAAATTTATTATTATACTAAAAAAGGAATGACAAATAATTTTAATAAACATTTGTCACTTAAAATGTATTTTTGTCGGGCTTGAATACTTCCCCATATTCAAGGTCTGAGAGTGTTCACTCAACCCCCAAACAACGGCATTGGGGGTACGGAGTTGGGGGGGGAATTACAGAAATTAAAGTTAAGGAAGTAAACATTAACTAGAAAGAAGGGAACAGCTGAGACATTTCTGGTTAATTTACTTCTGAGCAAATTCTATTTTTTTTAAAAATTTTTTTAATGTTTTATTTATTTCTAGGAGAGAGAGAGAGACAGCGTGAGCAGGGGAGGGTCAGAGGGAGAGGGAGTCACAGACTGAAACAGGCTCCAGGCTCTGAGCTGGCAGTCAGCACAGAGCCCGACGTGGGGCCCGAACCCACGAACCGCAAGATCATGACCTAAGTGAAAGTCGGACACTTAACTGACTAAGCCACCCAGGCGCCCCTTTTCTTCTGAGCAAATTCTAAAGATCTGGACTCAGTTCTCTAAAAGAGCAACCGGAACTCCATCCGTTCCCAAACTTTTCCTTTTCCTTGGAGAAAAAAGGGAATTGAATGGCCTTGGCTCCCTGACAGCAGAGAAAGCCCATTTTCAGCTCTGTGCTGGCCAACTGTGTCAACAGCCTTCTGCTTTAGAGAATGTGTTAAGGGAATTATTTAAAAGCATGTCTAGTCAGTTTAAGAGATATCACAGAACATCACATTGCAATGTTGAAGTGACAGAATGAACAGGAATCTCTTGGGCATTTCATTAGCGATGGGAGTACAACTTGGCCCAACATCTACTAAGGTCAGTTTGGAAATAGCTATCAAAGTTATGAATGTATATACTCTTGTATAAATGTACAAACGTGCTATTTCATCTTTGGTATCTATCCAAGTGATAATGCAAAATGGCTTATGTACAAGGGTTTTTCACTACAGTATTGTTTGTAATAGCAATGACAGTAAACAATCTATGTGCTTATCAGGAGACAATGGCCCATCTATACAAAGGAAGATTATTAAACTGTTTTGAAAATAGATGCTTTTTATGTTCTTGTATGGAAAAACTACCAACCCATATTAAGCAAAAATGATCAAAGCACAGGGCACCTGGGTGGCTCAGTTGATTAAGCATACAATTCTTGGTTTCGGCTCAGGTCATGATCTCACAAAAAAAGAAATTAAAGCACAGAACGTGGTAGGATACTATTTATGTAAATACGTGAAAAGAGAATAAATTTTCACATTTTGTCATAAAAACATGGTACTACTTGAAAGGATTCACAAGAAACTAACAGTGGTTACACAGGGGAGAGCTAGGGACTGGAAAACACTATTTTGCATATCCATATGAAATGTCTGAATCTGGAACTATGAATATATGACTTTTACAAAAATCAAAAAAGTAACATTTTCTAAAAAGGAAAAAGGAAAAAAAATCATGTTATCAAACTCATCCCCAGACAGTACATTCAGTTATACTGTCTTCCAGCATAACAGGAAAGACCCTCTAATCCTCAATGCTCATCTCATTTAGATGTCTAATGAGCCCCGAGGATAGAAAGGAATGAGCAAGGACAGCTATCAATATCAACTTAAAACAAATTAAATTCTCTAGAAGCCTGTGTGGGGTTGTCTTCTTATCAGGATCAATTCCTTTAACTAAAAAAACTTTCTGTACAATTCTATCAGAAACAAAATATTTCTTCTGTCTTTGAAACTAATTTCGAAGATTCAATTTCATTTCCAATATCTAATTCTATCAAATGTTCATTAAAAAGAGAAGCTTTACTATGAGAAGTGAATGAGAAAAATAATATCAAAAAGCTACAGAGTAGGTACAATAGGCTAATGGTACATCACAATTTATCACATCCATATTTTATATAGAACATGTGAAAACCAAAACTCCATTTTTCCTAGAATAGGAAAATTTATCTCTAAAAGAAAATTAAATTTTGCCAGCTTGGGCTCCCAGAATAACAGTATAATTCATATTCATGCTAATGAAAATGAAAAACCTTGAACTTCCTGGAAAAAAAAAATTTAAACAGCAAAAAACAGCTCTCAAACAAATGAAATAAATATATTCAGAAGAGAATATTAACTGTACTACTTTCAACTCAACTTGTTATAAACCATAAATATAATCAAATGGTTTGTTCAAATATTGCTTTTCTAATTAAGTGGAAAATTTGCCACCAGTTATGAACACAAAGAGTAATTTAATATTTTCTGATAATTAAATATTTTGGGAACTAATAGAATTGACGGCTATGTTAGGCCCATAACAACATTCTGGGAGGCCTTTTCTTTCCCACGTCTCACTAAGGCTCACTTAAGTCACCGTGGCTCTTACCCTCTACTACCACTGCCTCCTCTACAGACCCAGGGCTGCTGTGATCAAATGTAATTCAGCAGAAATCATTAAGACACAGACAGCCTGTTGGTAACAGCCTGATAGTACTCACCTTTTAACACTTAAATACGTGTTCAATTACAAGACATTCTCAGAGAAAGATCAGAAGTGATTAAATAAACTTGGGGATAAGGAAGGCTGTGCCCTCCATCATATCATCAAGTTCTCTGAAGTAGGAACATTGCTTGACTGAGCTTAGAAATTTCCCCCCATTTCTTGGTCCTTTAGTTTGAGATAATTTTCTAGTCTTTTTGCCATGTGCTAAGTGACAAGCAATGATGCAATTAAACAACAGTGACTCAAAAGTATGATTCTTCTTATAAAGTTTACATTATGTATATGTCTTAATATTTAACAGGTTTTCTTCAATTTACTTCTAATCTGGAAATTTAGCTCATAATTAATAAAAATCGCAGTATTATATCAAATGGCATTATAAAACGTAGACCCCCTAACAGTGAATCTACCCATAATACAGGGTGTCAGAAAAAGTGAGGACATTATAAACTTTTTATTTTCAATTTACTGCCACACTTATTCACCCAAACATGCATGGAGGCTTACTAAGAGCTCCCAAACAAACATAAACAAGACAATGCCTCTGCCATTTCAGGGCATGGAAACAGACGTAAACATTATAAAGAATAGTGAGAGAGGAAACAATGAAGGCAGAGGAACGTCACTCTCTTTCAAAGATGGGGCCTAAGGTGACCTAATACGTGAAAGATGAGAAGGAACCAAATCTGTGAATTTGGAGGGACAGCAAGCCAGATGGGACAACAGGACAGAGGCCCGTGGGGACAGTGTGAACTGAGCATATAATTATTAATAGGGAAGATCTAGCACAGAGAGACACAAGCACAGTCACAACTGCGTAAAGAGGAGTTGAATAAAATAACAAATTCCTAAGAATTGGGAAGAGATGCAGACGGAGGACAGGTGATAATGGTCAGCCTTTGAGAGGCCTTGGAACCTTCTCCCAGGTACGAGGAGGGAGGTCAGTAAAAGGTGGTGGGGATGCAAGGATACTACTATAATATTGCTTCTATTTTCTCAGGGGTATGTGATACTAAATCATAGGAGGGCGAGTTAATGAATTATTTCAGAGAATTAAAGAGGTGGCCAAAGGAAGGAAGGGACAGTATGCTTCTCAAAGGGTTTAACTTGATTCTAATTGATACTGACGTTGCCATTTTACCTGACCATCTGGGAACTATGGTATTTGTAGAAATAAAAAAAAATTCCTCAGTTTTCCAATCTTATGAAGTTTGATTTATCAAAAATAAAAATATTTCAAAAGTTGTACTTTTTTTTACTGTGAAGGGGTATAAATAACACAAATACATGAAATGAAACTCAAAAGGCCACCCTAACTCCCTCCCATACATACAATCAGGGGTATGTTGTGGAAACAACATGTTTCTTTTCAGTGCTTTAATTTCTTTAGAATTTGTTGGATATTAAAGAAAGCTCACAACAGTCTTCTTTCAGCCACATAGCAGAGAAAAAAGTGGATCATAGACATACAGACCCAATGAAAATACTATGAGGCACAAATTACCAGACCTCAGTGGGGGGACTAAGAACATAAAACCACTGGGCAAAATGGTTTAGCACTTAAAAATAGCTATTTTTCAGGACCATTTCAGAACCATGCTGAAGGTGACTGGAAAAAGCCTGTGTAGTACTGATTAAAGAAAAAAAAAATCCCTACCTAGATCATAACTGTCCAAAATTAAACACGGCTTATGAGTGATTCCATTTGTACAGGCAGGTTCCAGGAAACGGGTAGTGAAAACAACAGACTGTATGCTGAAAATGTTAATGTAATTTCTTAACCAGTATTTTTGAAAGAATAGCAGTTCCACTGTTCATTGAACACAGAAATAAAGACCAAAGTTTCAAAAGCAAATGACATACAGATTGGTGGGAATAAAGTGCGTCAGAGTATAAAGCATGCATTCTTTCCATCGTCATACTGAATCACACGGCTCACAACAAAAATCTTTCAGACCACCTGCGATGAAAATATGAAAAGGCACCTGAGGGTCGTAGCTAAAAATGAAAATCTATCTTTATCCAAAGTGTATGCTCTAAATGTTTGGTCCTATCAGCTGTATTCACAGGCAAGAAAATCATCAGCTACAGGCAGATTCCCCATGAAGGTTAATCCACCTACCACCAAAGATGTTTCACTGGGTAGAATTTCTATCTCACTTCCCTGCTGCTTGCAGCCTTTTAGCTCCATAGGCCAAACAAGCAATAAATAGGGCCAGTCATAAAGGGACAGGCGAATTGATGAGGACCCTCTCAACTGCACAATGCCCCCCAAAAGCCAGTGAGTCAAATGGTGCCTCCCTGACTCCATTCACATGACAGAGGGATGCAGATGCTTAGCCAGTGGCCAAGCAGAAGCCCTTGTAAGACACTCAGCATTCTTAAATGTATTCTTAGATTTAATTGTATTTAAACCATGCGTGCTTGCCAAAAACAAAAGGGAGTATAAAAAATGGACACAGACACAGAGATTAAGGCTAATGTCATTTTTGTGTCAGATTATGTTCTTCAGAAAAGAACCAGAGATGATTTAAAAAGATTAAATTTTATTTTAATTCTGATAAGATGCCACAGAAGCAAGAATCTAGTTCTAAAATGCTGATGGGGGCATTAGAAATACACCAGGGATGAAAATGAACCAGCCCACCATACCAAATGGAACTTTCAAGATGCAAGGAGAAAATAATATATAAAGGAACAAAACAGTTACTCCATACTAGAGAGAATTGTTGCATCATAGCCAGTAAGTCTATTCTTACCCAAAATAAAGATGGGAGGAAAGTAGCATCTAACAAGTGACTACAATACACCAGAAATGGGATCTCCACGTTATGTGTTCCATGTCACTTAGTCTTCATACACAGAATCAGTATCTGCCAAATGGGTATCATTTTCCGCATTTTGTACACATTGAAAATGAAGTTGGCGAAGATCACATAATCTAGATAAGACCACACAACTGGTGAATTATGGGTCAGACAAGAGAACCCACTCATGGGAGGGGCAGGATTCCAGTTCTGAATATACACTCTGCAGGCTCATGGTGTGTTTTTGCCACTAAATATACCTAATGGTAAAATGCTGCTTGTCATTGGACAAGAAAAGAGCATCCAAAGTGGCCCTGATTGTAGGTGACAAGGACCCTCAGGAAATTAATGTGTCCTCAGAAGGATGTCTACCAAGGTCCCTGTGCTCTAGTCCTATTCTTCTACTTGAAGATTCCTATTCACAGTTCTTTAATAATAAAGCCAGACACTATGAAGGGCTGATGGAAAATAATACGTCACATACATGCAGGATGCTTCCATCATGTTTTAAAACACAAATAATTTTAAGATATGGATTACAATAATCAGCTTGTTATTAAAGCACAACAAAATCTTTTGCCATTAATATAGCCAGGTGACATGAAAACTTTTTTCAAAGGTTGTTTTGGTTTCATTTTTAATGTTATCGTGAATATGACAGGTTTCTGCTATACGGAAGATCTCTGGCATTTTATAATGAAACCTAAATTTAATTTTAAAACAATCTTGATGTTTTTAGCTTCTACATTTGCTGTTGCTGAAGTAAACACAATTATGTTTGCTTCTGCCCAAGTTCTGCACAAGTTTGTCTATTAGGAAACAGTATAAATAAATCCCCTTCCTTTTAATAGAGAACTGTAGAATTTTAGAATTTGGAGGCAGAGGGCTTTGATTATTTTTATCCAGATAACCCTAGCAGTCATGTGGTTCCTCAGTGTTTATGGGCTAAATAACTAAAGAATAAACACAGACACACATTCCAGGTCCCATTTGGCAGCAGTAGAACCTAACCGTAGGTCCCATGATGAGGCCAATGCCAGAGGCCCTGCGCGTACCCCCATCATAATTTCTAGAGATCTTCCGTGTTTTAACAAGATGACCTTGTGGCCAGGTCACTGACTGATTTGCAGCTGTTGTAATCAGATATCTAAGGAAGCCATCTCCTAATTTTGTAATTTAAAAAGAATGATCATTTCGTATTTGGAAACCGACTACTTACGTCATCTGAATGGTTCTAAGGTGTCAGTGAAATGAGTTTTTTGTTTGTTTCCTTTTAGAAAAGGCTATTAAGCCCTTGGAAAAGGATCTTCCCTTATGCAGGCAGATCAGAGGAAAAACCAACTTCAATGAGAAGTATGGAAGTAGGACCCACAACCTGATCATCGCAGACACCCATCATCTCATCATTCAGAGGTAACACAGACAACAGCTAGTACCACAATTACTTATTGACTGGCTTGCTCATGTTTTTTTAAACCACCCACCATTGTGTAAAATCTGGATAAGCTTAAGATGTTTCTTCACTACTGTATGTCTACTCACATACAAAATACACACTAAGTTTTAAAATTTATTGTTGCCCTCGATCTTCAAAACTTTGGCCTTAATCATAAATTAGGATAAAAATCAAAACTGAAACACTTTCCTAGAAGCTTACCTTTTCAATGACTTATGAATGTATTCACTGTGTATCATGTGAACAGTTATAAAGCACAAATATTTTCAAAAGTTTAAAAAGTATCAGAATAAGCAATGCTAGACTATTCTAAATATAAGACAAATAAAAGGAATTTATTCTCAAGCATTATTTTATTTAAATATGTTTTCTATTTAGAAGTGCCTGGCTGGCTCAGTACAATATGTGACTCTTGACCTCAGGGTTGTGAGTTCAAGCTCCACATTGGATATTGAGCTTATTCAATTAAAAAAATAAATAACATTTAAAAATGGGAAAAAATATGTTTTCTATTTAAAATTCAGCTATTTTCTATTTCTCATATCTAGGACTCGACTCAGGCCAATGTCAAAACAGACACTATCCCTACATAAGCCATCTTCGTGACAGAAAGAATAAACATCAAAAGTCAGGGATGTTCTGTTCCTCATGAAAAAAATCTGAAGTGAAACCATCATGGCCATAGACGGTGACAAAAGTGCATAAAATGTGAAGAAAAGGCACTGTCATTTTTCCTTAAACTAATGGCTTTGAGACTGACACAACGTGGAATGATGGGGACTAGGATACAAAGGAGAAGACGGAGCAGTCTTTGTCACACTTGAACTATGTCGTCACCAAGCATTTAAGGTAGTTTTCCTCACAGTCTGCCTCCCCCAGTATAATCTGCCAATTAGACAAAGTTTTTACTTGATGGAAAAAACCCTAAAACATGGACTTTTCTCTAAAGGTCAGGGCAGCCATCCCCTTATAACAGAGCTTAAGTGGCGGCTGGAATGTGCCTTGCACCTCCTTGCTATTTCTGTTAATTGGCTTCAGGCTTGTTCACCAAGTGAAGGTAGTGAAAATGGCAGGCTCCCAATTAGGTTAAATTTCCCTTAAGGTCCCTCTACTTTCAGGCCTTAAATTCTTCCAATAACGTATTGTAAAGTTCCTGCCTCCTCTTTTGTGGAATTTATTAGTTGCAATAAACTGTGGGGATAGAAGAACAAAGTCAGCTTATGATCTATTATCTGCCAATATTAAATTATAGTTACACAGAGTCAAGGAAATGGTAATGGTTAAAAGGAATTGATTTCTTCAAGCATAGCCAAACATCAAAACTAGGCTTTTGTTGATTTTTTTTTTGCTTGGGTCTCGGAGTTAAAATTTCAGAAGGATGAAAACTTTTTCAAGGCAGTACAACAATAACCCGTTTAGTGTTGAAATCCTTTGTGCCTCCTCTGAGATCTCAGAAAAAGAAAGTCCCAAGATTGCTGTAAGAAAAGGATACTCTGAAAGATAGACAGTCTGAGATACACCTTCTGGAAGGAACCTGACTCAACTCCAGGTTATTCTCAATTAGTCACTGAAAAGCAGGACTTCTGTTTCTGGAAATCACGCTGAGCTAGACTCCAAGTGCTTCCGGTGCAGAGTTCTAATAAGATTCACACCCTACCTTTGATTACATGAGTGTAACTTACCAATATTCTAAGAGAGTGAAAAATTCAATACCCCTTTATATAGGATCAATCCCACAAAAGGAGAAAAACGCAACTTCCAGAGGTACCTACTAGCTCAGCATTTTAACACATTCTCTCGTGTTTTTCATGCCTACTGTTTATTCCCACTGGCAAAACGGACATGGTCATAATTGCCTTCAAAAATACAGAGATAATGAGAGACAAGCAATCTAAAAGGAAAGAGCAAAAACAAAACCACTGAAGGCATATAAAATCTAGAACTCCGTTCACCTCTCAGTTTAGATAGCATAATTCACGGAAGAAAGTTCTACTCTGGTGATCCCAAACTGTAAAGGCAGGGGGGTGATTTTTGTGTTTTTCCATATAAAACATTCTTTCATCTATCTAATGCTTGTCTGCTATTATATTTTTAATGGCATAAACTAAGGAGAAAACAAGCCACAGAAAAGACATGAGGCCATTAAAGTCAGATGACTCATGTGGAACTGTTAAAAGAATAAATTCACAATTAAATGAGACTCTCTGGACTAGATTTACAGTGTGTCCAGCATAACCTATTAGTCTTCTTCTGTCCACACAATTGTGCTTACTTTTAGACAAACTTTTAATATATATTTTGTGTTGTTTTTTCTGTTCTTGTCCAGTTAAATAGATTTCAGTGTAGTTAATTTTCCTGCTGATGTGAAATCATCAAATTTAGTGAATGGATCATCATTTTTTAAATGTAAGCCAAGGAAGAGGTTTTCATCTTCAGGCTCAGGTATCAATTAGCTAATGTCATTTACATTAAATTACATAGACTAAGGAAGTACTCAATTTTAAAACCCTGCTTATTGTGGAACAAATGATTCAAATAACTTCAACAGAAGAAAAACAAAGCTTGGTCTTTTGAGAAAAAATTCTCTGTGGCTTCTCAATGCAACTTTTTTTGGTGTAAAAAGAAACTATTTTATACCAAAATTACAAAGAAAAACTATACTACTTCCTTAAAAGCAGATCTACAGCGACAATAATAAAAGTTCTATTTTTAGAATATAATTAAATATATCACACTTTAGAAACTCCAGACTGCCAATTTTTTCTCCTAATCCAGTAATAAAAATAGTCATATTTAGCATATGTAGCTAACTATATGTCCTTTCTTGATTTAATGGAACCCTGACTGTGTTCAGTGATGAGCACCTGCATCTCAGGGACAACAAACTGCCACACCCACACCCCCAGCTCCAGATCAAACTCAACCAGTCTAAACCAACAACTCCCTTTGATTTAGAAATAAGCAGGCAAGTCATACAACTCTAGACACCAAAACATGAAAGGCATCTGTTTAGGTGGCTTGTGGGAAAGACGTATTTGCTTTCAAAAAGAGCCACGCAGGGGCGCCCAGCTCAGTCGGTTAAGGGTCTCACTTCAGTTCAGGGCATGATCTCACGGTTTGTGGGTTCGAGCCCTGCATCAGGCTCTGTGCTGACAGCTAGCTCAGAGCCTGGAGCCTGTTTCAGATTCTGTGTCTCCCTATCTCGCTGACCCTCCCCCTGCTCATGCTGCCTCTCTCTCTCAGAAATAAATAAAACATTAAGAAAAAAAAAAGCCACACAGAAGAAAAGGCACTGTTCGTCTTCTTCTGTGCAACGATGTGACGGCTGAGGCTCTAACAGGAAAAGACGAGTTTGAGCACACAGCCAAGGAGGCCCTGTGTAGGGCTCCCAGAAAATGGAGAATCTAGATCCTCAATGACGTTCCCTGAACCCCCAACTGTCCTTTCCTCCAGAGATCTCATTAAATGAATAATGAGTATCTTCTTATACAATCTAGGTTTTTTTTCTAGCAAGTATATTAAGACACACAGTGTTTATGGGTAACAGACAGGTATGATTCTTAGCAGGTATAACATCAGTGGATATAGCAATTGCATGAGCAGGTTCTAGGATTATACTTATTCAATAAATGACTCCAGGCCCAGGCTAAACTATCTAATTCTTTAAAATATTTATTTCAAAGTGAAAATGTAATAGTAACACCAATGAATTTAAAATCTGATTAAGAAAATAATGTTTCTTCTAAGTAGAACTTCCGTGGTTTTTTAATTATTTAAAATTATTTCCATCACACAATGCTTGTTTCCTAACATTTATGATATAATAAAAATCAGTACATTTGTGATACTATCCATGGTATCAGAGGCAAATTGGCCTATTATACTGTTTCATATTCAAATACCCCCATACACAAAATTACTTTAGGAGGTTTATGCTATTGATAAAACACAGACTAAGATGAATTAAGTACAATATTTCAGATTTTTTTCACTGTCATCATTAATCTAAATTGAAAAATAGCTATTCCAATGTCTAGGCAACAGAATTATTAATAGTTTTAGAAATTATTGAAACAAAACATTTTTTGAGTACTCACTTAGTTTTCCATTATAAGAACTTTTTAAAGAAAATAAGTGACAAAGTAACAAAATAAGTATGTTGTTGTTGTTGTTGAAGCATGGAGCCCAATGTGGGGCTTGAATTTGTGACCCTGAGCCCAAGATCTGAGCTGAGATCAAGAGTCAGATGCTTAACCAATTGAGCCACACAGGCACCCCAGTTAGTGTGATTTTAAATAAAAATTAGTAAAACTACAAAAAAAACACTAGGATTTCCAAGAAAACACTATGGCTAATAATAAAGAATTGAGACTTTACACAATAATACTATAAAATTTGTCCTTTATACATCAAAACTTACCGGATAAATTCTCAGTCTTTATATGAAGTGTCTAACAGTGATTAGTGATTGTTTATGCCAGGATAGGAACCGGTTATTATATTGAGTGGTAAACAATTCTGATTTCAGGAACTACAGACAGCTATATCCTGCGGAGTAAACTGAGCAGCTCTAAAACCTCACAAACCTAAAATAGTTCCTTGACATTTATGAAAGGGTCAAGTCCCTGAACCTGACAAAACAATCTAAATTCTGAAATGCCACTATAGCATATTTCTCTTGTAAAGTGAAGTCAGGTAAAACAGAACATTTTAATTTGCCTCTTCAGGTCCTTTGACTTATTGCCTATCAAATAAACAGAAGAACCTATAAGTGGTCTTGAAAGTCGAATCATAAACTGCACTGCTCACTGCCAAATGTCTGTGTCTCAACAACATAATATGCTCTGAAATCAGGATACTCCAGAATCTACAGCAAATATTTATAACCACTTATGAGAAATCATTGATCAGGGACCACCACAAAACAGTATACATTTATGTTACACAAACTCTGAAATACAGCCTGAAACTAAACTCAAGTTCATTAGAAGAATTTACCTTTAATCATCACTGTGATGGAGGGAAACATCTGTTGGGTTGAGGGCTAGGAAGTTAGGCCCAGGACACATGTAGAAGGATTAATTTATGTTACCTGTTCTTGCTTCTCCAGCCACTTGTCCACCATTGGGTGACTGGCACTCAGAGATGAGCGAGCATTGTCTCTCTGAAATTGGTGTGACCAGTTACTAGTATCCCGTGGAAGGCTTCTGTAGTTTTCATCTTTCTATTCAAAAAGAAACAAAAAGGTGTCTTGTAACAAAAAAAATCAGACCTTCCAAATTAATGATGCACTTTGGTTTTTCAAAAGTAGCAGAAAACTGATTCTGTATATTTAAAATAGTTTTTCCGAGTCTATACAAAATAGTTGAGTGAGGACATTTCACTCAGATTAGACCTCACGAATGTAGTCATAGGTCTAGGATGAGGGAGTCTAATGACTAGAGTAGGGAAGGAAGCCCACAGATATGCACACGATAAATGAAACAAGAGACCCTGTACTCCCCCTCAAATCAATCTCCCCAGGCCAATTACATGCACCAGAAAATGAAAAGTATTTCTCTACAAGATTCTTATGACCTCTCAATCCCATGATTCTAATCTAATCCCATGATTCTTTCTAATCTTACCATAATATTGTGAGATATTCTCTGTAATTCACCAAAAAATGTTTAAAATAAGAAAGAGTAATGAATTTGCTCCTTATTTAGCTGCTTTCAGTTGTGAGACTTTGAGCATGAGACTTAAGATTCTCTGAACTATTCTGTTGCATACCACACAAGCTAGTTGTAAGCATTAATTTAAATACAAAGAAAAAATTTATCCCAATGGTACATAATAGATACATAATTGTTTACCCCAACATGCATATGGCAAGTGAAGTCTTTACGTAAAAATCTAGTTAGTTGATAAATATTTATTTAATATGTCCCAAAGCAACCAAATGCTATTTAATTTTTTTCTTTGAAATAATAATTTGTAACAACTTGCTTTGGCTTTGGACTGCAAAATTAAATTTCAATGTTCTAAAAAGAAATGAGAAGGCGAGGCTAAGGCAGAGAAGTCAAACATTTTAGTTCAACAATTAAATCTAAATATCACCTACAAGAACAAATTTAAATGTTAACCTCACTTTGACCCACTTACATCAGTGTCCCACTTTACAAGAAGTACCAAAATATTCTCCTTAATAACTTTGCTAAGGGTAATATGGCTGTATACATTATACACATGACTGATTCTTATTCTTCATTATTTAAACCCTAATTGCAGCAAATACATAGTAAAAAAAAGTGTAATACAATAGGTTTGCATTGTATAGACCTTAGCCATAGACCAGGATACTGTTTTCTTCTCCTTCATGAATTCCATCTGAGAATAAAGCTTAAAAATGAATTGATGGTCTTGGACCTATGCCAATACTATGTCATATGAAAAATCTTTTTAACCCTATAAATATTAACCAGTATAAACTTCAGTATGAAACTTTATAAGTTTTTCTTTTTAGTTAACCTACAGAAAATAAAATAAAAATTCAAAAGAATTAAACATTAAGGGCAAATAGTTTTTACTAGAAAAGCTGTATAGGTCTGGTTTCGGCAGCTCAAGAAAGTGGTAGTGGTGCGCGCGCGCGCGCGCGCGCACACACACACACACACACACACACACACACACGCTGCTGCAAGATTAGGATGCTGCTCCCTGGCCAGGAATTAGGGACTGACCCTGCTTACAGGAACATGGAAATGGTAAAAATAAGCAGAGGACATAGACAAAGTCTAAAAACAAAAACAAAACAAAAACAAAAACAAAAACAAAAAAACTGAGGCGCCTGGGTGGCTTAGTCGGTTAAGTGTCCGACTTTCGCTTAGGTCACAATCTCGCGGTTCGTGGGTTCGAGCCCCGCGTCGGGCTCTGTGCTGACAGCCAGCTCAGAGCCTGGAGCCTGTTTCAGTCTGTGACTCCCTCTCTCTCTGACCATCCCCTGCTCACACTGTCTCTCTCTCTCTCCTAAAAATAAATAAAAACATTTTAAAATTTTTTTTAAAAAATAAAAAATAAAACAACTAAAGAAACCAAAGCTCACTGTATCTCCAAATACTGAGTCTTGCCTTAAAACTTGGGCATGACAGATTTAGAACAAAGCAAGATTATATGACTTATAAGAAATTCAAATAAGTCAGAGAGGGTAAATACCTCTAGACGACAGAATTGTAGATGTCTGCAAAGTGAAGAAGGAGTAAGAGTCTAGAGAAACACAAATTCAATTTTTATATCAAGGATCTTGGGGCTGCTACCATGGACTAAAGACCTGGCTTCTCTATTCATTTTCTATCATTAGAGATGATTATTACACCAACTCTTTACTTTGAAAATGAATAATTAAACAGAAAGTATTAAAAATCTACTCTGCCTTTCCAGTAGGAACTATATTTCAGAGAAAGCAACAGTGCCAGTCATGAGGGGAAGCTTGTCATTTCGGAAGAATACCAAATAATAGAAACAGAATAATGAATAGAATTAGGAAAATCGCTGCATTCAGCCCCTAATGAAATAACTCATTAATCAACAGATGCTAAAACCATTAGGTGAAGAGTTGACAGTGAGCTGCAAGTTTGCCTGGTGACAAAATACCACTTGCAAAGGGAAAAATCAATCTTTAAACGAAGAGACCAGATGACGCAAAATCCTCACTTTTCTTAGGGTCTAGAATCCTGTGTGCAACTGAGTACTTTCTTTTGATTCCTTTTGAATCTCCATCATCATTCTTCTTTCCTGAAGAATGACATTATTGACTCTATCTATGGTCTGCTCACTACTGCCTCCTTAGCCCAGCTCAAAAAGTGTCTAATTTCTTCTAAACCTCCCTTCTGATAGCTTCTAGGCATGGGTCACCAACACTAAACTTTTTCCTGAATCATGATCTAAATTTCCAATAGGCCACCCCAAAGATACCTCCAAATCAATAGGTCCAAAGTGAAACTCGCTTCCTCTAAACATTCTGGCACCCTCCTGAAAAATGTTCATCATGCTCTTCACCTCTTTCAACTTGTGTCTCATCTGAAATGAGTACAGAAGCCTTCTAACTAGAGGCTGGCCCAGCCTTAACCTAACAATGTTCTCCACACATCCCACAAAGGATTTTTCTAAAATGTATGTTGGAACACATCACACATGGGATAGACACTAGGGGTAGACCAGAGGAACTTACACACAATCACATTTGGTGTGCCACATGCTTCCTTGCTTTCACTTATGGTCTTTGAGCCTAGATTCCAATAACATTTCTTCTATAAAATTACCAATTTTTAACACTCAAGGCAACCGCTCTTAGAAGCATTCCCTCTCAATAGAAATCATAATGTCATGCTTTTTGTTACCACTGTATTTCTAATTTTACTTCTAATTATAGTTCTAACTTATAATTTAGTTAATTTTTAAAATTGGTATTTCCAATGTTACAGTGAAACCTAGGCAGATCACCATTCACCTTTAAACTCCAGCATTTAGCTCAGTGGCCTGTACCAAAATGGAGGGCTTTTATTAAATATTTGTTGTATTTCCTATTTTCACATGGTTCAGAATCCCAGAATTTTCAAAGAACATGTCTATAAGTTGTTTTAGAAACTTATAAGGTAATGATTTCAAAGGGCATCATTTTCATGGAAATATGATAATTGTACTTTTAGGTTTATACTACAAGATGTATACCACCATTATAGGTCTATTTCAATTTAATATCACACCTGCAATATACAATGTCTGTGGGTAAAGTGATTACTTTCAATTGTATCTAAAAGGCAGTGTGGCATACCTCCTTTTACATCAATTACAACACGTAATTCATGGGGCAGGCCACTACAAGGTGATCATATTCAGGGAGATAAGGACTAAAGATTTTTTTTTTTAAATCTGTCCTTTTGAACTCCACCCAAAAAATTCTACAATTTTATACTCATAGAATCAACTTTGAGTAATGGATAAGAAAAATAAAATTGATAGTAACCTCTCAATAAAAAAGTTTTTCTAATTCAATATTGTTATGGTGATGCCAATAATGAATTCAGATGTTAATTTATAATGTCTGAAAAGTCCAGCTGAAGTAACCTTACTCATGACCAAGAAACTAAAGAATTTCTAAAATATATTATTAATCACTATGTAATATATATTTCACTTTGTGGATAGTATCATGCAGATACTACCAGCATCTCACACATGTTCTTCCTCACAATCCTGAGCTTTGGACCGGGCTCCTACAAAGACTGTAGCCCTGGGGCGCCTGGGTGGCTTAGTCGGTTAAGCGTCCGACTTTCGCTTAGGTCATGATCTCGCGGTTCGTGGGTTCGAGCCCCGCGTCGCGCTCTGTGCTGACTGCCAGCTCAGAGCCCGGAGCCTGTTTC